>NC_133311.1:16677332-16867811 GCF_012295235.1 Primulina huaijiensis | reverse complement strand
TTGGCTAGGGAATTTGATATGAAGGATTTGGGACCAGCAAACAAGATTCTAGGGATGCAAGTTCACCGAGACAGAAGTAACAGAAATATTTGGCTTTCCCAGAAAAATTATTTGAAGAAAATCTTGCAACGCTTCAACATGCAAGATAGCAAGCCAATATCTACCCCTCTTCCTGTTAACTTCAAGTTATCCTCAGAGATGTGTCCTAGCAGTGAAGCAGAGAGGATGGAGATGTCTCGAGTACCATATGCATCAGCAGTGGGAAGTTTGATGTTCGCTATGATCTGTACAAGACCGGACATTGCTCAAGCAGTGGGAGCAGTTAGTCGGTATATGGCGAATCCTGGACGAGAGCATTGGAGCACTGTCAAGAGGATCCTTAGATACATTAAGGGTACCTCGAATGCTGCATTATGTTATGGAGGATCGGATTTTACACTCAGGGGCTATGTTGATTCAGATTATGCAGGTGATCCTGATAAGAGAAAATCTACTACTGGTTATGTGTTTACACTTGCAGGAGGAGCAGTAAGCTGGGTTTCAAAACTGCAGACAGTTGTGGCGTTATCTACGACGGAGGCAGAATACATGGCAGCTACTCAAGCTTGCAAGGAGGCAATATGGATTAAAAGGTTATTGGAGGAGATCGAGCACAAACAAGAGAATGTTCTTTTGTTTTGTGATAGTCAGAGTGCTTTGCACATCGCAAGGAATCCAGCCTTTCATTCCAGGACGAAACACATTGGAGTACAATTTCACTTTGTGCGGGAAGTAGTAGAAGAAGGAAGCATGGATATGCAGAAGATCCATACGAAGGACAACATAGCTGATTTTTTGACCAAGCCAGTGAACACTGATAAATTTGAGTGGTGTAGATCCTCAAGTGGTCTAGCGGAAACGTAAGCAGCAGGGAATGGCAAGATTGAAAGGATGTGTGGAGATGTGTTTGATTCTCAATCAAATCTCCAAGTGGGAGAAATGTCGGCAAAGTTAATAGGTGGGACCAGTCAAAGGAAATGTTTAAAAAAACGTGGGATGCTTATAATTGTCAAAATAAGGCGTTTCAGACGGAAATTTCAGAAGACGCGTTTTATACGCGTCTTCACACTGACAAGAGGATCTATAAATAGAGCTCCCCCCTTCATTCTGAAATCATCCCTTCTTCGAGTTTTCTCTCATCTAATAGCATTTGAGTGTTTAGTTCTATAATATTTGTGAGGTGTTTTGTTCTCCTGTATTAAGAGAGTGTGTTCTCTTTGGAAACACAGTGAGTGAGTTGTACACGACAAAATATTATAGTGGAAATTCTTTTCATCTTGCCCGTGGTTTTTACCCTAATAATTTTTAGGGGTTTTCCACGTAAATCTCGGTGTCCAGTTTATTCTTTATTTTCGGATTTTATTATCTCAAATTACGCACGTAGGACCAACTGTTATTACCTATAGCTAGCCTTTATTGTTGAAAAGCAGCAGATTTAGAAAAGCTCTGGCATTTTTTCTTAATTAACTCAAAAGTTTGGATGGTATGAACAGAATAGATGATACTCACAAACACGCTCGGCACTGCCACAGATTTCTCCCTGGCTTACAAATTTTATTGCAGAGTACAAGCTTTGCATAAACTAAAGGACCGTGGAAACTGAAATGCTCAGAAGACTATCGGTGCTTTGTGCTATTCTTCTTCTTCTTTTGGTTGAATTCTTACATTGCTATGTGGATTTTTTTAATTGTCATGTAAAGTATGCGAACGATTTTTATTGTAACATATTTTAGTATTTTTTTTTCGTTAACTTGTAATACAAACTTGTTAATTAGTGATATGTTCTTAAAATAGTTAGATAAAGAACAAATTATCAACATCCAGCTTTGTCCGGAAGAAAACTAATCAAAGTTTAATGGTTTTGAATGTTAGTTTCTTTGGCCTTAGACAAATGAATCTCACTTCACGGAGACTGTTAACATATCCTATATTATGTATTGTATTTATTGAGCATCATGCCTGTGATATCAATAAAAAAAAAAGTGTTTTTTTAGGAATAATAAAAATGAAGACGTTCATTTGATGTATTAAATTCAAAATTTTAGCAGTATTATATTAATATTTCTAAGAATTAAATAATTTATGAGTTATAAAACAACATTTTGGTGCATAAGCTTATTGTATCGAAATAGAAATTTATACATTTTAGTTTTAAATATTTATTTACTTAAATTTAGATTATATTATTTTTTTTGTTAATGATAAACAAAAAATTATGTGCGTGTGTAGATATGCATATTGAAGTTGATATATTCTTGAAATAAATTCAGGAATCAGAAAAAAAAAATTATACATATTTAGCTGATTTATTAATTACCAAATTTATAAACCTAAATTACAATTAATAGCTAATTTACAAATCAAATTAAAATGAAAATAATAAAATAATTCGATCAATCAGAATCCGAAAAACCCGAACTAGTTTTCAAGTCGGGTTACGCCACTGACCCTAGGCCGTAACGAAAACAATCGCGAATGGTTCCAAAGCTATCTCTGCTCCACGCTTCGCTTTTGTCGCCGCAGGTGGTAGGCTGCATCTCTCCTCCACCATCTCCATTCCAATTCCCATTCAACCACCCTTTTCGATATTCGGATGTACTCGTCTTCCTTGGATGTGTGATTCGTCGCATAATGACACTATGTATCATCGCGGCAAAATCTCTCATCCCAACCAAAAACCTCAGCTCCTTTCAATATATTTGTTCAATTAACATTGATTTTTGTTGGAAGTTACGCTTTATTTACTTCTCTTCTCTTTCTCAGCAATCCTCGCATTGCCACTCACAATTCAATTACAGCAGTTTCAAGTCTGATGGGAACAACACGACTGTAAATGCAAGTGACAGAAAGGTTGTATCTTCAAGTGGGGTTAGTCAAAATCTGATTTTGAAAGCATTGAAAGAAAATCCAGGGGCTTTTAGAGACATTTATTGGGTTGTTCCAGATTATTTTAATTATTTGGTTGTGGATTCTAATTTGTTTCTAACTATCATTCATTCGATTCGCCACCGGCCAAAGATGGTGTTGAGGATATTCCGGTGGGCAGAGGGGCGAAAAGGGTTTCAGCATTCGGAGTTTGTGTTCTGCAGTGTTTTGGAAGTGCTAGTGAGTAATGGTTTGATGAGGTCTGCTTATTGGGTGATGGAAAAAGTCATTAACATGAATATGCATGGCATGACTGACGTTTTAGTTGACGGATATATAGAAAATGAGGTTTCTTGTAAGATACTTGATTTGTTATTATGGCTGTATACAAAGAAATCGGATGTTGAGAAGTGTCTAAGTGTTTTTGATAAAATGCTGAAGAATGGTTTTTTACCGGATGTAAAGAATTGCAATAGGATTCTTAGAATACTCAGGGATATGAATTTTGTTGAAAAAGCTAGGGAGGTGTATACATTGATGGCCCTGTTTGATATTAAGCCGACTATTGTTACATACAATACAATGTTAGATTTATTTTGTAAAGAAGGGAAGGTGCAGCAGGCACTTGAACTTTTGATGGAGATGCAGAAGAAGTGTTGCTTTCCGAATGATGTTACCTATAATGTGTTGATCAATGGGTTGTCAAAGATAGGTGAATTTGAGCAGGCAAAGGAGCTGATCACAGAGATGTTTAAGAAAGGGTTAAAGGTGTCTGCTTATGCATACAACTCTCTCTTAAGCGGGTACTGTCGGATGGGAATGCTTGTTGAAGCAATGGGGCTTGGTGAAGAGATGGAAATAAGAGGATCTTTGCCTACCGTATCAACTTATAATGCTTTCATGCATGGCTTCTGCAAGCGAGGAAGAGTAGGTTATGCTATGCAGTGGGTTCCCGTTATGCTGAAAAAAAATTTGGTACTGGATATAATATCCTACAATACTCTGATACATGGGTACTGTCTTTTGGGAAACATAAGGGAGGCTTTGTTCTTGTTATCAGAAATAAGGAAAAGAAATCTCAGTCCTTCTGCAGTTACATATAATACAATCATGGATGGGCTATCCAGACTGGGGGATTTAGAAGGTGCTAGGCTGCTGAAGGATGAAATGATTAATCATGGAATTTCTCCTGATATTTTCACCTATACAATACTTATAAATGGTTCTTATCGGACAGGAAATCTTTGGATGGCAAACGAATTTTATTTGGAGATGCTTGACAAGGGGTTGGAGCCAGACCATTACGCATACACCACTCTTGTTGCAGGAAAAATGAAGCTTGGTGATATATCTGCAGCATTTAAACTGCAAGAAGAGATTCTAGCGAAAGGATTTCCTCCTGATGTAATCACCTATAATGTGTTTGTGGATGGTGTTTCCAAGTTTGGTGATTTGGAACAAGCTTGTGAATTATTGCTGAAGATGATGCAGGATGGAATTATGCCTGACCACATTACTTATACTAGCATCATCCATGCTCACTTGGAGCTTGGATACCTTACAAAAGCTAGGGAGTTATTTCATGAGATGCTGAGCAAAGGCTTGTTTCCCTCAGTTGTGACATACACCATATTAATCCATGCTCATGTTGGTAAAGGTAGGCTGGAGCTAGGACATTTATATTTCTCAGAAATGCAGGAGAAGGGTATTTGGCCAAATGTGATCACATATAATGTGTTGATAAATGGTCTTTGTAAATATAGAAAAATGGATGAGGCGTACAGAATTTTTTCGAAAATGCAATCTAATGGAATAATGCCAAATAAATACACCTATACTATATTGATGAGTGAGAACTGTGACCAAGGGAACTGGCAGGAGGTCGTGAGGTTGTATAAAGAAATGCTAGATAGAGGAATCCAACCAGATTCTGTCACACATGGTGCATTTTTCAAACATTTTAGACGAGACTATAAATCACTTGCAGTCCAATACCTTGAACGTATAGTTCTAGGTGACAGATAAAACACCAAAATGGTATCTTGAAACACCCTTTTTGCTAGGTGAAGAATTTCATCCCAGCCTGATCCAACATTCCCCACGGATGCTTCAGCAGGTATTACGTTTTGTGATATCGGCCTTTTGATGTTTATGCTCTTTTAGTTTCTTTTTTTCTTAACTTTGAAATTGGATGGCTTTAAGTCATACGGGTAAAGGATGATAGCTATTATGTTTCACACCCCTTCTATTTCCAGTATATAGAATTATGGAGCATCATATTTTCTGTCTCTCACTGTGTAGTGAATGTCCCTGTTTTGGCTTTTCCTTCTCACAGGTGATCTCCTCGAAGTTTGTATGCTAAAAAATTGGTTTCTTGACTAATTAAAAAAGGTATGCTTGACAAGATTTTATGTAAGTTTCTCTGCTTGATCATATCCATAGGCAATCTTTATGGGACGACAGATGCATGTATTCTCCCTGGATAAATTATGTCTTGTGACCATTTTTATGAGAACATATGTTCAAGTCATCGTTATTCATAATTTTGTTCTCCAAAAGACAGATAATGTCTATAATTATTCATCGTTACCAATATTTTTTTTTTATAGGAAACAAATTTTATTAAAATATTGGATTAAGTTACAGTAGAGGCGGATGAGTAATCCGCAAGAGTTACAATATTAACGCACTATTCTAAGACACCATCACGTGGATTCATGACCATAAAAATTTTCAATCCCTGGCTACGTCTGAAATACACAGATGATTGTAGTCTGGCAAGAATTAAGTAAACTGTAAACATGAACCTTTTACTTTGAGTCCTCTATTAATTTTTGTTGCTGACAGTCACAGAATTTGTCCTCCCTGTATCAATTATACTTCTATTGGTCATTGTAGGGGACTGCAACACCCTGTGCACCGATGTGTGGTCACACAAGTCACAAAACATAATCCTACTTGTTAGTTTCTGCATCCTATATGGTGGTTTGAGCTTTCATATTTTTTTTAGTTAATCACTGTTTTACTTCCAAATGTTTCAGCACAGAGGGTTCGTGCTCAATACGTCCAACACCATTTTTTAAAGATTTTCACAATGTGGTCTAATTTATTACATTTTTACTGGAAGGATGAATATGCCCATGACATAACTTATGTGGTCATATCAAGGCATCAACTTCAAAAATGTGAAGCCTACCAAATTTTTCCTGATTGAAATGATATTGAGTGGTTCGACTATTTTATGCATCTACAGCTTTTTTGTAGATTAAAGTGAAGTATATTTATGTTTATACCCTTGTGGCTTATACATGCTCAAATTCACTAAACACTACTAATGGAGCTACTAGTCTGTCGTCTATCCATTGTTATGACTTATGAAATCTGATGGCAGTGTGACTAATGAGAATTTCATGGACTAATGTGGTGAAATCTGAAAATTATTGAAAATTTACTCTCCCCCTACCATGTCAACATGTTTATGAACTTTTTTAAATGAAATACTCTCTCACATACTTTTGGTTGTCATTTAGTTGGTATGTAAGGCTTTGCATGGGCAACTATATAAAAACACTGAAGCCTTTACACAGAACAAATTAGGAAAGATATCATGGCTTTGCTTGGTTGGGTCTTTCACAAAAAATATTTTTCATCCTTTTCACATCTCCAAAATAATTCATTACTATTGATTCAGTTTTTATTTTTATTTTTTATCACTTACCTAAAATATCAGGTTATTTTATTTGTTATACTAGAATCCGTAACACAATATTTCAAAATGGTTTATATTATGATGTATACCATTCAGATTTTTATATGATTTGACGTCTACATTAAAAAGTACCTCCCTCAAAGCATTTTTTAATTTGTTTAGACTCATTTTTAGTATTGTCATTTATCAAGATCGTGATAAATAGTAATGCAATTTACTGTGATTCAGTTGAAGTATTTCTTTCATTTGAAATATATTATTATATCAATATGAACAGGTGATGTTCAACATTTATTAAAAACAAAAGGAAAGACTTCAATTGTTCTAGCCCCTTGGGCATTTGACTCGGGCGAACCATGTAATTTCTTTGTGTACTCTCATCCTTCTCTTTTTGCTCTTCAAAATGTGCACTTCCATTTTAGGCTTCCATCTCCTTGTTCTAGGAAACTGATTAGAGATGTCTGTCCTATGTATTTTGCTGTTGCTCTGAAGTTTTAGCGTGCTATCTCAGTATCAAAGCATACACAACGGAGGTAACTTCAATAATCAATAACCCTGAGTTACTGTGTGTTTTGTCCTTAGGACTTGTTTTCATTAATGATTGGATTTATGCTGCCTTAGTGTGTTCGTAAGACCTTTTATTGACTTTAGATTTTTATAATATATTTTTCTGTTCATCATACACTGCTATGTCTCTGCTTCTTTTATTTCTAAAATAGTGCATGTTTTGGTGCTCTAGTGATGTTTAGATTCAATGTTTTGTGGTTGAAACCAAATGGTAAAACAAAAATAAGGGAAGTTTTGTCTCAGTCAACTACATTTTTACAATTCAGCCAACGTAGTTGAATATGTTTATAAATAAAAAGCAACCGATGAAAGATTTATTAGAAAAAAATGTGCTCTTTAACATGTTTGTAGAATCATTTTCGCACATATTTCTCCATAAGTCCATAACCAAGAGATAACAATGTCTTCCACGGTGGAATCAGGAACCGAACATAGCCTTCATCATAGGTTTCTCATTTTCGTAGTAAACCTGTATATTTTTATCATATAGCTTTTTATTAAATCATATTATTTTTGTTTCTTAATAATAGTGTGCGAAATAAAGTAAATGATTCAGTATTGATGAAAAGCAAGGGTGATTGATGGTAAATCTGTTTATTTCTAAAATTACATTCACAATTATCATAATTAGTTCAAATCAGATGTGGATGCAGAATTTAATGATAGGTTTTACTTTATTGTGTTTTAATCAATTGTTGTATTAGACCTTAATATGAGATGTTGCATATGTACACTTTTGGTACTCATAAATAATAAAGAGTATTTGCCATTTGGTTCAAAATTCATATTCATTCCACCATGTTAATTTTGGGATTGCTCCTAACACTTAATAGGGTTAACAGTTGGAGCTGTAACGACAATATATATTTTTCACATGCACTGATAAGTTTTGTTCCATCTTCATCCTAAGTTGAACCTGGTCATATCTGTGTTGTGCTTTGTGCAACTTGGTGATAGCTTGGCTGGAAATTATATGTGAAAGGTAGCTGTCTTCTTGAAGTGATATGATCTGTAGAACTTGCTCGGAAGTACCAACTTCTGGATCTCCCCTCTTGCAAGGCATTCTGGTTTCATGTGACAATTCTCAGTTCAACTTGTAAGTAGTCACCCCTCTACATACATGCTAGATAATTTTCTTTGAGAAATAACCAAGAATAAGTACCATTCATAGGTGATTTGCATTTATTGCTTTGTAATTTCTGAGAATTATCTTGAGTGTTGCACGATCAGGCTGATTAGGCTATTCTGACACTGGAAAAATTGAGGTTTTTCATTACTATTTGAGCTGTTATAACACCATGACCAGGAAAGAGCTTACTTCTTAGGCTGAGTTGTCGGTTATAAAAAGCCATTTCAGGTTGCTGGTTATATCATAGCATTTATGATTTATCCTGACCTATTGGAATTCCAACATTTAAGCACAAAATGTGGCTGATCAAGGGCACAGGAGAAAGGATGGCTGTACATGGGCACTATCTCGGACAACAGGATTTTGGGGAAGGAGAAAATTGTTAGATGCAAGTAATCAACTAAAGTAAATTGGAGAAGTTGGTTAAACCGGTGGAAGAACATTTTCTTTTATAGCAATTAACATGTTCTTGTTGGGGCATCCAGTTATAAATGAATATTTATCTTGGAAGCTATAATGTGTTGTGAATTTTAGTAAAATGGAGAAAGTGCACATGGAAATTTCTGCGTTACTATTGCAACTTTTAATGTGGGGTATAAGAGGATGTTAGTTTGTGGAAAATAATGTTTCTGTGGAGGGATGAACGAGGAAAGGATTATTGTCCTTCCCTGGACATCAGTATCTAATATAATTGTCCAAAGGTATTCATGGGAGGAAAAGTTTATAACTTCATTATATCTTCGGTCTTCTTTAGTGATAGATGTTGTTTTTACGCATTTTATTGTTTCGTTGTTAGTTTTATTCTTGATGATTCTAATACGTTGAGTCTATTTTCGGTCTTTTTTATTCATATTATGCATATTATTCGTCATTCACATGTTTCGAGTTATTTTGTAGGTGGATTTGTCGAAGAGGAGGAAATTCAAGGATACTTGTCAGATTTGCGAGCAGGGCGCACTAGATCGGGTGATTTTGACCTCCCCAACGTGCTAATGAAGAAAAACAATTTCAGATTTGCGAGGAGGCGCCGCTGGGGGCGGTAATTCTATTTCAACTGTTAGGGACTCTTGGTTGCACATATATAATATAGAAGCCCTAATACAGGAGAGAGGCCCACAATCATCAGATTTGAGACAAGAAGAAGCCGCAAGCAAGGTTTCAAAGCGGGAGGAGAGGGAGAACATGAGAACTCAACCGAATAACAAGAACTGAACAACTTTTTTCTTGATACATGTTGATAATCATGGTCCAATAGGTCGAAAACAAGGATTCCACAGTTCGTTAATACGATTACAATTGTTAAATAACAAAAAGACACTTGGTTACTGTCATTTTGTTGATTAAATTATTATAACTCGATGGTATATATTGATAGATTAGATAATCTCGTCAAAAGAGTGTCTTATAAATTGAAATTCAATCACCAGATAAGATCAAGGTGTAGATGAACCGATATCTTAACAATTGTTTGTTTAATATTTTAATTTATATCATTTATATTGTTTTGTCAGTTTTATTTGATTTTCATTTTAGTTTATTAATTAATTCACTTTCGTTTTAGTTAACTAAATAATTGTATTTGGGGCAAAATTTGTCTAATTGATCTCTATTAGAACAATATTACTTAGTACACAATATTATAATTTGACCCGTACATTTGCGATTCGAGCATGAACTTTTATTTTATTTTTTATCAGAGATTTACAATGCAAGAAAAATTTATTAAATAGTGATGAATGAAATATTGGCTACTTTTGAATTTGATTTTTTGTCACTTTATCATACTCATCAATTTAGTGATGCAGCTTTAACTTTTGGGGGCATGTCTCCTCTCTATCTGTAACCCAAGAACGTTCTCTGTGCTATTTTCCGCACTGTGAATCTTTGTTTCCTCGAAAATTGAGGTATCCCTAGAAGAGATGGTAGTCTACATTTAAAGTATCAGTAATGAAGGAATTTGGTGGCTTACCTATTCTTTCGTGTGACTTACCACGCATGGCAGTTACTGGACATAGGTGTGATGAAGGGCATGACCTGTGACATGAATCCTGGATGGTTACGCCATATCTTGCTGGCCGGAAGCCGAGAACCGAGTATCCATGTGTTGAGGACGACCTGCAGATGCAGCTCGGTGTCTAGACTTGGGAATGCATAAATCTATGAACATTTGTTTTTCATCTATTACTATTAAATGTGAGAACCATGGGAAAATAAATTTTGGGAAACCAATTGTAACTTGTATAATTATACACCACCATTATTTTAACTAACAGTTCTATATATTTTTACTACTCTATTATTCTTTTATAAATCAAATTTGCACTTGAAACATATATTTCATATTTACTGCTGATTATTTCTATAATTAATAACCTCATTTTTCAAGAAACCAAGCATAAAAGAATTGGTAGATGGATGACTGCCATTTTTGGCTTTTGTTATTTACAATAGCTGCTGTCTAAATCATGTCATATGCATCCAAACCTCTAAAGTTGCATAAATACTAGAAAGTGCGGAAGAATTGATGAGTTTGATATGTTCTAATTTTGCTGATCAATTAAATAAATAAATAAAAAAAATTGTTTATATACAGTGAAAGAGAGAAGAAGCTTTGGACTAATGGTAGACTCCAAGCAAAGTTGTGGGAACTACAAATGATTCAATATTACAGTTTCTTACCCTTTTAGGCACACACGCCTCACACAAGTTAAGATGGGATGAGACTTCAAAATCATGATGTAAAATTTTCCATTATATTATATTACAAAATTTAAAACTAATGAAACTTGATTTTTTTTTAAAAAAAAATACATGTAAAATATGAGAGGAGGTTGTTTGAGAAATTCACTCTTGAGAAAAAAAAAATCACATTATTTTTTCTTTTTCTATTTTATTCCAAAGCACTAAATACGTGCTAGAAAAACAAAATGTAATATTTATAATTTTGCGATTTCGGTCTTCAAAAATGAAGTTTCTAAATACGTCAAAATCACAATGAGTCAAACATAATGGTACAAAATTACAGTTTGTTCTCTTTTAAAAAATTGAATTGAGTCGTATTATTTACGTAAATATAAAGTCGGGATTCAATCTAATAGTGAATTTTTTTGAATTTGCATATAAAGTTTGTAAAAATTGAATTTTGTCTCTCCGACTCCAAAGAAATGACTACTTCCAAGTATGAGCATCGGTAACGAAGGTGTTTTGATGGCTTTGTCCACTTGTAGAAGGTCGATCACTGCGAAGCAAAGATTCCACTGCCCATCAATTCTCAAACAATAAACAAACTTTGAAATATCCAAATTCATAACAAAGTTCCCTTTAAAATCTCGAAAGAACCTTAGCTGTTTCCGCCTACAAATTACTATAAAATCATCAAACAAAACACACACTGCACACTATTTCAGCCCCTTCTAGTGGACCAAAGAAATAATAACAACGACAATAACTAATGGCTTCTACCTCATGTAAGGTGGCACCCTTCTGTATCCACACCTCAATCAACAAAAATGACAAGAACACACAAAAACACGCACTTCAATGTGTGAAAATCAACGGGTCCAAGAGTTTTTCTGCATCGAGAATGGATGTTTTAAGCCATGAACACGCGATTCCAATCACTTCCGTTGATCCTACTGAAGAAAACGTACAAGTTCTTGAGCAACAGATTCGACAGAATATCCCGACCAAGAAGCAACTAGTGGATCCTTTTCGACAGGGAGTCATTATCTTGGACGGGGTCGGATACAGGCAAACCGTCGTCGTAAGATCATATGAGGTCGGCCCGGATAAAACCGCCACCATTGAAAGTATTCTTAACTTACTTCAGGTGATCATATATATATGAAGTTTGATTTCAAATTTACGAGTAATATTACTTATCATGAGTTTTGTTTGAACTCTATGCTTAAAGAAACGTCTAGCTGAATCGAAAAATTGGGTCTTGGTGATGTAGGAAACAGCATTGAATCATGTGTGGATGTCAGGCCTTCTCGGAGATGGATTCGGCGCGACTCATGGCATGATGAAAAACAATCTCATTTGGGTTGTTTCAAGAATGCAAGTTCAAGTTGATCATTATCCAATATGGTACTTAAAGCTACTCTCATTTATGGCACAAATATATATATTAATGTTACATACATGACATATAAGTACATAAATTTTTAATATTGTGTATATTTTCTACAAAATGTAACAGGGGTGAGGTAATGGAAATAGACACATGGGTTGGAGCATCAGGGAAGAACGGTATGCGAAGGGACTGGTTAATCCGGAGTCAAGCCACGGGCCTGGTTTTCGCCCGCGCAACCAGGTGCAAACTCGACCTTTTCTGTTGGTTCTATTGGCCTTTTTAGGACAAAATTGTGTACTATAGGTAGATCTCTGGATGTAAGGCGTGAAATATTCGACTAATGCTTGATCTAAAAGATTTGAATGACATGTAATAAGGTAATCCTAGATTTTGAGTTGAAAAGTTGTGTTTGAAACAGTACATGGGTGATGATGAACCAGCAAACGAGACGACTTTCGAAGATGCCGGATGAGGTGAGGGCAGAAATCTCACCATGGTTTATTGAGAAGCAAGCAATAGAAGAAGATAGCGGCCCTGAAAAGATAGACAAATTGGATAACAACGCGCGTTACATGAACACAGACCTAAAGGTATAAACAATCTGCCCTCATCTTCTGCACTAATTAGTTGCCTTAGATCGTGATCAATAAAGAACCGTGTGTTTCTTCAAACTATCGCAGCCAAAGAGAAGTGATTTGGACATGAACCATCATGTGAACAATGTAAAATATGTTAGATGGATGCTTGAGGTAAAAACACCAAACTTGCCTACTTTTTACATAACGGAAAACGAACCAAACCACCAAATCTTGATCGATGGTTTAACGTTTTGTTCAGGCAATCCCAGATGAATTCTTGGAGAATCACCAGCTCTCAAACATAATATTAGAATATAGAAGAGAATGTGGGAGTGAAGATGTGGTGCAATCCCTTTGTGAACCTCAAGAGTATGAGCTAATAAAAAATGGAAATATTCACCAATGCAATCACATTGGTGCAAATGGTCATGCTTTGTCATCTCATGAAATCCTTCAAGAAAATGGACACTTCATACCCTTATCAATTCTTGGGCCATATAGCTACACACACTTGCTTCAAATAAAAGGGGAGTCTAAGAATGAAGAAATAGTGAGAGGAAAGACATCATGGAAGAAAAAACTCACAACTATACCCTTTCCTTAATTAGTCCAAGATTTTTGTTCCACATGCCTAATGTTTCATGTTCATATGTGCATTATTGAGCAACCTAGTTCATATTCTATAAAGTAATATCTGCTAATATTAATTCTAAAAGTTTAGTGGCACATTTGCCACAAATTATGTACGTCTGCAGCATTTATTTTCACTTGCAGATTAAAATGTCAATCCCTAAGAGCGTGAACACTAAATTTAGTTAAGGGACGACTAAAGTCTAAAGTCAGTATTGGCCAAGTTTTGAACCATATATAACTAATACATATATAGAATGCAAAAAATGGAGGAGGTAGCTACATCTTAATTGGTTTCATTAAACGCATTCAAGTATCGTTGTTCTAAAGAGCTAGGGATCGATGCATTCGATACGAACTGCATGACTCAAGTTTGACTCGATTTTTTTTTGGGCAAGTCAATCTTGGCCCGACCAACTCGATTCTTTTATGTAACAATTAATCTATAATCGAACTTAAATTTTGGAGGTATGCTGATATAAATAACCTTCAATTTTTATGAAATTAATTTTGAAAACATAGTTAATTAAAAAAAATGAGTGTCGAAGTAAGTTTAAGTAAGCTAATCGTGTGCTACTCGCAAATGGTTCCATCGAATTTGCTTGCATCACTATTTTTTAACTTAGAGAATTGAATGGACTTTCCCAAATGGCTTTTTTGTGAGTATGATCATCTCAAAAAGTTGAACCAGTTTTATATCGCATACGGCCTAACTAAATAGTAAATGCCATCAAATTTAGAGTTTGATGCATGAGTTTTTGTTTTTATCTAAAACATTTTGTTTTCACATTCTATATTACCATCAAGATCTCAGATTTGAGATGATCTTCAATTCGATACCTAATTATATTAAACTATTACTCCAACTAGAAAAAGAAAAAGAAAATATATACTTGTTCGTTGCTTCTATCCCTTACGAAATCAATCTACATGCATGTATGATATTAATTAATAGAAGAAAGGCGTGAAAAAGAAACAGCACAGTCCAAAAGATGTCAAAATTAATTAACAAGTAGAGGACGATGAAAGAGAGGAAATTTTTTACTTTTGGAAATTTTTGAGACCAAGTTAATGTTTGCGTAAATTTGATTGTGACATGTTACTTTATTGCAGTCTTCCATTAAAAAATTACTTGGACTAAAACATTGTGGCATTGACAAGAAATTTTTTTTTACATGGCCTTGTGTCATACTTGTTTAATTTAAATTTTAATATTTAATATTTTTTCGTATCTCTATTCTCTTGGCATATCAAATATACTGAGATGCATTTTTGGGTCAACGCAGATAGTCGATCAATTAAATGGAAAATTTGTAATTTTTTTTATGTATATTTGTCTTTTTGTAATTTTAATATTCTATATCATCAAATTTCCACTATATTTGGTTTTTTAAGCAATTTAATTTTAGACATTTTTGTCAACGACCAACATCATAATTTTCCCTAATTAAATTACTAAATAAATAGTACTAGCAAGTCTGTTTTTGAATTAAAAATTAATTTAATAATATTAAGGTCACACAATCAAGTCATAATTGGAAAAAATTCAATTGTTAGACCAAACTTCAATTCATCAAATCACCAGTCCTTACAAGCCATGCTCCAATACATTATTTGGATAATGGGAAAAAAATGAGACAAAAATTAGTTTCACTACATTAAAAATGGTGAGGTCCAACCTAAGAAGAGAACTTTACAATCAAAAACATAATTCTATTTATACACAATGTTAATTTACTATAAAAAAAACCACAACGAAAATGGAACTTATTGTCTCTTTCTCCTCATCAATCGATGCAGTTTCCATGACCACGTGCCTAATGATACTACGAGTCCAACTCCGATAGACATCCAGAATACGACTAACCACTTGGGCATTGGATTCGGGAATTGTCCTTCAGGACGTGTATGAATTAAGTTAAAATCTCATGTAGTGACAAATGACAAAAATTAACATAATATTTTTGTAATATATCAAAATTTTAAGATAAAAGTTATTTAAAAGAAAGAGCTTGAAAAAAACTCACTATGTCCAAACTTGATGCAGATGAGAAGCTCAACAATGCAGACTGCAAGTGACAGCCAACAAAAGGCTCCCACCTTTTTCATCGGTTTCCTGGGAGAAAAGAGAGAATTTGTTGAGTAAAAGGTGGAAAATCAATATATCTGTATCAGTCAAAAGGCAAGATAGTAGGGAAATACCTGTCTTGAAGATATGAATTGTACTCACGAATTGCTGGTATTGCAATAAGCCACCACAAAACCAAGCGGTATATAATGAGGGGATTTCGTGGTGGAATCCAAAGACAAAACTTGAGAAAGAATGTGTTGAGTTCCACAGTCAAGAAGCCAATGCATAGGCTAAGAACTTGAATGAATCGCAGCGGACCAAGAAAAGGGTGCCATTCATCTTTATCCCATCGTGCTGGTGTAAATTGACCCAACGTTCTTCTGACCTGAAAGTTGGGAGGACAAAAAAGAAATGAGTGAAAGTAAATACATGTCACTCATTCAAAATGCAGAAGGTGAAAAAATTGGTCCATTTCCTACGAGTAGAAGCGACAAATTCAACAACTTCTTAAAAATCGTAAAACAGCTATATTTTCATGTGATGAACGGTTTCCAAGGATGCAAAGATCCAACCCTTTGTGCTTATAACTACATCCATCGCATCTTTCAGTCAAGTATACAGCACTACATCGAAGACGATGAAACAGATTTTTCATGAGAAAATGTAGCAGATCCAACGTACTTTGCCCATGATGTTTGGCTGGCGGCTTATACCAACCCACTCGTAGGTTTTACCATCAAAGTACCGAACAGTACGCATACCAGCCCAAATACCTGTATAGCAAAGTAGAAACATGTTATACACCATTCTGCCCAAAAACAAGGAACCCTCAGCAACAGAAATCAATCTGCAATGAAAAGGACAGACAAAATATAGGAAAATGGAGAAATAGGAGAAAGTTATGAAGTTTGGAGGAATCTTCCAAGATAACAATGGCACTAAACTTATAACTGTAATAAGCCTGTATCAAAAGAACAATCCAAAATATTTGCTCCTAAAATTATCTTTTTCACCAATACTCATTGTGATTGTCATAGGTGATCTTTGTGTCCAATCACTTTGACAATTCCTTGCACTACATTTTATACTTTTTAGGATATGGCACATGAAAGAAGTAAAAACATGTTAGCACCATTTCAAGTTTCTTATTGAAACTAAATAACTTAAGAATTGCCCTAATGGTAAATTGAAGATAGAAGTCAACCGGTGATAAAAATTGCAAGATGTTGGGAGGATGGTTATCTGGCCATTACATCAATAGCACTTTATTTATTTATAGAGGAAATAACGGACTTAAATATGACATTTAGTTGGGAAAATCAACTAAATTTTTCCCCATCTTCCTTGTTTTCATAAATAAAAAATTGGGATATATTTATGACTGAAATATCAAGTATCATATTTTAACCGACTCAGAGTAAATTAGGCATTGAGATTAATTTAAATATAGTGATAATTCAAGACAACCACCAACTTTACTTAATCGCTTTTCTCCAAGCATAATTTTTTGTGTTTCCTCGAAGGAGTTGCGGCTATGCCCCGTTTCCTACTCAGAAATATGTTAAGGCACTAAATGTCAATTTGAAGTGTGAGAACTATTCCAGACAGAGGAATAAATTTTAGCCTCGACAAGGGGAACATTGAGGCTATTGCAATTAGAAAATGATAGTTATATGAAAGTTGGATTAACTGAAACATGTGCATCTAATAACAGGACAAACTTTGAGTGGTCACATAGTTACCAATGTTTTCGGAAAAGGGATGGAGATATCTTGAACATGCAAACTTTCAATCACACAGTAACATAAACAATAATAAGAACCCAGGACAAATGACACTCTATGGCTCAGCATATAACGGCTTTCGAAGGAAATGAACTCGAGTTTATGATTAAACAGGCCGAGGATTCATGCATTGCCAAGTAAACTCTTTGCAGACATGCACCATAACCAGAAAGGAAATAAAAAATTTCATACCAAACCAATTGCAGATTAATATGTCAAGAATAATGCTGTCCCACCAGCACTCGTTGAAATTTGGCAGCATATGGCGAAAAGTAAGCTGGAAAAGGAGAATATTAAAATCAGCTTAATGAAGAAATGCATCTAGTTTTTCATTTGCTCGAAACAGAAGAGAGAAGAAAATGTAGCATGCCAACATTAAAATATGACCTCCATCAACTCAAATCCAATTGAAAGTAACCATAAAAGAGGCTGATTACGGATCATTATAGCTTTCCCCCACCATCCAAGAACATGAGCCAGAACAAACTCATCAAACAGTGTGTCCTAGAAACAAGTAACAATATGTAGGTCTTTAGAAGCAGGACAATGCTTATTAACAAAATAAAATAAAATAAAATCTAGAGGTTTGAGTAAATACAAAGATAACATACATAAACATTCTTAAATCTGCTTGTAGCATTTTCCGGTAAATAAATACGGCAATCAGCACCGTAAGATCTTTCTGGAAGTTCTACATCACGGAAATTGCATATAGATCAAACGATTATTAACAATCAAGTGCAACCAGACTAATAATGATGAATGGCCTGTGATGCCACCATCACAACAAAAAATAGACATCCATTGGTAAAAGGAGAACAACCAGAAGTTCCAAATCCCTTACCGACACCAAGATGGGGGTGCAGGTACTTCATAAATCGTCGAGCATCGTCACGCTTCTGGTAAAAAAGAAACATAACAGGTGTCTGAATATACTTGACACAACTCTGAAACATTAGCACACGTACATAGAGCACAATGCCATCAACAGATAATTTATGCAGAACCCAGAATCAGTATTCAGTACGCACAATATACTACCACGTTCTGTAAACATGACCAAGCAGATGATTGTGTTTTAATCCAACTCTATCTAAAATGCATGTTCAGGTTATTCAGAGCATCGTTATAAACATGAAAAATGACCACAACTAACAGAAAACAAGAAGCCCTTTTGGCTTGCCACTGGCAAAACTCGACATGCTCAATATCGATATAATTTCAGAACGAAACTTCAATAGCACTAAGTGTTCCAAATAAAATCCTTGACATTGAAACGTACTCAATTCAGTAAGTGAATAATCTACAGAGGCCAAATGTTAAAGCTGAGAACGCCAGCTAAAAACTAACCTGGAAAAGCAAAAATGTCAATGCAACTAGGTAAATGACAGCCATTCCATGAACGAGCCGCCAAATTGCAGGATGAGGACGAATAAGTACCCTGCAACAAAGATATGACCTGACTCAGCAAATAGACTAAAGAAAGTCTTTGATATAAGTGAATAGGTCAACAACGATTCTGCTTCTCAAAAAAAAGGAGCATCTGTGCCTGCATCTCGTGATGGTGTTCCGTGGATTATTTCATATCATTTAACTGAGTCAATTTGGTGTGTGATAAGACTTATGACAAACCAATGACATTGACAAACCAATTCACTTTGATTAACCACTTTATGTATGCTAGCCCCCTCTAATTTAATTGACTCGTGGCCTCATTCAAAATAATTTCAATGTATAAGATACACACACACGCACGTATTCATATATGTGTGTGTGTGTGTGTGGATTTTGAAAATGGATTCAAAGAATTGGAACGCCTTACAGCAAATAAAGCATGGGTCCTCAAATTGTGATACTGAAAAATATTAATAATATTCATGTTCTCATGTTCCACCTTTAATGATGACAAATACATTTCTATGGAAGAGGAACTCATAAGTGCAAAATTGTGTCAATTTAGAAAGAATCTACAACTAAATCATAAAAGCAGTTCCCCAATCACTCACTCACATTAGGAAACTTGCCACTGAATGAATCTATTGAATCTAAATCATCTGCATAATGGCCCACGGGTGGCAATCCTCTCTCAACCTTAAAATTGATGAGATAAAAAACTGAGATGAGGCAAAGATATTCCCCCTAAGGTAGAAACTAGTGCTTTTATATCTCAACTCCACCTTTAATCCGTCGATAATTCCCAAAATCCATCAATAAGGAGATATGTCCATATTCAGATGAGCAAGTGAATAAAAAATAATTGCATGTCCTTTCATTTGCATGACAAATATGCAAACTTACGCAGCAAACTATAACAAACATATATATCCAAATATTATATTCCCAGGCTTCAAGGTCAAAAGATATAAGATAGGGATAGACGAAGAAAGTTTGATATGAACTTACGTCGAAGGAGCTTGTAACAAGCAATAAGCAAGGAACACTGCAACCATTGCCCATAAGCCCCTACAAAATATATTAGTTAGCAGTTGCGACATCTTAAATCACAAAAATAACAAAGAACAGAGGCAATAAAGAGAGAAACTAAGTAATGCACATATGTATACACAGATATACACACCCTGTGTGCGTGGGTAGAAGTATATTAATATATACAAATTTTAAAAAAGGTTAGTAGAAAACCTTTTCACAGAGGTAACGAGATCTCTTTCCACACTGTTTTCAGGATTGAGTGCTCCACTAGCCCACCTGCAAACAAAATTCAAACCAAGAAAATAAAATGGTGGTGGTATTTATTTACAGTTAATCTTCAAATTGTTGAAGATGCTCTACATTTTGTATATGGATTTTTTTTCAAAATATATGAAGATAAGTGGAAATATTGAAAAACAGGTCCAGCCAATCAACTTAGATTGTCATGAATACAATATAAATCTTTTAATCAGTCAAGACTTATCCATCAGTTTCCCAGGCCAAACACTAAGGAGTTACAAAAACAAAAGAGACTACCTAAAGACCAACAGACTTACACAAGAAAGCATGCACCAATTAGTAACAATGTGATGGTCCGAGGCTTGTATGCCCAAGCCGTCCATGGATCAAGTTCATCGTCACTGCTCGATGTACTTGTATCGCCTTTTTGATAACCAACAAAATCTCTCCGTCTAGCTCTCCGGTGACCATTAGGTTCCATATCATAGAATATTAGACCTTATCCTTTCCAAAGGAAGAAGGAAAAAATGTAAGTTAAGAGGTTCCAGAACAAGAGAAATGATGCTAACACATCAAACAGAAAAGGGAAATATTAGAATAACATTAGCAAACCCTGTTTGGCATCCTATCCTATACATAAGAAAATCCACACTAACAAAATGGCTATAAAAGTCTAACCAACTTAGCTCAAATAATTCATACCTTTAAAGTATTTGAACTCGAATGCTGAAATACGGCAAAGTAAGTCCCTGTAGATTCAGAGAGTAACAAGTAGACACTAAGTAGAGGAAATCTAAATGGTTTCAGCAAAATCAATGACCAAACGATGTAAAAACCAATTAAAGGGGATTAGGAATTTAAGTTCCAAACAGTTGCAATTAATAATAAAAACAAAAATAATATTAACAACAATAACCAAGAGACCCAACATTCAAGAATTTCCAAAATGCAACTCAAACTCTTCCTAGCACCAAACCCAACAAATTAGTAAAGATTCGATAAATATTTGTGCTAGCTAATACTTATTAGCCGCCCGGTCAAGTAACAGTAAAAAAAAACCAATAAACAGTACCAATGTCTGTAAATCAATTAACTTTTCACCACGAAGATTAAAAAAAAGATACTGAGGTCACCATCAACACCTAAATTGAACAAAACCCAGAAACGATTGGGAAAAGTATTTCACTGCATGCAACGAAAACGCTGGAAAAAAACCCAAAAAAATTCAAATGAAGCACTGTTCCCAGAATCCAAAAGTCTTTTCCTTTCCCAATTGAAAAAGGTTCGAAACCCGAATTAGAAAACATGAAAAAATAACGACCTGTGCATGCGAAAAATCATGTATCAAAAGAATCAACAGAGGAAAAAAAACGGGTAAGACACATATCCCTTCACATATTCGGGAAAAAACACACACAAAGACACATACACAGAGAGAGAGAGAGAGAGAGAGACACACGTATCAATAGAAACAGAAAACATTTTCTTTCAAATGGTAATGATAAAAGATCAATCATCACAGATAAATGATTTAGTGAGAGAATAACCACACAAAAAAGTCAAACTGCAGCACATAATTTCTTCCTCACTCACGTAGAAAGAAGAGCAGAGACCCGACTGGATGACGAAACAGTCTCAGCCTTCAGATCAAGAATCGAACACAGAAGGAGAGACGATTATCGAAATTCGAAAGAAGAAGACAACGAATCCAAAAAGGGATAAAAGACCGGAAATAGATGAACCTGTCTCCACACCATCGAGTAAAAACAGATTAAAAATTGAAGAAAATTACAAAGAATGATGATCAAAGAGAGGGAAAATTCGAGGGAGTGATATATATACACACACACAATCGACATACGGAATACATCGTGGCCACCATTGCAAGGAAGAGGTGGCGGCAGTGATATATGTGTAAGCGTACGGTTCGGCCAAAGCAAATTATTATGTATTTTATGAAGGGAGGAATTTTATTTAATTAGACAACCAAAGAACCGCGATGTGAGGCGGCGGCACCCATTATTTTTATTTTTTTAAAATCATGAAAACTAGATGTCTTAAGTAAACCTAAAAAATCAATACAATAATTTATAAATCACGTTAATCATATAAAATATATTGAACAAGTTATATATGACAAACTCAAAACTGATATGACAGAGATGAAGAATGTTCGGGAAGGTACCGTCGGGTGGCCCAATTTTTTTAAAAAAATTTATATGTAAATTTTGTATAATTTTGGAATAATATGATATTAGCTCGGATAAATCAATTTAAAATATTAAAAGATTATAGAGATTAAAATTCTAGCCTGGGCGAAGCCATATTTCTGACTCCGTCACTGATACCAACAAAGGACTGCGATATGGGAATTTTTGTGATAAATTATTATTATATTTTGTAAGTTGTCCAAACAAACGATATGGATTTTAAATATTGTATGAAGTCCAAATACATCCATAATTTTATAGATTGTTTTTAATAAAATTATTATTTATGAATGTACGTAATAACTATTTTGGAAGGATTATTGTAGAGTGTAACTATTTTCCAATTATCACAAGTTAGAACAAATATTGTGATAAAAGTACGGAAAAGCAAGTTGGCAAACATTGTTCCATGAATATTTATCCATTTTCACTGATTTAGAAAAATTGAAAGGTCATTTCAAAAAGAAAAAGAAAAAGAAAAATAGAAAGGCGAAGGTGTCTAACATTATCGTTGATTTTAATAGAGTGGAATGGTATATTTTGGCAAGTTGTTGAGGTGAAATGTCAATTTTGCTTTGGGGTGGTGATGTCTTGTTTTGGACATAATAATAATAATAAGAGTAAATCTTTTGTGAGACGGTCTTACGAATTTTTATCTGTGAGACAGGTTAATCCTACCGATATTCGCAATAAAAAGTAATATTTTTTCATGGATGACCCAAATAAGATATTCGACCCACGAAATTGATCCGTGAGACCGTCTTACATAAGTGTTTGTGTAATAATAAAGTAACTGACTATATGAGGTTAAGTCGAAATCAATTTCGAGTGGTTAAAAAATTAATATCCGGAACTCTGATATGCATGATAGTTTTTTGTGATTTATATAATTTGATTAAATCAATTTCAAAGTGTTATTATTATGTCTATGTTATACCGAAACTATTAATCTATGTGTTTTTAGCTAAAAAAAATTAATATACGGGACTTTGATACGCATAAGTGTTTTTTGTAATTTATATAATTTGATTAAATCAATTTCAAATTGTTATTATACTATCTATGTTATACCGGAATTATTACACTCTGTGTTCTTAGAGAATTTGATTAATTCAATTTCAAAGTGTTATTATTCGGTCTATGTTATACCGGAACTATTACTCTACGTGTTCTTAGATTAAAATTTGATGTTGAAACCAATTTTTGTTGGAAATTAATGATATTATGGAACGATTGATGGAAGGAAAGATGCCATGATAATTGATATTGGTTTGTTCATCCCATCGATTTTCTTGAGACATATCACTTCCAACTTTTGGGATTCAATACTATATATAGAAATTAAAAAGCATGTGTAGAGATATACATTAAATCCATCGAAATTATATAAACTAAAAAAAAGTCTTTTTCTTAAATCGAGTCTCTTTGTGTGTTATTGGATAAAATGACAAAAATCCCCCACTATTAATATTAACAGTAAAACTTTATTCCATATTTAACTGCTGCATGTGTTTCCATGTGAAAATTAATTATCTAAAATTTTGCATTATAAAAATTCTTTTTGTTGGTATATTTATTGCTAATATAATAAGAAATTAACAGCATCTCGTATATAAATGACAAATTTTCTCACGGATTTGAGGACCCACAGAGAAAACCCAAAATGGAGACGAGGATCTTCGATTTTTTCATGTTCGGTATTTTTTTTAAATCCCTGAAATAGTACGAGACGGGTATAGAGATATCATCCTCATCTCCGAACTCAACCCGAAAATAATATTAATAATAAAAATAATAATATTTTTATTATTATTAATATTATACTAATAATAATAGATAATGATATGTTTTGGTTCGAGGAATCCACATACATGTCCCGGTCTTGCCTCATTAATATTTTTTAAACGGGAATGGGGATTTGATCACCATGGTTTCGGATTGGGGCGATTATGAAAGCAGAGGTGAAATTCGGAGACGAGGATGACAAACCAGCCCTCGCCACGCTATGTCACATTGCCATCTCTAATCTCGTATATGAATATGGATTCCCATCAAGCCAAAAATGTCAAGTTAGTTAGAAATTTTGGGGAAACTTGCTTAACTAGAAGGCTTTTTTTATATATAATTGACAGCAAGAATAGTTCGATGATATCCTACTCACAAGATAATTCAACTATTTAAATTCGATATCATGTGGAGTTTGAATGTTAAAATATATGAATATCTCACATATAAAAGATTTTGAAACAATATATCAATCTTTAAAATATTATTCGAATTTTCCGTACATATGTTACTAAGTTCTCTATGAATACTCTCTGTATTAAAAACATAACAACTTTTCTATAAATCCAAATATATATATATATATATATATATATATATAGGATTTATGTCTAATTTAAGTACAATTGTACAACTCCTCAAGTACGAAGAAGGGATCCACGAGTACAGACAGCTGCTCTAACAATTGTTTAGATTTTAAAAATTAAATGTTTTCCAACAAAAATATAATTAATAAAGGTAGGAAAAAGTTAAAACATAACAATAAAAAAAATATTTAAAAAATTGTAACTTTCAACCATTAAAGTAATTGGGCCCGAAAATATTAATCAAATTATTAAGTCCATGTGCAAAGTAATATAAAATTAAAGCGATGACCCATTTATTCATCATACATATTCCGCATGGCATAAGACAATTTATTCAGAACTCAACAATATCATATTTATTAGACATCATGACATTGGCCCTTTTGCCATTTTTATTAAATCCTTCTGAATATACTCAACGTTATTCTTTTAGCCAAAAAGGATACCTATACTCGAAACCGACACAAGTGGATAGATAAAGAATATTTAAGAGCGCGATACAACTCTCTCTAAGAAACTCGGCCAAATAGCCCAAATCCCCGAGTCCATTTATCAATTTTTGTACCAAGAAACAATAAATGGAGAATATGTTACTTGCTGTAAATTAAATGGTACACATCATATTTTCTTGACAAACAAATATGTTTGTGTATTAGGAATAATAGCCGAAATAATCATATAAGTTTGTCTATTTTGTGTTTTAGTCATTTAAGTATTCAAATTTAAGTTCTAGTCACGTAAGTTAAGTTGTGGTTTGGTTTTTGTCTTTTTTTTTAAGGAGTGTTGACTTGACGTTTATCACATCAGCATTTTTTTCGAGTCACGTCAACAATCTGACTAAAAAGACCAAAAACCAATATATGTTGTAGCTTACATTATCAAAACTCAAATTTTAACATTTACACGACGGAAACAAAAAAAAAAATAGGCATAACATATATTTTATTACTAATTATTGTCGAATAATGTAAAGTTTTGGTAAAATCAAGTGATTATATATGAAACTCACATGGATTGATGTATTTATTAAAGGAAGGAAACTTTTGATAATAATCCCATTATGGAAAAACGACGAGATTTTCAACGTCCCATTTGGTTTCTCGAGATTTGGCCAATTTTAATAATTAATAGTATTTTGATGACGTCACGAATCCAAGATCCAAGACCAACTTGTCTTATATGTAAAATATATTTAGAGGCATGTTAATTTATGGTTGGATGTGATATATATATTTGTGATGTGTTGTATATTCACCGTACATATTTACGTGAGTATCGGTGAAATATCGTTCACTTATTATATGTGATGAAATATAGAAAAATTATGTATTCAATATACACGATTATATGTACGGTGAATATATATATTTGTGATGTGTTGTATATTCACCGTACATATTTACGTGAGTATCGGTGAAATATCGTTCACTTATTATATGTGATGAAACATAGAAAAATTATGTATTCACTTATTATATGTGTCATTTCATCAGTGTTTACATAAATATACACGATGAAAATGAGGTAACAAAACAAATATTATATATATATATATATATATATCATTTTGAATAAAAAGGGCCTTTCAATTGTAAATGTGCGGCACAAACTTTTTGAATATTGCAAGTTGTGACTTCGACATTAAATATGGCCAACACGACGCCAACAATAAATAATGTGGAGACAAATTTGTGTCATTTTGTTGGATTACGTCAACCGATTCGATCTTTTTTTATTATCAAGAATTAACAAATTATAGCCAAAGTGCGAACGAGGAAATTCAACGCTTGCAAAATTGATTTTTTTTCCACCCGAAACATAACATGTTGTCATTGTAGTAGTATAATCAAGTATTTATCATTTAACCAAAAATTATATTTATACTGATGTTGTAACTCGAATTTTTTAAATCATGTGAACATTATATTTCAAGGAAAAATTGGTTAAATAACTTCGGTCAACTCTTACGCTTGAAGAGATCATTTTTTTTAAAAAGAATTGATCGAAATTAAAAAAAAACCTCATATTCCAATCATTGTCCCAACACTCGCCAATAAGCCCCTCTCTCTCAACTGAAAAGATTAGTTTTAATTAATTTTTGTCAAAGAATTTATGCAATAAATGCATGATTCCCGTAGCCAGATCAATGGCGCATTCCGAGGACAGTTTACTGCATTATTAATATATGAATGAACGGTGATCCATGAAATTTGATCGGCCGACAAGTGACAAGATGATAAATGTTAATTTTTTATTAAAAAAAAGATCTTAATATTTATAAAAATATGATTCGCCCATCATTCCCAAGGTCCATCGATTTAAATAATGAGTTGCGGGAAATAACCAAATTTAAAAAAATCAAATGAATCTAAAGTTGGTTTGATGAGATGGGATTTCAGCAAATTGATTAGTCCATTTTTATTTTTATTTTATTTTTTGAGTAAGGATCAGTCAATTCACATATTAATAATTAATGAAATGAATCGTGGGCAATACGCAATTGGTATGGCAATCGATTTGAAAATGCTAAGTATGGATCTTATCGAACATTTATTATGATCTCTCGACAACTGATTGAATTATCCCAAATCATCTCTGTCTACGCATAAGATATTAACTTATGGGTTCTGAAAAATACTGGAAATGACTAATGTTGTATTTGGATTTAGAGTAGGTCTATTATGAGACGGTTTCACGAATCTTTATCTATGAGACGGGTCAACCCTACCGATATTCACAATAAAAAGTAATACTCTTAGCATAGAAAGTAATACTTTTTCATGGATGACCCAAATAAGATATCTGTCTCACAAAATATGACCCGTGAGACCGTCTCACACAAGTTTTTGCCTTAGATTTATGGATATGAAACTAGCAATTTCAAAACTATGATGCCAAATTCACTCGATTGTTTAGTTAAATGCACTTGAATCCTAGACAATAGATTTTAAATCTCAACCGGTTATTTTTGGAGTCATAATGATGGATTTAAAATACATCTAAAAGATAAATTTATTTCAAATCATTCATCCAAATACAAATCATCCGATTGAAACACAACTTTAGATATTTGGCATCCTCCTGGGAAAATAATTTTTAATTGACAGTAATTTGGTATTGAATGGCAGATGGAGCAATCAGGAAGAGAGTTAATTTATTCAATATCTATTAAAATTCAAATGATTTACTTTATTCATTTAATTAAGAATTCAGCCAAAATTATTTTTTTTTAAAAAAAAACGTAAAATTAACTCTGATAACTGGCATTATACAGTTCCACGCAAAGAAATATTGCGATCCAATTACTCATGATAACTTGTGCACAACATTAACTGATGTTAACAAATCGTTGTATCCCACTTCGATATCACAACCAATTTTTAGTTTACACAAATTCGAATTAGAATTCTGAATTCTCTAAATGTATAATGGTTTGTTTAGGAGGACTTATCAGGTTGGTTTCCTCTTCTTGCCAAGAACTGGAGCGACCTCAAATCTTGGCCCGCCCATCCGCCACTTCTTAAATGCAGCTATTGAAGATTGACCAGCCTCATACACTTGAGAATGAGCAAACATGCAAACGTGTAAAGATAAAATCCTTTTATTTAAAATAGAACAAGAAAATAAGTCTTCACCGCACTTAAAATACGCTCATATGAATCGACAAAGATTTGATGAACTCACATTTGGCTTCTTCGTTAGTTAGAAGTGTCATGTATTTGGGAGCTACTGCCAATGTTAAAGTATGTGCCTTGATCAAGACTTCCTTGTATCTTGTTCGAAATGCAACAAGAAGAAATGGCCCAATGGTTTTGTCACCAACACTGGTCATCATTAAACGTCAAGCTTAGATAAACTTTTAGCCTCTAAAGTTTTGCAATTCATAAGTATGAACAGTTATAAGAATTTTCTTTCCTCACATAACTCTCTATTCTATTACCCACTATCAAAATTTCTGGCTGCCATAAGCACAAGACAAAGAAATCCTTATCTGTAAATCAGTACTTTAATAGGGGAAAAAAACAAACAAACAAAACAAAACAACCTAAAGGCTTAGCAACCAAACTTCAATTTGGAGGGACTCTAGTTACAATATTCTGTAATAAAAATAAAAGCCACTAACCGTACTCTTGAGATTACCAGAAAATGCGATTTTCACTTGAAAAACTGACTAGAAGCATAAAATTGATCATCAGGGAAGCAGTATAATAAAATCAAAAAGCATTACTGATCCATGGCACAGTCAAGCTAAGATTCGTTAGATTTAGCATCAACATTTTTTGGTGGGCAGGACAAATATCAGGATAAAATGAGGCTCAACCCGTATTTTTCTTTCTTAACATTACCTTAGGTTAATTTAATTCGATGAAAGGGAAGAAAATTGCCCGATCCACTTCTGGGAGAAAGACATAGCTAGCATGGGATCTTAGAGGCTAGTTCAGCTTCGATAAAACCAGTAGTTTACAAGCTTATAAGAAAGGACCATCCGCGAAAGAAGTTCTTTAAGGCAGAGAAGTTTCCATATTTATAACTTTTCTTGTCGGACAGGCGCAAAACCTTACCAGCCCTTGACATATGAACAACAAAACCAGTCCTTAACGGGATGGTACTTACTTTCATACAGGTGTTAAAAAATAAGAAAGTATCTTGCCTTAAAGAGCATTAAAAATACACTAATAAAGGCAATCTGGACAAAAACTTCTCAAAATACAGCATAATCAGCGCAATCCCGACAAAGGCGAAGCCAAAAAGGATCAATGAAGGAGGATTTCATAAGGGATCCAGGCATCAACCCAAGTTTATGATCTAAGAAAGAATAGGAGGAGGAAGCAGCATACCAACTCAAAGGTAAAATTAGGGAAACACCAGTTACTTTGGTTAGTTTTTTTTTTCATATGGTGCTTCTTTTCCCTCAGAACACATTTTTGGAATGTCTCTTTTTAGTGTGGGTGTTTAACTCAGTTATTTTGGTTTCATGACTAAGCTGCAGAATTTTATGCAAAATTTTGTTGATTGATGAGTTTGACAAAAAAGTTTGGTTCTCAATTCGGCCACTGAACAAACCAATTGCAAAATGCTAGGTGAAATTGTTGGGGTGATTATATGTCTTCTTTGATGTTTTGTGCATTTGCAGGATCCAAAATCTCATGAAAGAAATTTTTGTAAGGGATAGTTGCCTATATAATAATTTTTGGGCATAAAGCCATAAACAAATCTGGAAATAAAATTTCAGGAACATAGGTTTAACTGGCCTGTTTGTTTTACAACAGAAGACAAAAGCCCATTCATTATTACAGAAAGGACAAGGGGAAAAAAAGGTTTAAAAGGATATTTTTTGGCATGAGAAGGAAGAAATTAAGTGGCACAATTGTCGTGAAATTCATTTCCAAGATGCAAGACAAGACGTACACACCTAGTAAGGGTACATTACACCATGAACTGACGAGAGTGTAGAATAGAGGTGCAGATCATCCTAGTAGACTGCACCTACTTGAGTTTGACTCAAAAGAAAACCCACTACTCAAGCTCAACTCAAAAGAGAATCCACTACTCGAGCTCGATCAAGTAGAGATGTTTCCTGAATTGTGATCAGCACAATTAATTTATTTGTGACTCTAGCTCGAGCCGGATAACATTGGTTTTCTCAAGCACCGATCAAGCTTGAACCGAGTTTCTGCTAGAGCTCAAGTTCAACCTGACTGCATGATAAGTGTAATGTTACACTTGGATTTTCGATGTTTTTAACTTAGATTTACGCTAGTTTTAGAGCAGAATTATGTGTTTGGTATTTGTTGTTGTGTCGTGCAAGAATTTAGATAACATGCATTTTTATTGTACAAAAAAAGGTGGAAGCGAACAAAGATGGAAGGAAGAGCGTGAGAAAACGAAAAAAATCAAAGTTTAGGCGCGCTAAAGGATTTTATTCAAAAGCTAAGCGCCTCAGCACCCGTGTGTCAAAAATTCAGGCGCCTCAGCGCTTGATGACGTGAGTAACAAGGAAACTTTGGACTCTAGGGTTTAAAATGAGAACCCTATCAGATTTTAGGCATTTGGGAACGCATTCTAAAGAGAGAACAAAAGACAAACCCGAGAGAAAACATTGAGAGCGAGGAGATCTTGGAACGAAGACGGAGAGTGCGACATCTACGGACAGAGAAGCATTTTCTACTTTCGTTCTTATTCTTCATTTCTCCTAGATTTTTAGTTTTGATGTTTATATTGAAAAACATGATTTGTTTTGTTTTCAAATTCGTCACGAACTAAACTTAACTTCTAGGGAAACAACGTAGTCTGGTTTGAATCTACGTATCGACTATTTTGATTTATATATTTGAAATCTTCTTCAATTATATGTGTTATCCTAGTTTTAACGCCCTCAATTTATCGGTCATAGTTTGATTGATATAATAATCGTGAATCGTGATCTATTACTCCAGATAGAGGATCTAAATATGATCTTAGGAAAACACGTCGTGGGTATTTATATAGTTCGGAAGACATATAACCTCATCGAAGGCAATTAAAGAACAATTGTATGCATCTATCATTGATGTTAGAATTTTTTGTTAGGAATATCGAAATCAATATTAAATGGTAAATTATATTTGTTGCTTGAAAAAAGAAATAGAGACAATTAAGTGTCTGTGACTAATAAACGAGATGAATTTAAGAATATAGATTTCAATAGAAAACTAACATAGTGGATAGCCAAGTAAAATTGAACATCTAAATTCATTCTCTCCTGGAACTCTCGACGTTAACCATTGCACAAATTTAGTTTGATTTTTAATTAATTGATCCAAACCCATCTTTGAATTTCTAGATAAAGTTAAGGCTATTCTAATTACAGTACTTGATATGTTTCTCGTGGGAATGATACTTTACTGATCATATATTAAAACTTAACATCGTGCTCTTGCGAGCGAAAATCACGCAACACTGCATAATTGTATGCTCGTGAAAAAATCCTTTACTATAAAATACATAAAATTAGTTGTAAAAAATTGAATCAGGGGTAAAATAGTGGTTTACATGATATTAAAAATATAAAAAACTAAAAATTAATTAGCTTCAGTAATTAAGCATGAGGAAACTACAGCTTGAGCTCAGTAAAATTCGAGCCCGAGCCGACTTGTTAATACTGCGAAAAACAGGATGGTGCATAGCAAACAAGGCTTGTTAATTACTTTTGTTCGACAGAGTTAAAAAAAAACTGCTTCCACATACTCAATGTACTCTTGAAAGCTCGTTTGGGATGCTATCTTTAAAAAGTTAACTTGAGATAAAAATAATAAGAACAAGAATTCGGTATAATTAGTTTCCCAAGGGCGTGTCTAATTCTTGTAACTTTAAGAATCCCAGTAGGTCAAAGAATTTGTTGAAAAAGAAATATTGAAACCCGAATGATATTAAAAATATGCAAAGGGAGTAGAAGGAACTTACAGCGGTGCAATCTTGCAACCTAGTGAATAAAAATAAGGACACCGACTTCTGAGATCCACATGAGCAGCATCCGCCCCTATTTCTTCCCTTGTTTTGGATCTGAACGGACAAAAAAAAAACAAGAACAACAAATCAACAAACACAAAATACCAAAAACAATAAATAACATAAACAAGCTAAAACCATATTGACAATGGAACTTTAATACATAGTAAAATATTTATAATGGGCCGATTTAAAATCGTCATAACTATCAAATGAATGGAGGAGAAAGCACGGTAATTAAACTCTATCGTGCTTTCATAAATTTTAAAAAACTTTCATGTCTTGTGCTATATAGTACCTGGAAAAAATTGATTTAGTTAGAATTTCTATATTGCTCACAATCTCATTAAGATGGAACCAAACAAGCAACACATTTATATAAAAACAAGAATCCAGTTTAGTTTATCAAGAATATAGATATGGTATAAAGCACAAACTTGATAAAAACGATATTACTCTTTGTTAAAAGATGAAGGAACCCTGATGGATATAAGATCTCTCAAGTACAGTTCGCTGACAAGCCAAAAAGGCAGTTCTACTCGGGAAGCAGCTTCAACCTGACATCGAGGAAATACCGAACTTAAAAAATTAGATGAAGTGCCGGTATTGTTATCACCACATTCAAGAAAGATATACCTTATTAGTGCAGTCACTCGAATCAAAAAGCCCAACTCCATTTGCAGCATGTTGAAATACAGATGGAACAAGCTAAAATGAGAGACGAACAGAACAAAAGCATTAAGTCATAACCAAAACTTTTCAGGTTTAAAAAGATTCGGTCTATGTTTACCTCTTCTTCAGCCAATATATCATCAACATCATAATAACTTGCCATTCAGAGAAAAAGCATCCGCCCTCAGTAACTAAAAAGATCCACCCTCACCAGTCACTTTGATCTACAGACAGCCAAAAAAACTTGTGAAGCCGGTGTGAACGTGGCAAAAAACATTCCTTCAATGCATCGATGTGCAGTAGTATATATAACGCATAATGTATGTTTTAAAAGAATGCACATTTAGACAGCACAAAGATCTGTTCTAAAAAGCACGAAAAAGATGGGTTAAAATAAACAACAATCCAAACAATTAGGAATTAAAATTCAACAACAAAATCACAAAATTCAATTGATTTCTGAAAACAAGAACAGAAGCATAATAAAATGACTGGTTATAGCTCGGAAAAAAGGGGGGACGAAACAAATCTCATGCCTAATGTGACTTTATCTTTTGCATAGATCGTACTCTCTCTTGAAAATTTCTTCAGTAAAATTAAATTTACATACATCAAAATATACCTGCAATGCTTCGTAGAAGCAGGAGGAGAGAAACAGAACGTCGTCCGCTGTGGCGGTGGCGGATGGTGTTGTGGCGGTTGTGCGTAGTTAGGAACTTCGGTAGTGTCAGAAATTGTCGATGAGCGAAAGTGTGTTGCTTGAAGTTTAAAAGGAAATCGAGCGTCCTTCANATACTATGTAAGGTGTTGAGAGATTATATCGAAAATATGGATAGTGTGTGAATGAATTCAAAAGCACGTTTGAAACGCTTTCTTTTAAGAAATGTTTTCTCTCTCACTTTAGTCACAGGGATGTGAAAAATTTCTCTCAAGATACAATGAAATAATTCTGTATTTCTAGATAACTAAATCAAATCAGAATCTCAATTAATTTCTTGAACTAATGATGCCATATATATAAAAATGAAACATTTATTCAGAACGGACGTGACTCTTCATGAAACAGTGCACTTTTTCATGAAAACAAATCATGAAACAATGTGTTATTTTCAAAGAGTTGCCTTACTCCTTGCGAAAGGTTGTGTGGATTCTGAATAGCCCCACGACCTGACCGGGCAGGTCGATTCCCGCGACCTGACCGAACAGATTGATCCCCGTAATTTTCGCAGTCGTAACATTGTTCGTTGTCAACAAAATAAATTATGAAAAAATGTTCTAACAACAATGACAATGGAATACCTCCATAAAACCCGCTCTGTTTAAAACGAGTCCAAGCCCGATCAAACGGGTCCTGGGGCAGGTCTNATACATAATATTTATATTATTATATATTATATTTAATTTATCTATATCATTGTTATTATTGTTGTATTTATATATATAGATAAATATCATACTATATTATATTATTATATATAATAATGACGGTAACAAGTTGGATCCGTCGGGTTTAATACGGGTTCGATACAGGATAGGTCCAAAAAATAGGTTGGAAGAATGGGTCTAGACTTTTTTTGGCGAGATTTGTTTTGGGTTGGGTCAAACTCGTCTCGTTATCATCTCTAATATTAATATCTCAATTCTCTAATTCAAGACCTAATTGTTACAAACTGGATCGACAAAATATATATTTCATTTTTTTGGCTTTCAAAATTGAATTTTAAACGGATAACATAGAATGCAAAGTACTCGTGCATTTCACAAATTAAAATTCAGAGTATTACTACGTTGTACTTATACCACAATCTTAACTCGTTAGTGTATATATTGTTGGATTTATATTTTTAATCAATCTTATTATATAATTAGTTAATTACAGTTGAAATTTGATGGAACTAATTGATACTTTTAAAATTTATAAATATAATATTTAATCCTCACTCTAACTGATCATCCATGAACGTGCAAAATTAAAATATTTTAGAATTTGAACAAATAAAATAAGTTATACACATGTATATATGTTTTGATTTAGTATAACAGTTTTCATATACTGTCCACCAATTATGCTCATATTTGTGACCGTCGTTGAGGTGGCAACACTTACTGAGTAGATGTGATGAAACATATTAAAATTGTAATCTACCAGGTAACTGTAATCTCAGCGATGTACACAAAAAATGATCAAGGTTGATGGACATCATATCAAAACTGTTATTAACGTTATAAGAAAAGTACCTATCAATATAAATTTTACATCATATTCAAATCCCATGCATTAAAAAAATGGGATGTTATTCATGAATATTCACATGGAACTAAGTAGGCTGCCTTCTCTCCATTTTCCATTGATAGGAGATGCGTGCATGAACCTGACCATTTCTTAAGATAAGGTAAGATTAGAGCGAGTGGTCCTCTATTCCGGTTCGCGTTGTCGAGAATGAAATGAAATCATTCGTTTTAGCTATATATTTTTGGTATAATAATTTATATTATATGATATTCAAAAATTTATTGATTAATATGAATAATTTGATATAACAGTCCATTTATTGTCCAAGTATCACGCTTTCTGAAATACACCCTTTGGAGAAAAAAAGAAGCATTTTTCAAAATAATTTATATCTAAACGTATATTGTGTTTCATCATTAGCCACTCCATTTATTTACGATAGACGAAGCAACAAATAAAAAAACAAAAAAGAAAATTCAAACCGTCACATTAATTGGGCCTACTGGGGCCCATTAATTAATTAGTATTGCAACATGGGCCCGGCTCATATTGGGATTCATATACTGAATGTGGCCCATATATCAATATCTTCCACGTTCTGCCTTTTCCTCTCTTAATTAATCAGCCACCCTAGATGGGTGTCGGTCGGTTCGGTTCGGTTTTTCTCTATAACGGTTTGGTTTTTCGATTTTCGGTTTTAAATATATCTGATCCAAAACCAAATCATTTTATTACGGTTCGGTCCGATTTTTTGTGATACGGTTCGGTTTATATGGTCGGTTATATGCGGTTTTATAATATTTTGTTTAAAAATAAAATTATACATCACTTGATGCTTGATGGATGCAATACATATAAAAGAAACAATGATAATACATGAGTAAAACATATATGATTACAATACACTTATAACTTGACAATCTAAGCTTCAATAACAATTTCAAATAGTAGCTCTTCAATAAATGATACACAATCATTAAATTCCAATTCTCAGACTCCAAAATGTACATAGATTTTGCATCTCAAATCCTAATACATTTAACAATATGAGCTTAATAACAATTTGAACTTCCAATTGTCAAACTCCAAAATCCTGTTTTGCAAAACTAAAAACAAAAATGACATTAAATTCATCACAATAGTGATTATGAATCACAATCATGAAACATAACTTAAATATATGTAAACTTACTGAAACTAACAAAGATCTTTCTCAATCATATCAAAAAAAATCTCATTTTTGTGAAAAACAATAAAATCATTAAAACTAGTTAGGATAACTCGTAATCTTGTAACAATAAGTGAAAATGCATAAACTCAACTAGTTAATGTATAATATTTCATTGAAATGTTTATATATCGGTTACGCAAGAATCTCATCCAATGCAAGAATCTCATCCAATATTGATCAAGTCTAAAAAAATGAGAAAATTATTATCAAACATTAAATTACAAAATAATTGTAATATAAAACATTAAAAAAACAAATTTCTTACCAGAGAAGATTAGTCAGTAGTCAATATTGGACTTGTCGCATGACTAAGGTCCATTTATTAGCCTATTATACAAAAAGCCCTATAGCTAAATATAATATGGTCAGTTCGATTTTTTGGGGATCAAAACCGTAAACCGAACCGAAAAATCGAATTTGTTTAATTTTGAAACCATAACCGGCCAAAAAACCGATAAAACCGAACCATTTAAATCGAATTTTTCGGTCCGGTCAGTTATTTCGGTTTTAACCAAACTATGCCCACCCCTACAGCCTCCTACTAAATAATCTCCGCTACTAAAATAATATAGATTTTATTAATTTTATTTTAAAAAAAACATTAACCAGTCCATTATTTATTAAAGCAAATGTCCGATCGAATAAAAAAAATCTTCTATTCAACCAAAAATGAGGTGTTTCTTGTTGAATTAAATAATTAAATATAAATATAATATACCTATTTACAAGGAATTTTACGATATAATTATGAAACCAACCTATTTAAATAATAGAGATGCGAACCTAGATTATATCTGAGATTATATCAAGCAGATGTCAAGGAGTTGGAACCTCATATTTGATAGCACTATCAAAGAATTTGGTTTTGCTAAGAATCTTGATGAACAATGTGTGTAAAAGAAAATTAGTGGGAGTGCAGTGAAATTTCTAGTACTTTATGTTGATGACATCCTACTCATTGAAAATGATGTAGGATTACTGCAATCAATTAAATTATGGTTAGCAAGTAAATTCTCCATGAAAGACATGAGTGAAGCATCATATGTATGATTCGAATACAAATCTATAGAGATAGATCAAAGAGGATGCTGAGGTTCACCCAAGCCACTTATATCGATATCATTTTAAAGTGATTCTCTATTGAAGAGTCCGAGAGAGGATACTTACCAATTTGTCATGATGTTACTCTATCTAAATCAATGTGCCCCAAGACTGATGAAGAGATAGAGATGATGACATGTATTCCATATGCGTCAGCCATTGGTAGTATCATGTATGATATGATATCGACACGTCCTGATGTTTGCTTACGCTCTGAGTGTTATAAGCAGATATCAGGCGAATTCTGATCCAATACATTGGAAGGCCGTGAAAGATATTCTTAATTACTTGAGAAGGACTCAGAACTTGTTCATGGTCTATGGGGGTGGAGAATTGAAATTGAAAGTCTATACTGACTATAGCTTCCACTGTGACGGATGATTCGAAATCTACCTCTGGTTTTGTATTCATGCTAAATGGTGCGGCTGTCTCTTGGAAAAGTTCCAAACAAGAGACCGTTGCGGATTCCACTATACATATCAAAACGGGCTGGCGGAGTGGGCCAACCCGCCACCCGCCATTTTGGCGGGCCTCTAAATGACCAACACAGCCGATCCGACGGGCATGACCCAATTTGACAAACCTAATTTTCACCACTGAAGTTGAATACATTGTTACATCTGCTACAGCCAAAGATGCCGTTTGGACGAGGAATTTTGTCCAAGAGTTGGGTGTTATTCCTAATGGAGTTGATCCAGTCCCGGTGTACTGCAACAACACTGGTGCCGTTGCGCAAGCAAATGAATCAAGGTCTCATCAGCGATCCAAACATGTACCGAAGAAGTTCCACATCATACGGGAGATTGTGGGAAGAGGAGACATATCAGTCGAAAGAGTCCCCTCTGCAGATAATATTGCTGATCCACATACAAAGCCCTCGCCAGGACCATTGTTTGAGAAGCATCGCGAAGCAACGTGATTAAAGTTTATGGGTAGTTGGCTCTAGGGCAAGTGAGAGATTGTTAGAGTAGATGTCATGTAAGTCAAATGTTGGCTAAGTAATTTATTGACTCAATTGTAATAAACAATCTTTATTTTAATATAATTCATTATTTCATGGTTTGTTATTTCTTTATCTGTATACCCATATGAACAACATAGATACAGATCTTGATTATACTTTAATACAAATGAATCGTAATTCAATGTTGAAACTCATTTGTAAACACTATATGATCTAAATTTGTTCCTAGTCGATTCAGCCGCCTAAAACATGGATAAAGGTCGATTGAGCTCGAGACTATCATCTGTGATGTTATGTACCGCGTTTCTTGGTAAGAGCATAGAGATGTCCAAACATGCAGATGTGTAGTCATATGGTGATTATACCGAACTATCATTCATCGGACTTTTCAAATGGTTATCATCCATCGAGATGATAAGTATGTGGTTATGTTTGTATACCATTAGTCCTTACGACCCGAGATAACACTGAGACTCTATATACTAGGGCTGTACTTTGACTCGTTTACAGACTCTAGGAGAGTCATCAGGTGGCGAGATTGGGTACAGTTGTGACACATGTAGGAGCCAGTGCATTGTAGTCGGGAATTCACCGCTCACCTACGGGTGTGGATATCATATGTGATCTGATGAAATAATAGTGCATGTAATCTCTGGCCAGAGTATGAAATGTAAGTTAGAGAATGAGTTCTCTAGTTGTACATGCGATACCACTATTTATTCTCAAATATGTGTCATATAGTTATCAAATTCTTATGCAACCCTTGATGAACCAATGGTTGCAAATCCGATCGGGATATATGAGATGAATGAACTGTAATGTACGTTAATTATAATCGACTGTTTCTTGCAGGCACTTTCAGTGATACCTAGGGAATCATGGGGCGATGCTATTAGACGCTCTTACCATGATTCGATGGGTTTTATCAGAAATATAATTTCTGACCCATTATCAATTGTTGATACATAGAATGAGGCAAATTAGGGTAAGCCCGAATAAAGGATTATGTCCTGAATCACAAAGAGTTGTAAACCCACGATTAGCTGTATTCCTGAACCATTGAGGGTCACACAAGCACTGGATCATTTGTTCCTGTTGAGAGAATAAATTCAAGGAGTTGAATTTATGATAATTAAATTTTGAGAAAATAAATTCAAGTAGCTGAATTTATAAAATTTGATAATTTAATTTATTAAACTCAAAAGTTGAGTTTATTAAATATTAAATTTTGGAGGTGATAAATTCAAAGAGTTGAATTTATGATTTAAATATTAAATTCAAATGTTGAATTTATAATGGATTTAATTTATTAAACTCAAAAGTTGATCTTATTAAATATTAGATTAAATATAGTGGGAAGTATGTTAAATAGGCTTGTAAGAGTACAAGTCCAACATACTAAATAATTAAAGTTCTTAATGGACTTTAATTAATTAAATTAAACTAGTTGGATTAATCTAATTAATTAATCAAGCTCATTAATATTAATTATGAATATTAAGTCTTGGCTTGATTATAAAAAAGAGTAAGTCAAGCAAGCCTCCATCCTCTTTGTGATTTTCGAAAATTTCATCCTCTCAGCCCTCTCTCTTTTGAAAAGGATTTTGAGTCGTCTCTCAAACTTTGATCTCCAACGTAAAAGTTCTTCCAAATATTCTAGTGCTGTTTGGAAGAGAAACAAATCTTCTAGTCGTGAAATTGATAGAAGGATTGAAGAAAAGACTTCTCGAAGAAAGTTCGTAGGAAATACATCAAGAGCTATATCCGCTAATTCCGAAATAGTCGGAGCCTTGTGAATCAATCACCAAAGGCAAAATTTTTAAACATCCTATGTATGTTTAATTATTAAAACCATACGAGTACTCAAACAAATATTTTGATTGTCAAATAAAATAAAATTTTAAAACTTCTGCTGCGTTTTGGACACGAGAAAAACGAAATCCAACAGATTCAAGTAGTAAAAATACTATCCGACAAAATTTGATATCTTATCGGAACTATCTGAAACCCTAAAAACCCGATTCATGGTCACCCGTAGTTTCCGTAACGAGCTAAGCTATTATTGGAAAGGGACGTCAAAAGATATTGTTAAATCTAACTCATAGTAATGTCCGTTTTTTTACCCAAGTGCGCTGCGTGTACGATGGCAATTTCCTCACATAGCTATTTCATCGAGAAAGTCAGAAACCGTAATATCAACGATTACAGTATGCCGAAAATAACAAGTTCAAGTCCCTTTCCTGAAATTTCCCGAATGTTTCAGATACTTCTAGTAAATAAAATATTATTTAATTTTAAAATGTTGTCAAAATGAATTTTTTGTGAATATATTATTTTTTTTAAACTACGGAAAATCTTTTTACGTGATTTTTTATTGAATTATCTGAGAAAAATATATTTATACTATACTATATTACTAAATTTGAGAGGCTTATACTTAAACTTTGATGTTTGTTCGCTTTTTATGTAGTACAAAATCTATACTTTTTAGCAAGGGCAAGAAAATTTACCCTTATTTTATTTAACATTTGTTAGTAAAAAGTTGTCGGTTTTTTGTAAATTTATCAACACATAAATCTAGTTGAATCTTTTCTAAATATTATCCAAATTCAAGTGATTATATTATCCCTATTTAAAAGTTATTTATAAAAAAGAAAATAACAACAAAAAAATCTACATAACCTTTTGTTCTAATAAATTTTTAAATTTCATAAAAATTCACTTGAGATCATCTCACGAGTCAATTTTTCGAGATTGATTTTCGAATTTACCAGTTTTATGAAAATTATTACTTATTTAGTAGATCTTTTGTGTGACGATCTACTGTTTTTTATTCGTGAGACAGGTCGATCTGGTCCATATCTGAAGTGAGAAGTAATATTTTTAATATAAAATAATATTTTTTTCATGGATTACGTCACACAAAAATTGACCCGTAAGACATTTTAGAAAAGATTTTTGTGTTAGTTTTTATGTCAAACTTTATATTTTTATTGTAAATCAAGTTAATTCATCTCACATATGTAGACGTGTTTGATCATATTTATTCCTAAAACTTTACTCAATAATTTTATTTTCATGGGTTCAAGGATATAGTTTATGATTATGTTTAAGTAGAGGTTGGAAAATGGAAAAATGAGCGCATGAGCTGGCAATGGGTGGGTATGGGAGCAACCAAGTTATTCAAATGCGAAGGTGGCATCAAGAGTCAAATCGATCCAAAAATAAAATTATAATTTTTTTAAATATATTTTTTAAAGAAAGTTAATCAACTTGGCTATTTTTAATTAAATAAATTAATATTTGGTTGGTGGATTATTTTTCTTTTTAATATATAATTTATATTATATAAAGTGATTCAGTCAGATAATTCATTATTATATAAGTATTCGGAGATTTAGGCAAATCTTATATTCTTTATTTTAATGGCTTAGCTAATCTTCACCACCCGGGCCTAACGCGTTTTTAATTGTTTATTATTAGAATACTCAATACAAATGTTAATTTAATTATATACTACTCGGTGTACAAATTTAGACCATGCAATTACTCTTTGTTATGACCCTTTGTGGCACTTTTCTTTACACAAGCTCTACAAAGCTGGGGAGATTTTATAATGAGGAATATATACTTATATGAAATATTAAGCTTAATGAATTGAAATTAAGTAAAAAAAGAGATCGGAGAAAATCTTAAATACGACATAACATGTATAAAAATCCTTGAAAATAGCTCGGAAACGACTATAAAAATGTCCGACCAATGCCCAAGCAGATTGGGAGGCGGAATGCTGCAGGACCTGCTTGGGTAACTGCCCAGACACACATGGAGGCGGCTAAGCAGTTTTGCAAATACTGCTAGTTTTCATGGAAGAATGTTTTGAAATAGTGTCTCCATATTTTATTTGCAATGACTACCCCCATATGAACATGGATAAAACGTTCTGCATAAGAATAACAATATATTGAGAGAATTCGAACAAAAAGAGTACTTGCATTCATATTGTTATTGAACTTTTGATTTATAGTGATGTTATCACAAGTTGAAGTAGTTGTATATTCGGAATAAATTTTCGGATTGTGATTTGTAGTGCTATTATCATAAGTTGAAGTTGTTTTATATTGAGATTAGATTTTCGGATTTCACTAGCAACGTGACTGGGGACAAAAACTTCTTTAAAAAAAATGTTCGATAGTAGTGATGTGATCCGGTTGAACTGGGTAAGTTGGGTCGGGACAATCTACCGAATCGGATAAGAGTTTTTGTTTTAAGGAAAATGAGCGAGTGATATATCTTGTGGAGAAGATATATCTGTGTGATATGACTTCAACTGTAACCTGCAAAAAAGGTATTGAACTCTTGAATGGGCGCCGGATGAGTATCCGGCGTAGCCACTCCAATGCTTAGGTTAGCAGGTGAAGATGAAGGAAAAAACGGTTGTAAAACATACATGCTATTTATAGGAGTAAATATCATGATTACCTTGTTTTCAGTGCTCACTTACTACTTATGGTAAAATGACTGTCCATACCCTAGTTCTGACAACTTGTTCTGACACGCCAACCCATGTGGTTCTGACAGTAATGATTGTCAAGCATAAGGTGTCTCATACTGATGCACTCGAGTGAAGTGCTATTTTCGAGGTAGCCCGGGTAAAAAGCCTCCTAGGAACTTGTATGAGAGCCCGGACTTCTGATAATCCAAGGAAAAGATGTCTCGAACATTCACCTGCCTGGTTTCTGAAGGACTCCTGAAAATTAAACTTCATTGGTTTGATTAGATTACTAAACCAAGGAAAAAAAATATCCGGCTAATATGTCTGAATTGTTTGTTTTCCACATAAATTAAGAAAATCATTGAAAAAAGTAAAGTTTATAAGCAAAATTCTTATTTTATCTTATTTAATTTATCAAAAAAAAATAGTTCCATATTTTCCAATGCTCGATTAACAGGGCTATATTAGTAAAATCAAGAAAAAAATATTATTAAATATAGAAATCAAACTATATATTTGAAACAACCCAAAAAAAAATCTATGTAAAAATCCAAATAAAATGATACCGATGGAAGCACCAATGGGGTGGTGCAAATTGTGCAAGATGAAATTGGAACATTGAAGCTAGTTGTCAAGCAGAATTGACCGTCTCAGCCTTGAAAATAAAGCATGTGTAAATACATATAAAATAGCAAGTCATTAAAATCATGACATTTGTGAATCAATCCTCAACCTGTCGACCAATAAATCAAGATATTAAATTTAGAACAATTTTATGAAGCCAACTCAATTGTGTGTAGCTTACGATATGAATTGGACCACTCACGAGGTTGATCCAAGTGGAAATTTCCCCTTTTTGATTCTTCCTGCTTGCTTCTGTTTTCACACGTCGCATGTTTTTCATCCCACGCAACCAAGAGGTTGCCTTTTGCGCAAGGGCCAAGATTTTTTTTCGAGAATTTTAAATTTTTATATTAATTGAATTATAAATCATAGGTAATATTCCATAAATATGTATATCGTAACTCCAATTTTACTTTTTTTTTTTTGAATTCATATATAGACATACACACTATACAATTACATTAAGCGAGATACTCTTGTATTAAAAGAATTTTGTGTGATTTTGTGATACCAATTAATATAAAGTTCGAGTTCATTTGATTGTTCGAATGGATTTATGGTACGTTGGATGTATTTCAAATCAACATCTTGCTAATGTATGTATATACAATAATCTTATAATGGATTTGAAATCCATAAATGACTTCACATACTTCCATACATGTACAACCTTAAAGAGCAGTTTGGCTCCGAATTAAGTTTCAGTTTATTTTTTGTTTAAGACGTGTAATTTTAAACATATGTTTTTCTTAAAAGTATAGTATTTGGTTACAATTTTGTTTTAAAAAACAATTCAAAAGTGCTGTTTTTTAGAAGTCAGAATTTATGTTTTTTTGGATTTTGTTTTTAGTCATCCAAACATAAAAATGTTTATTTTTTAATTAAAAAAAAATTAAAAGTTGAATTTATTGAAATGCATTTTTTTTAAGTTATAATTTTTATATCCAAACTCACTCATATGTGAATTAAAGTTGAATTTCGAAAAAACTATGTTTCCCGTAGCAGGAAAGGATTTGTATAGAAACTCGAACTCGAGATATAAGACCATGTATAATTGGCGAGGAAGCTCATTTCAATATTTGCCCCTTAAATCTTGCGATGAATTATTTATATTTAAAATTTTTAAATAATTCAAAATTTAATTTCTGAAATTAAAATAAATAAAAAAAAATAAAAAGAATTTAACAAAAAGTAATGACTGATTGGGAAGAAATTTGTATTTTTTAAAATTTATTTATTTCGTGTATTTTTTTCAAACTTTTATATTTTAATTGTTGTGATTTGATTTCTTTTATTTATGTAATTTAATTTTATTTTGTGTTTGAATATTCATATATTTAATTAAATATAAAATTAATATTTCAATATAAAAAATTAAAATTTCAACATTACTTCTACAACATTATTTCATTCTCGTAAAATCATGAGATAAAATTATCATCAATAAAATAAACATAAAATGAAATTAACTTATCATACCGACATCTTTACACAATTGAACATGTACTAAAATATGACACTTGTTCTAACTTCATCGTGGTGACATTTTCGATTTTTTAAAAAATAAATAAAATAAAATAAGAAGAGGTGATGGAGATTGATGGATCAATAAGTATATAAAAAATAATTAAAATAAATATATTTACGTATTATGAAATGCGCACCATTCGATGAGCACCTAATTCGGGTATATATATAGAGATGTAGCTAGCCGCTTTTCTGTCAAGTATACACACACCCACTTCCTTTGGTAAATCTATGGGTTTACAGAACCAGCTGTCCGACCTGTCGTCGGAGTCGGTCCTCACATTGACGGTGGTGCTCATAGCCAACAGCATACGTTATCTCCACACCCTTCTCTCAGCTATCTTGCACACATTCGGCCTCTTCTCTCCCCGCTTCGACCAGGATCGCCGCCATTTCGAGACCTCCATCTACGGTACGGGACTAGCTAGCCTTGTTCTCCTCTGCGACCAATTGAATCTGAACAAGGTATGCTCATACACGAAGAGATCCGAAGACGATACCGATCGGTTCGGTCCGGATTGCGTCGTGTGCCTTAACCGGCTGGGCGAAGGGGACAAGGTGCGCAGATTAGCCTGCCACCACGTCTTCCACAAGGATTGCTTCGACGGCTGGATGGAGCACCTCAACTTCAACTGCCCGCTCTGCCGTGAACCGCTGGTGTCCGAGGAGCGCGTGGCCTGCACGCAGAGGCGCGTCACCGATGATCTCCTCGCTTTTTTCCCAGTCCATTGATGGCGCGTCTTCGCGGCGCGTGAGGTTCCCAGGCTGTGATTATTATTATTATTTTTTTTTTTGAAGTTTTGCCGGATGGTTTTTGAAGAGTTTCTACTGAAGCTCTGTTTTTTCTCCTTTTATATATGTAAATGATAATAAATAATTATTAAATTGTAGTATTTTATGGATTATATTATATTTTAGTAATTTTTTTTTTTTTATGAAAGTGTCACAGAAAAGAGAGGAGGAGGAGGAATATGAGTCCATTATCTTTTAATATATCCAATTCCATATATGTAATTATGCTCATAATATTATAATTTTATTTAATAATGAGACTTCTTGTTTTTGTTTTTAATATTTCCATCGATCACGAGTTCAAGTAATTAAAAATATTTACTTTATCGCATCTTTTATTTTGGGGGTCAAGTTATTTCAATCATGTCTTCCTATTCTTTATAAATATATATCAATTTTGACAAATTACAGAGTTTGATTTTATTATTATTATTATTATTATTATTATTATTATTATTAACTATAGATTGTAATCTTAGTGACCTCAATCCACACCTCATTAATTGATGTGAAATTTTTTGACGATTTTAATATGAATTTTGATCTCTATGATCTTTTTAATTTTAAATATTATTATTATTATTTAAAATATGGGGTATTGAAGTGTATTTATTTTGCATAAGTTAGTTTGTTCAAATTTTATACGTATATTTTGAAATAAATTAGTTAATTTTTGTTTTAAAGATATTTATTTATTTTAAAATTTATTATTTAAGTTATAAAATTATTAGGACACGTTTTATATAAGTTCATTTCACCCTTTTGATAATTTAATATTCTATATATTTTTTCCAAGATTATACATATGGTCCAAACAAAATTTCGCCCACTAAATTTTTTTTTGGCTATGTCCCTGCTGATAGATACATATGTCAAACATGCCAACTTACGAGGGATGGGCCGACCCATTATCCCACGGGTTGGAAATCTTGAACCACAAAGTGATTACGTGTTAGACGAGTCGATCCACAAAACATATAAATAAATAAATAATTATTATAATTAATTAAATTTTATTTTCATTTCATAAATAAATATTTATAAAAAATTTTATAATATTCTATTTATTGATTTCACACATATACATTTTATACAAAATAATTAATACAAAAAAATCCACAACTTTTATTTAAAAATAATTATATCACTATAAATTCATGATTAAAAAATTATTATTTTTATTTTTCTTTTATACCCATGGGACAACCCAAGCTCGTCTAGGCCCGTGAGCCGCACGGGTTGGCCCATTTAGGTCAGCATTAATATGGGTTGAAAACAACCACTTAATTTGTGTGACGTGACGAGCTGAACCAATGACCCAACCAAAAATGACAGTTTTATTTATTTTTATGTGATGAGTTAATCCGATTTATATTTAAAATAAAAAATAATAATTTTATATTAAAACGTAATATTTTTCATGAATCAGGTCGAGTTGAAAATTCTTCACACTGTATTGATCAGTGAGATGGTTTTACACAAATTTCTGTAACTATGTTGTATAATTTAATCTTAAATTTAGAGTAACTTCAATTTCCATATATTCCTAATTCATTTCAAGAAATTTATCTGAAATGAATCTCAGATAATTTATACATATACAATAATCGATTACTAAAGTAGATTCATAATGCATTTCAAGAAATGTTTAATTTATGGCAATTATTTTGTAATAAATATTTGTGAGGTTTTTCAAGTTAAGACAAAAATTTGTGTGAGACGGTCTCACATGTCGTATTTTGTGAGATATATATATTATTTGGGTCATCCATGAAAATGTATTACTTTTTATGCTAAAAATATTACTTTTTATTGTGAATATCAATAGAGTTGACCCGTCTCACAGATAAATATTCGTGAGACCGTTTCACAAGAGACATACTCTCAAATTAATATATTTCCCATATGCATGGGAGTGCGAATTTTCCGGTTTGATTGGAAAAGTTGTAATTTGACATTATGGTTTTAGTGAGAATGACGAGTTTTCTAGTAAAAAAAAATATTTTCTTTATTATAGTTGGTCGATGATAAATAATAAATAGGAAAATAAAATAATTATGTTCTACATTCATTTAATTAAACTTATCAAATTGAGTTCGACCCGTTGGATTGGCCCGTTTCGTTATAGAAATAGGATATGTTGACTCGAGGAAATTTCAACCTATTTAGAGGTGAGCCCGTGGAGGTCGCGAGTTATGAAGGGGCAGGTCAGCTCGTTAGAATATGTTTTTTTAAAACTTTTTTTCAAAAAATTTTCAAAAAATAAGTTTTTTTTACATATAAATTTAAGTTTTATTTGAATTATTTTGAATGAATTTTAATTATAATTAAATTTGTTGTGTTTCTTGTTTTATTTAATTAGTTAATTTTATACATTATTAATTTCTCATAATGCTTTTAAATATTGGTTGAACTATTTGATTAAAATTTTTTCTATTTCCTTAGCATTTCAAATATTTATAGATTTTTTAAAAATAAAAGTTAACATTTTTAATAAAGAAATTAGGTGATCCGGCCTGTCAAATCCGTGACCCAAGAAATTTTTAGCTGATTTAACCATTTAGAAGCCCGTCAAAATGAATGGCCGACCCAACCCACCATTCCTAATAGTGGATTGTCGACTAACTTGTTCTCTAACCCATTTTGACATGCCTGCATTTTACATAAAGAATAATGATAGTAAGTTGTATGTTTCATAAGTTATTATTACATACTGTTCGATTTTTCTGGTATAATTGATTAGAGACCACTAAATATCTTATAGAATTTAGTCTGATTTTATATTAAATCACAGAGTACTGGTTGATGTGCTTATAAGACTATTATTAATTGTGCAACATACCCTCGAATTGCAACAAAAAAATTGTAATATTAATTTGAAAGTTGGTTTGAGATGTTGGACGTTTTTTTGTTTTATTTATATGTTGGGTGCAATAATTGTCTTTGTTTGGTAGAACGATCGAATCGTGGTCCTTGAGCTGCTGTGCGGTTCAAAAGATTTGAGTTGCACCATTACTACCAGCTATAGCTTTTGGTAAAGCGGCAAGCACTCGATCTTACATTATATTTTTCATTTTTGTTTATATTTATTTTAAAGTATGTAATATATTCTTTATTTTTTCGACAGTCGAGCCATGTGGAAAAGCAACTGTGCAAAATATTCCTATTTTGACGGGTTTCATAGCTTTTAGTGAAAAAAATGACAAAAAAATAAAATTAAAGTTATTAAATGAAAACAAAATTTTTACAAGTAACATGATTAAAATTCAAAAATAATACTAAAATCATGATTATCCCTCAAATTATAGGTCGACTACATAATTAATTGAACTACGTAAATTATACATATCTGTCAATTTTGTCACCTCATATTTCACATCTAACTTATTCGATCACCATCTTTCACGCCAAATGGTATCAAAATATTTGAAATGGATTTCAAATTCTTTTGAAGAGATCCTGGTAATATTATTTATAATCCACGAAAGGCAGAAATTAGATATCTGATGAGATTTACAAGATTTTGGAAAAATAAATAGAAATAGAATTTCATTTATATATAGATTTTTATTTATTTATATTTGTTGGGTGCAATAATTGTCCCTACTTGGTATAGCGATCGAACCGTGATGCTTGAGCTGTTGTGCGGTTTAAAAGATTTGAGTTGCACAATTACTACTAGCTATAGCTTTTGGTAAAGCAACAAGCGCTCGGTCCTACAATTGGTATCAGAGCCAAGGTCACAGGTTCGATTCCCATTGATTGCAAAGAGTGCAATTATTGGGAGGAAGATTGTTGGGTGCAATAATTGTCCCAGTTTGGTAGAGCGATCGAACCGTGATGCTTGAGCTGTTGTGCGGTTTAAAAGATTTGAGTTGCACCATTACTACTAGCTATAGTTTTTGTTAAAGCGACAAGCGCTAGGTCCTACAATTTTGGAAAATAAATTATCAAGTTTAATTTGGGCTTGGGTTCCTATATTTTCGTTTATTAGGAAAAACAGGTGGAAGCACATTTTTTATTTATTTTGGAAAATAAATTATCAAGTTTTATATTTTTAAAGAAAATTATTAAAATGGTGAATGCGACAATCCCTAAGTATGGCTGATGTTATTAGGTACTAGAAAAAAATAAATCTGGTACAAAATATAATATGTTGAATGTAACATTTTTATTAATATGAGTATTTGCTAACATAATTACGTACCCAAAAATCATATTTAATAACATATTTGAAGCAACTGATGCTCAAATGTCATTTATTATTATTATATTTTTAATGTTTTTTGTTAATATTCTTCCAAAAAGACAAATGTATAATTAATACTAACATTTGTTATACATGTTTTGGTACTCAAAAATCATATATTAGTAACAGAACTGAAACATTTGATATTCAAATATCATATATTAATACCATAATTTTAGTGTTTTGTACTGATTTTCATCCGAAAAAAGACATTTGGCTCAGGGAGCACAAACAAATTTTTTTCCTGACATGGACTAAATGAAAATTTAAGTTTGAGTGTGGAGATTTAAAGCAAATTTATCTTAAAGTAATCGATTAAATTTCATAATAATAGGGAATTATTGATTAAAATTTTACATTATTTCAATAAAATGTTTTTAATTAATATAATATAATATAAGAAAAAAGAGTATCATTTTTTTTATAAAAAAATTTGTAATAGAGCTAACTTGTAAAATCTGGTATATAATCACCGAATGACAAACACTATCACGATAGCACAACTTGATGCATCAAGTAGATCGATTCCAAACAATTAATTATATATAATATCTATTATCTATTACTATTATTAAGAATCTCTATAATAGAGACAAAAATGGTGTCTTGGTCTGTTTTTTGCTCTTTCAATTTTGCCTTTATGTGATATCAATATTACACATTTGTTTTTAATTTTTAAAATTTCAACAAACACTTTTGTTTTTTTTTTAATTACAACAATTCACATAGCACTTTAGTCCCTCAATAATTTATCAAATTTAACTTTAGTCTCCCGATAACTATAAAAAAAATGTACACACGCATGCACCGCATTTGCAAAGTAATAGTAAAAAATTAAATACATGCATTAAATATATCTTGACTAGTACTGCTTTCCTGCTATTTAAATTTTTTAAAAATACTGTGGCAAGTTGAATAATATACGTATTTCATATGTGATTTAGACAAATATTTTATACCTCTCCAACAAAAGATATGGACAAAATGTATAGATCGTAGAGGTTCGAAAATATCGACTGGAGGTTTTGTTTAGACCATATTAAAGTTTCCGAACCATACTCTCATTCCTTGACTATGAGATTGATGTATCAAAGAAATAATATTACTCTAAATGAGAGGATCCAGGTTATCAATTGATCCTAGTGGACAATGAATCCGAGTAATCAACCAATCCGGGTAATCAACAAATCCCGTAATCACATCGATTTTTTTTATAAAACTTAACAATGAAATTAGTTATAAATAGAACTCAATTTCTTCAGTTATTGAATCACAACATTAAAAGCTTTTTAGCTTTGATAAAAAGAGAGTGCATAGAAAAAAAGAATGTATTTTTTTTGAGTGTGATAATTCTCTTGTGTGAGTTAGAGAAATTATTTTCTCGGTATACTCGGATTGAGAGTGAGAAATATTAAGTGTATTGGTGTATGCACTTGTTGTAATATTTCTTCCAGTTATAAAAGTTGCAGTGCTCCGTAGACGTAGCCTATTTTGAGTGAACCACGTAAAAATGTGAAGAGTTTGAACTGTTTATAAGCTTTTTCAAGAGTCATACGAGCTTGGGCCTTCTATAGACACCTATCCATCCCAATTTTATTTTTCGAGTGAGCTATATTAATTAAAATCAAACCACTAATTTGTCTAAAATAATTAAAATCAGGCTATTACCCATTAAATAGTTCTTTTTTTCCTTATAAACTAATAAGCTGAGATTGATATTTCTCTAAAATTTGGATGAATTGTCCACAGAATGAGCATACGTTAGAGTTGGATATGAATTTGAGTGTAGCTTATGTTGTATATTTTTTAAAATAAATTTCCGTATAATAATCAAAATAAAAGTAATAAAATAGATAATAATGGGCATAAAGGTTTGGACACAACCGTTCGAAGAAGCTCAAATTTTGAAGACAAAAACTTGTGTGAGACGGATTCATGGGTCGTATTTTGTGAAATAGATATTTTATTTTATCCATGAAAAAATATTATTTTTTATGATAAGAATATTATATTTTATTGTAAATATCGATAAAATTGACATGTCTCACATATAAAGATTTGCGAGACGGTGACATATTCAATTTTGAATGATTGGATGGTAAGTACTTTCCAATGAATAGGTGGGCAGGTGCCTCTCCATTTCCCAGCTGTTATTTGGCGACGGTTGTGTTTTTGGATACAATATTTCCGATTAAACTACTATCTCAAATTGCAAAGGAAAAGAGAGAAATTAATACATTTGAAGAAATTGTCGTTTTCGTATGCCTAATCTATATAAATTTAATTACATACTCGATTTTCGATAAATATACACAAAAACTAAGCATTGGAATAGTCAAATAGAGAACACAAACATTTGTAGTGCAGTGTACATCATCATATACAGTCAAAACAACATCATATTTATCAAATTACTATATGAAATCAAATTCGATAATTCTACCCTCAATACTTATCCTATCGGGACAAATTTTTTGTAGTCGCTAAAATTTTTTGTAGTCTAACGTATCAATTTTTTTATGTCAAAATATTATTTTTAATTGTATATATAAATCGGGCATGTAAGAACATCTCACATGTTGCGTACTATTTAATGTAAAAATATTATGAAATTGTCTTATCGAAAATTTTATGAGAGGAAACTCTAACACAACTTATACCATAAAAAAATATTATTTTTTAAATATGAACCGAGTTTCCTCATATTTGCCTTTTTCCTGGTCTCCATTCATTATAATTTGTAAGAGAAAAGGGTGGGTGCATTTTTTTATCTGGGCCATAATCTTCGTGCTTCTTGTATTTATTCATCATTTTAATTCATTGTTTTCTGACTAAATTCGACCCTTTTTCGTTCTTGGGCTGTTTTTTGCTTTGAATTTGAGAACCAGTGATTGGGTGCAGGTTTGTTTGGCTTTGTCTGCAAATGGGTTGGAGAGATGCGATCTCTTTATGTCCGCAGCCGAATTTCAGGAACATGTTTCAGGTTTTTGGTTTTTTCCCCCTTCCGCGGTGCCTCTTCTTATTGATTCGATTTAGAATATTTTCGCAATAGAAGTTGTTGAGATTTAAGAGCCTTGGATAAAATAATGAACTTTCTTAAGTTGTGGGGTATCTGTAAATTATAATTTAAAGTAGCTTGGGTTATTGACTTGTTAATCTGTGCTGCAATTTGCCTCATTTGGCTTGTTTCCCTTCCGTATTAAATTATAATTTAGCTTTTAGGTATCATCATCATCTCGGTAGAGTACCCATATCTTTGGATTGCATGGAGAAGAATTTGGTACCTTCTGGAAAAAAGTACAACTCCTCCGTCATTTGATTAGTTATAAAGTTTCCATTTCAAATTACAAATTGTGTTACTTTTTGAGCAGGTTTTAGGCTTTCCCACCAGTGCACTTTTAGATCTTCCATTCCATAATGGTGTATAACGAGGTCACGGTTTATATTTCATGCATAAAGAAGGATAATATGTTTAAGTTGAATTATTTTTAAATTTTTAACAAGGATTACTTTTCATTCATCCACAAGGTATCTTTGTAGAAACTTTGATTTGGAATGTACGTGCTGGTACATTTTTCAGTTTTAGCAAATTGGGTACTTGATTTTCATACATGATAGATTTGCCAAGAAATCTGGTTTATTTTCATCAGTTTGATGTTTTGTTCATGAATAATGAATTAGGATTTCTTAATTAAGCAATACGATTGAAAAATTGTATTGCTTGAGTATGATGGCAAAGCTTCAAAAACTTTTGTCTTAGTATCGTCTTCCATAAACGTTATATACCAAATGCAGTTTCCAATTGGCAAACCTTCAAAGCGTATAGCTGTAAAATATTGATATATTCTAACTTATATGACAAGATAAATCTCCATTCTAAAGAAAAAGGCGTACGGAGCTAATATGTCACGACTTTTTAGGCTTGCCTGTTGTCAGTATCATAAAAGTTTAAAGGTGACACACACACACAACTTTTAGCTGCTAAATACTTGATATTCAGTTATTGTTTTTTCCCTCTGCACACGAGCTTAAGTGGATCTATCGTATTGCAAAAGTTTCAACATAAACTTCATACAGTTTGAATTCAAACTAACAGGCAAGAACTGACGACTTAGAGTTTGGATTCCGACACACCATCAAGTCTCACGGGGCAGAGCTTACAAGGAACCACAAGCATGACTGGCTTATATTGATACTGCTTGTAGGCATAGAGGTCATTCTGAACATAATTCACCCTTTTTACCGTTTTGTTGGACAAGGCATGATGGAAGATCTTAAGTATCCTATGAAAGACAACACAGTACCCGTTTGGGCAGTTCCTGTGAGAATCTTTTTTCTAGATATAATACACTTTGTTCTCACTGAAATTAATGTGTTTTTACTTTTTTAGTGATATTTTCTTAATTTTTTCTCGAAGTTTCTGATCATTGTATCTCTAGTAGCATAAATAATTGCTTTCATAGATGTATTTACAAATATCATTTTTCTTTATTTTGTGATTAGCTGTACGCCGTGTTGCTTCCAATTGTCATTTTCGTTCTCTACTATCTTCGGAGAAGGGACGTCTATGATTTGCACCATAGTATATTAGGTATCTTAAAGTTTCTCCTGTATTCTTTAATCTTTAGTGAATCATAATGCAAAGGGTTTATGTTTTGTTTATGCACACAAAGAGCAAGATTAGCTGACAATGAAATTAAATGTCGAACTTCAGGACTCTTGTTTGCTGTACTGATAACTGGTGTCCTCACTGATGCGATAAAAGACGCGGTTGGCCGACCACGGCCTGATTTTTTTTGGCGCTGTTTTCCTGATGGGCAGGATGTATGTCTTTTTTATTTCTGATCATGGAGTTATTTAAATTAATCATTCTAAGTGATTTGTTTTTTTGGTGGATTATACATGTCAAGGAATTTTAAATTTCTTTGCTATGAACTTATTTTTTTTAATCTAACCATATAAGTACATGTTTCACGTTTCAGAAATACGATCGTTGGGGTGATGTGGTATGCCATGGTAAAGACAGTGATATAAAAGAGGGGCACAAGAGTTTTCCAAGTGGGCATACTTCATGTAAGCTGCCTTTTGCTTTGTGATGGTACTTATCTGCAGGATTTATGCAACTGGAAAAGTAGCTTCCTTTCTTTTTATTACAAATCAAAGAACGTATTAAATAGCCAGATTTTGTACCATCAAATTATGATATTTTTATTGCGCGCTTGTTCTTATTTTAATATAAGTCCCTATCAGATTTAACTCCTATAAAGAGACACTGATGATTGTATTCCGAACTAAGAAAAATTAGTAAAAGTTTTAGCCATCTGGAGATTGTGCCGCTGGTAGGACGCTTTAATGTCTAAATCATGTAAATCCTGTATTGAAAATTAAACACCTCTTTTATCCCCATGTGTGGCAACCTCTTCTTTCTCAATTGATGACCTGTTTTATTTGATGTCGTATTGGTATGTTTAGTCTTTGCATTTGTAAGCCTTGGAGAGTTTGCTTGCGATTCATTGAATTATTTTTACCGAAGTCTTATCATATGGTGAAATCGTTCTACAATATACAAATATGCCGTCCTGGTTTTCTTTATCTTAGATGATTATGGTTGACCAGTAATTCATAGAGTTTGGGATATTTTGCAGGGTCATTTGCAGGTCTGGGTTTTCTATCGTTATACTTGGCCGGAAAAATCAAATGCTTTGATCGAAAGGGGCATGTGGCAAAACTGTGTATCGTTTTTCTTCCTCTTCTTGCCGCAGCTCTTGTTGGTGTTTCCCGTGTTGATGATTACTGGCATCACTGGCAAGATGTGTTTGCTGGGGGTCTTCTAGGTACTTTCTATTCTACATAAACGAAGTTAATCACTTTAAGTACACTTGGTAATGACTCATTATTTCGTTCAATTTGTGTATATGAGTTGTTTCAGGTCTTGTAGTCGCTACATTTTGCTACCTGCAATTTTTCCCAGCTCCTTACCACATGACAGAAGGTAAGTAAGACACACATATCATTGGTATTAATTGTTTGGATGTCATAAATTGATATTTCCGTGTTGTGTATTAGGTGGATTTATGATTGAAATGGTGAAACTTAGAAGTATATATTTTATGGTTGGTTTCTTTATGGTTGAGATAAAAAGAGCCATCATGTGAAACTCCAAATCACTATTTTATCCTTAATGTGTTAGAATTTTATAATGCTAAATAATTTGGGGATTCATATACTCGACATTGTGAAATTATATGTTAAGTGCAGGTGCGAACAAGCCCTATTGAGCTTAATACTAGTCATTATATTCATATCCGAGTTCGAGACGGAATTTTTTTGGTCGGCTTGAAGCTCAAAAAATATACTATTTTGGGCTCTAGGGCTCTAACTTGGTTAGACTTAAAGTTCGGATTCAATCTTTCTTTGTTTGAGTTGAGCTTTAACTATTAACGTTCCTGAGTGGCTCATGAACTAAATTATGACTAAATAATTTCGGCTCAAATTTGGTTTGAAAAAAATACTGTACATGTTCAAGCTTCCTTGGCTTGAGTTAAATAATTTCAAATATGAATTTAATAATATTCGAGTTTGCCCGAAAACGCCATGACGTGGTTTGATTTATTTTCTCCATCAATCTTAATTCTGGTTGAGCTTTATGATTCAAGCTTATGAAATCAACACATACAGAAAGGTCTAAAATTGATTTGAAATCACAGTTTACATTTTGTTATATTCAATGGCGCCCAGAGATGTGTTCCCTTATTTAAAGAGTCTCGAAAAAGCGCAGGAGACCATTCTTTCTAGATACTTAATGCTAATGTTATCTATGCATAAATATTTGGAAAGGGCACCCCATGGATTTTGCTCTGGCAGTGTTGTGTAGATGGTAATGCTCGAATATCAAATTTGATTATGTCAGAGTAATGATATAAGAAAGCTCGGTGAAAAAGTATCCAGGTAAATGTTCTCTTCTGATTTTCTTTGTATGACAGGATGGGGGACTCACGCTTATTTCCGAGCATTGGAGCTATCTCGTGCCAACTCTCAGCCGGTTGTTTCTGGGAACGGGGTTGGCATGCAAGGAATGAACCAACAGCCATCTGTGATGGTCAGAGGTGTCGAGGATCCGCGTTTAGACTCCACGGTTGAAGCTATGGAGCATGGACGAAGTTAACAAGATCATAAATGTTTTTTTTACAAGAATATTTGTTGTTTGGGGTACGTACGTGAGTGAGCCTAGTGTATAGTTTTCTGTACTACATACATTTGAATCTAATTAATGGGTTTTTTTTAATGTGTTTCTTTTTATTTAGCGTAGACGATATTAATTTTTTTAAGTAAAATAATTTTTTTAAAAATATAAATTTTGTAATAAAATTTAAAAATTTAAAAATGGGTTTTATAATAAATTTTTATATTATGTATACGATATAAAAATTCAAAATGTAGATAAAAGGTTTGGTTCGTTTTTGGATTAAAACTCGTGTGTTGGAATAAGTCAGTTGGCGAAAAATTGGATTGATTTGGTTTTGGATGAAACCTCGAACCGAACCGAACCAAGTATTACGAAATCGAATGTATTAACTCAATAAAATCATTAATTTTGTAGTTTTTAAATTTTTTTTTTTAGTTGAGAGAGGGAATTATTTCATTTGGATCTCGAATTTAAGATTGTAATGTCGCATAAGTAAATATATCATAATTTTTTTGTAGTCACAATATAATCGCATGGAGAATTATACATATATATGATTCAAAACTTCTATGAGACTGTCTCACAGGTCAATTTTGTGAGAAATATATCATATATCATATGATCCATAAAAATAAATCCATGAAATTGTTTCAGATGAGACCTATAATAATAATAAAAACATTTTGGCACATCGTTGACTACTAAGTACTAACTTTTTATTGTATTATGAATTAATAATGGAGTAGTAGTAAGATTATAAGAGTATGGCCAATAATTTTAACGATAAAGGCAAATAAATTATTAGAAGCGATTTTACAGAGCAATAATCTTGCAATAAAGAAAGATACGAACAAAAATAATTAAAGAAACAAATAATTGAGATATTATATACATTCAAAAATTACCCGTGATATAGAAAATTCAATTCAAACATAAAAAACTTTGGTGAAATTGTCTTACGGATAAAATTTATGAGATGGATTTTAAACTCGATTCGATCCATGAAAATTATTTTTTTTATACGTATGAAATTATTTTATTGTAAAAATATCATTTTTTTGTTTGTTAGGTTATAAATAATATTTTTTGATACGTGGTATTTAGAATAAAATATTATTTTTATATTAAAAATATTATTTTTTTTAACAGAGATATTAATAAGTTGACTATATGACGTGTAAAAATCTAATATACTCAAGTTATAATAAATAATTGTGTTCATCCCAGTTGTACATCAGAATCACAAATTCTCAACCATATTAAATTAGGAAAACACAGCAACCCCTTTCATCTCCGATACTTTGCATTAAACAACCGAACGTTGATTGTTTGGTGGTTCAAATAATTGTCTATTATGATCATGGAAACTCCGGCGGTGGCGGTGGAGGTTGCCACGGCTCCGTATCATTATCATCCGCTGCCGGGTTCCGACGACTGCCGGCGACTGAACCAGCTGGGTTACAAGCAAGAACTCAGCCGCACCCTCTCGTAAGCACTAGATTCAATATCACCATTTCCATCTGTGCCCAGAAACAAAGACCTTAATTTTCTTTGACTTGTTGTTGGAACAGGGCAGTGGCAAACTTTTCTGTGACTTTCTCGATAATATCAGTTGTCACTGGGATAACAACATTATACAACCAGGGACTATCTTTTGGTGGTCCCGTGACAATGGTATACGGGTGGCCGATCGTGGGCTTGTTCACCTTCATCGTAGGCCTATCCTTGGCTGAGATCTGCTCTGCCTACCCAACTTCTGGCGGCCTCTATTTTTGGAGCGCGAAGCTTTGCGGAACTAAATGGGGCCCATTCGCATCTTGGATTACTGGCTGGTAATTAAGTTTCTTCTTCTTCATCTTCTTTTTTTGAGTCAATTGTGTGCTTGACGATTGTGTGTTTTTTTTTAGAATTATTATTGATGCTTCTGTTTGAATAGGTTATTTGTAATTCTGTGCATACTATTCACTTCTTGTTCACATATAATTTGTTTTTCGTGTGTGATATCTTTTGTTTCATGTAATATTTGTGTAGAATATTTTTGTGTGTCGAATAATAGTTGTGTAAGATATTGGAAGACTACATTAAAATTGAGAATTTTGGAGACGGGTTTCACTTAATTTTCACAGTTGATTAGAATTATATTTAGGGAAACTATGATGTTGGTCATATATATTTGTTTATTTGTAATTTTGATTCTCCTATTGACCAAATTCATTCTTAGTCTCGTTTCTTTTGATTTTTAGAAATTTTAGTTGTTTTTAATAAAGAAATATTGATATGACACTATATTAATCAACGTGATGTCGGAACCACATATATGCACGCATATGTGTCACGTCCATACCAAGACTAAAATTGTTGAAATATCAAAGTTAGCGGACGTAGAAGACCAAATTATATTGGCAGTTTTGTTGATATTTGATAATTTTGTATTATTATTTTTAAAATTTGCGTGCTTTATAAAAGAATACCGTGACAATATTGATGGTCCTTTACCAACTATCGTATAATATAAAAGATTTGACCATATAATATAAAAGATTTATATTGACTATGATATTCTGCCTTCTCCAAACACCTGGCCTGTAAATATCAATTAACCAATAAATTGTAGTGTCTCAATATCGAGGGANAAAAGTAACTCTAGATCAAGTGTGACCAATTTTATAAATTTAATTTAAAGATTATCAAATAATATTCCATTAATCATAATTACGTGATAGCTGGCTACTAGGTACTTTATTGATCTACTTATCATATACAATGTATTTAACATCAAATATCGAGCACTACTTCATTTTCATACATGTAATATTTATACTTTATTATCGATAAAATGATTATCTTATCATAGTAGTTTTGACACTCTCTTTCATATGGAGGTTTGAGTTATACTATTTGGTACCGTTTGGTTCAAGTACTTTTAAGTACTAATATAAATAGTTATATCATAGCACAACAAATTGTAAATTGGAAAAATATGTGCGGTGTCAGAAAGGCCTAACGTCAATGATTCATGGTCCATCTGACACTAATATCCTAAATTTGAAATGATATCTCTTATTCGAAACTGAGTTCAAGACTCAATCATACAAAAATCCCTGGACTAAAAGTTGATCCAAAAGGAAAACTTTAACAAAGATATTAATTAGTACGAATGCAACCATTTATCTCTGGTCAAGGAAATAATCATTAAATGAGCAAATTAACTCTAAAACCTAATTTTGTTTCAAAAGAAAAACTTTAAAACCTAATTTATAGGCTATGAATTATGATAATAATAACAATAAACTTAACTATAAAATCTACCTGAATTTAATAGATTACATGTTAAGTGACGAATCACACAAAAATAACTTTGGTATGCAAAATATAGGTAAAGATTTGTGTGAGACGGTCTCACGGGTCGTATTTTGTGAGACAAATATCTTATTTGTGTTATCTATGAAAAAATATTATTTTTTATACTAAAAGTATTACTTTTTATTGTGAATATTGATTGGATTTTGACCCGTCTTACATATAAAGATTCTTGAGACCGTCTCACAATAGACCTACTCCAAAATATATATGTTATATCACATATACAAAAAATAACCTTGCTTATTCATAGTACATAACACAAAAAAATATGTGAAAAGGAAATCTCACCCACTCAATTTTGAATACTTCAAGACTAACGACTTTTGTATGATTGACTTTGCAATTTTAGACTCATATTGATACGGACAACATTAATAAATAAAAATAAATATCATTCAACTACAAAATTTAAATTTCGTCAGATATTATAGTATATATTAATTGTGAAAGTATACTAAATTAGAATAAAAAAACAATATTTGTCATGTCTCAACAACGTAGTTCACATGATACAAATATCTTAAATTTATATAGTGATAAAAAATTAAAATAAAATAACATGCGTGTACGTTCACGCATCCCAACTTCAAGGATATTTAACGGCCATGCAAGAGCCGACCACTGAAAGTCCCATTCAAACAGAGTTCCCTTTCCTCGCTCTTCCGCTCGCCTCCCTAGCTTGACATAGCTTGCTTTCTAACCTCAGAACACACATACACACACGCAAAATAATAACTTTCTTGCAAGATTGCCACCTAATCACCGATATGGACTATACCATTTGACTTGATCTTGAGAAGGAAAGTAATCTTTGGAATATTCATTCGTAGAAAATAGGGAGAGAGATTTGGATTCGAGTGTGATTCAGTTCATTTGTTGTAAGAGCATCGCATCGGTATCCATCTCTCTCTCTCTCTCTCTCAGGAAGGGTACGTAGAAAACACTCGGGGAAGGAGAAAATGGGGTGGGAGTGGGAGCGGGGAGGAAAGAATGATGACCAGCCTATTATTCCATCACATGTTCCACCACAACCCCATGATTATGCTGATTCAGGCCATGCACGTTTACACGAGCTTGGATACAAACAAGAACTCAAGCGTGACCTCTCGTAAATTTTTCCTTGTTTCCAATCCGACACAAGAAATTATTTCTTCTTGTTTATGATTTTCTTGATTTCTTCGTCCACTAATTTTATTTTTTTTAATGGATTTTTTGTGGGTTTTGTCTTGGGAAGTGCAGAGTGTTGTCGAACTTTGCCTTTTCATTTTCCATAATCTCAGTGCTCACTGGTGTGACAACACTGTATAATACGGGCTTGAATTTTGGTGGGCCGGTTTCAATTGTTTATGGATGGCTGATTGTGGGTGGTTTCACCATGAGTGTTGGTTTATCCATGGCCGAAATTTGTTCTTCTTATCCTACTTCTGGGGGCCTCTATTATTGGAGTGCAATGCTTGCCGGCCCTGGTTGGGCACCTTTTGCCTCATGGATCACTGGATGGTAATTTAACTTTTGTTCCGTTTTTAGGTATCAACTGGTATCCAACTTTAATCGAATCATTTTTGTTCATGTGTCATTTTTCTCACATTACTGCAATAATTATGGGTTCTTGTGGTTTGAGGTGGTTGACTTGTAGTTGCTGCAGGTAAAAAATATGCCCGTTTTTACTTTATTGGATGTCTTATCATATGACTGTGTTATATGTCTCACCTAGATTAGATTAAATACTTGACAATTGACTATACGAATTTGGAGAATCCTCTTCCATTGAGCTAGTTTTTGGATCGAGTTAGGTTTAAGTCTCAATCTTAAGATGATATGAGAGTACATGCCTATCGTTAACGCAGCGGAAATTTAAAATTTTTCTTGGGCGTCGTGTGTTTTAAAACATTCATAGGGCGTCTAGAATTATACCTTTGTGTTCTTAACGCTTGGACTCCAAATCATTCCGGTTTTTATACGGAGATAGTCCTTCTTGTAAATCCCTACGAACGGCTCTCCTCTCCTCTTTGATCATCTAATCAGGTCCATGATTGAAGACTTTGTTCCTTGCTTGGATTGCACTAGAAATCGCAAACAATTTCTTCGTTGAGACTGGGACGTCCGAATTTCCTAAATCCGAAATCGGTGTAGCGACGACATGACGCGTCACAAGGAAGAAACTTGCGGCCAAATTTTTTTTTCACATTTTCAAAGTGGCCAAACATTTTTTCTACCAACTCCATCAAGCGGACGAGTGATTCTTTGTTAGAATCTTAATTGATTCTTAATCAATTATTAAGGAAACTAATGAAGTCAATAATTCAAAAATTACATGGCTTGATTTGCTTCCAATTCAAGCTTAGCCGTGAGTTGTCTTTTTCAATTCGGGGAAGGAATTGTGTGAATTTTTAGGGAAAAAATTCTCTCTTGAATTATGTCCTCTTATGGTATATTTATAGAGTGAGACTCATAATCTAATTAGAATTTCCTCTCCACAAGGACTCTATATTTTCATTATAATTAAATTATCATATTATTAATAGAGTGGGTCTCACATGAGACCGTCTCATGGATCTTAATCTGTGAAACGGGTCAACCCTACCCATATTCACGATAAAAAGTAATACTCTTAGCATAAAAAGTAATACTTTTTCATGGATGACCCAAATAAGAGATCCGTCTCACAAATACGATCCGTGAGACCGTCTCACGCAAGTTTTTGCCTTATTAATATATAACAAATTTATCAACTTTTGATAATACATGATATATTAATATCATATATATATATACATATATTTTATATCACCATATAAAATGTATATATATATATATTTATTATTTAAATTAAATAACCATTATTTAATTTATATAATTAACTCATACGTTAATTTAATTCTAGACTCATCTAGAATACGTATGGGAATTTGTAAATGTTAGTAGTCACTACTACTAGTACAATCATTTAATCAGTAAATTCTCAATTCACTAAATAAAAGATTCCGAACTCATTATAATCTCTATCGACGAACCGAGAGCGCCGATGTACTAAGGATATAAATCTTGTTCATATAATGAAAAATGAAAATTTCGAAGATCAAAATTTTCACTTACCATATTGGGCGCCTACCATTTTTAGTAAACTCTTTTACAAAACAGGCAGTTCCACTCTTCTTCCTTATTGAGCAGTCATGCTAATTTTCATTTCTTCCATCCTATGAAATCAGCTTATAAACTCCTTTATAAGCTTCTTGTTTAATCTCCATCAAACTATAGTCGTCAAATTCCAACTCCTTGAAATTTGACTATATCAACGGGAACTCAGAATCCGATGCTTGTGTGACCCTAAATGGTTCAGAGATACAGCTAGCCGTGGGTTCACATCACCATGGGATTCAGAATAATATTTATTCTTATTCGGGTTTACCCTACTTAACCCCATTCTTTTCATCAACTTCTTGATTAAGAATGTCATAACTCATTTCTGATTGCACCCATCGGATCATGGTAAGAGCGTCTAGTGGCATCGCCCCATGATCCCCTAGGTATCACTGATAGTGCCTGCAAGAATCTTTAGTCATGGTTAGCGTACAGTACGGTTCTTTCAACACATATATCTCGATCGAATCTGCAACCATTGGTATATCGAGAGCTGCATATGAATTCGATAACGATGCGATTTATATTTGATACTAATAATGGCATAGTATGTGCAAGTAGGAAAACACCTTTCCCTAAAGCACATTTCTTGCTCTGGCCAGAGACTCCTTGCACTATTAACTCATCAGATCACATAGGATATCTTCACCCGTAGGCGAACGATGAATCCCCGACTACAATGTATTTGCTCCTATGTATTTCGAATCTACACCCAACCTCACCACCTGATGACCCTCAATGGAGTCGGTAAACGGATCAAAGTGCATGCTAGTACGTATAGCCTCTACGGTGTCCCGGGTCAAAGGACTAATGGTGTACAACCATAACTGCGGACTATTCCACTCGATAAGCGAGAACCACTTGGACAGTTCGAGGGAGGGTTGTTCAATGTATCATCACATGATCATCCATCTGTGTGAATGAACATCTACATGCTCTTGTCAATGAAACATAGCGTTTACACCGCAAATGCTAGTCTCAAGCTCGAGCGATCTTTATCCTTGTTTTAGGCGGCTGAATCGACTAGGAACCTGTTTAGAATTTACGGTACACTTCCTAATGAGTTCCATGATCATACGTTGTGACGCAGACCTCATGATACCCATTGTATATTCAAGGACTTTATCTATGCAGCTTGCATGGGTATACAAATAAAGTGTAATGCTATAATCGAATGAAATCGTAAAATATTATTAAAATAAAGATTGTTTTACATTAGAATCAATAAAAAACCCGAGCTACAAGTTGGCTTGCTGGGCACCTACTCTAACACGTTATGCGTTGGACTATCTTATGGGCCACCCAATAATATCTTGTAAATTTCACGCTCCAGTTGTTCATTCATGACGCGAGGGGATGTGTTATACGTCCCACATCGATTGGATTAAATCCTTGTGAATTATATATATGGTCTTGAACAATATTCACCCCTTGGACATAGGCAAATTGCCAAACCACGTAAATTTCTCGTGTCTCATTTTTTCATTATTTGCTTACATGCATAAATTTTCTATAAGATGCATCACATCAAAGTTCAACAGTTGTGTTAGCTTGGATTTTGTTATTATTAATTTCATCATTTAACTCGCATCAACCACATCTTCGAGATTGTTCTTTGCAGCATTATATTATTGCTGGGATCATTAGCTTGATTGAACTTTTTTTTCTTTGAAACTAATTGATTGAACTTCTTATTTGTATATCCTAGGTAGTTGTTTGCACTGAGGATGATAGATCATTGTCCATTTTAATTTTAATTAATAAATATTTAGGCATATAATAAGATTTAAGTATATGTATTGCAAAGAAAGTTTAGCTGTCTACATTGAGCTTTAATTATGATACTTAAGACTTATAGTTGAGTTTCTCATGTTGCTCATGTTTAAGGGAAATTTATACTTCATATTTGGTATAATCCTGAATGAATTTTTCATTATTTTGCAGGTTCAATATTGTTGGACAGGTAATCTTAAGCACTTTCATTTTACATCTCAAAGTTCCTTGATAGTTTGTTAATCATTCCTAATATTTTTTCTTTTGCAGTGGGCTGTTACAACAAGTGTAGATTATTCACTAGCCCAGTTGATTCAGGTAATAATTCTCCTCAGCACAGGTGGAAAGAACAGAGGAGGATACGAGGCTTCTAAATATGTAGTCATCTTAATCCATGGTGTAATTCTGTTCTTACATGCTATCTTAAACAGTCTTCCTATCTCTTGGTTATCCTTCTTTGGACAGCTTGCAGCTGCATGGAACGTGTTAGGTAATGAAAATCGTGAAAAACTTAATATTGATATTTAGTAAGTAATTTACAGGTATCTGTATTCTTTCGTACTTTCAGGTGTTTTTGTTCTTATGATCCTCATTCCCTTGGTTGCAACTGAGAAAGCCAGTGCCAAGTTTGTCTTTACTCATTTCAACGCAGATAATGGGGAAGGAATCAACAGTAAACTGTACATATTTGTTCTTGGACTTCTCATGAGTCAATATACGCTAACGGGATATGATGCATCTGCACATATGGTGAGTTTCATTGCTAGCTTATTCGAAATACTGATAATATGTCTCCACTAAAACCATTTTGAGTTGTGGTTATCTAGATACTTGACTTCTTGTCATGGACACATGATTGTCTCACATCTCTAATAGCTTAAAAATTTGATGAAGTTGTCATTCTTTAAATTCAATGATGTATCAGAACCAGGCTTTGGGGAGGCAATGGTTCGAGTTTTAAGGTGCACAGGAAAAAAAGTTTCATGTGCAAAGCTCCATAAAAAAATGATATCCTTCACGTGTGGGGGAGTAACCAATGATTAAAAAGTTTTACGTATCTCATTTCAATACTTGGATTACTCGATCTTGAAATGTATCTGAAATTAGTCACTTAAATTGGGCTGTTTTGTCTTGACGGAACAAATGTTTGTGGTGACATGCAGCTTGAATAGGTATCACACATTTTGATGTAGATTTTTCATTGTTAGATATGGTAAAAAAAATTCAGAAGATGTTTCTTTGTGAGGCATTATCATTTTTTTTCTTTTTTTTTCAAATTGCTCTGCTGCTATCTCCGTGTTCCAGAAAAATGTTTTGCTTATTGAACCATTTTGTTATGATTTCGGTATCCAGACCGAGGAGACCAAGAATGCTGATGAGAATGGGCCGAAGGGAATTATTAGTTCAATTGGAATATCCATACTCGTTGGTTGGGGCTACATACTCGGAATCACTTTTGCAGTAACCAAAATCCCAAATCTTTTGAGCTCGGAAAATGCTGCCGGTGGTTATGCCATTGCTGAAATATTTTACCAAGCTTTCAAGAGTAGATATGGGAGTGGTATTGGTGGAATTATTTGCCTTGTTATAGTAGCCGTTGCCATTTTTTTCTGTGGCATGAGTTCAATTACAAGCAACTCCAGGTAAAAATACTCTTTTCTTGAATTCAGAAGTAGTGATTTTGTTAAACAAACGTAATCTGGATTGATTTTGCAGGATGGCTTATGCATTCTCGAGAGACGGTGCTATGCCGTTGTCAAAGCTTTGGCATCAAGTAAACAAGCAAGAAGTACCCGTATATTCAGTTTGGTTATCAGCTATTATAGCGTTTTGCATGGCATTGACGGTATGATTGACCTTTTTTTTCTCTAAGAATTTCTCATTAAGATACGCGTGGACATACTTTTAGTGCACCTTAATGTACAAGAAATACAGACGTAAGGATTGTTGGTCTGACTCTCTTGGCCGAATATAACAATAAAATACTCATTAAAGCCCACATAAATGGGAAAAATGTTATAGAATCTTTTTCAACACCCCTCTTGCAAGTTGCAACTAGTTGTGTGTTCTCTCCAGTTGCAGGGCCTGGAATGGATGGGGGTGCAAAATACAATTTATGACAAATGACGAATGCTATAGGAAAAATATTCATGTTTATTAGAAAATGCGATAGGATGGAGGAGGTGACTGTTCTACTAGGCCCTGGTTAACCCTTGTGGCACACCATAAGATTTTTTGTTTATGTTTGCAGTCACTTGGAAGCATAGTAGCATTTCAAGCCATGGTCTCAATAGCCACAATTGGACTCTACATAGCCTATGCGTTGCCAATATTTTTTAGAGTGACTTTGGCTCGAAAATCATTTGTTCGCGGACCTTTCAATTTGGGAAGATATGGGAACATTGTTGGTTGGATTGCAATCTTGTGGGTGGCAACAATATCTGTTCTCTTCTCATTGCCGGTCGCCTACCCTATTACCACGGAAACTCTCAACTATACTCCTGTAGCAGTTGGAGGTCTATTTATTCTTACAGTTTCTTATTGGATTATCAGTGCTAGGCACTGGTTTAAAGGTCCTGTTACAAACATAAGTAGCTGAAGTAGCTCAGTTATATGTTGAATTCTCTTGGCATTGAACTTATGAATAATTGTAAGTTTTATATTCTATATTGCTTTTCTTTGATTGCAAAGAACGATTTTATTACTTGCGCAAGCTTTGCCCCGAGTATAATATAAGACTACACGAAAGACATGCTAAGTATATAAACTTTGTAGATGGTTACAGAGAAACCCATTGTTAAGATCATTTCACCTCAAAAGTTAGTTCGAATAACAGATTATCCAAATTCATATATAAAAATCTCAAATACATAATATAGCCAATATGATAACATAACACATTCATCTCACGCCCAGTAATGAACAACTGGAACGTGAAATTTACAAGATATTAGTGGGTGGCTCATAAGGGCAATATAATATATGATGATGGGTTTGAACTCTGATATCAAGTTAAAGATTATGGATTTGAGTCTTAAGATAACTTGAACTCAACCGTAAAAGCTATATTCGAATTTTATACTAAATTTTGGAATTGCTAGATTTTATCCTATGAAAATAGGGTATTTTATTTAACTCAACTACAAATAAAGAGTGAAGAAGAAGCCTAGTTTAAGACCGAACTGAATACTTTTTTTTATATATAATTCTGGTCCTATTACAACAATTTTTAAGTGTATTAGTGTAATTTTATAATATCAACAAATATTCCTTATTTTAGAAGAAAAGTACTTTGCAAATATTTTTAAACATATTTAAGTATAACTTAATGTTTTAACTGTATTTTAATATAAAGAATATTACGGTGTCCAGTATAAATAGTCCATGAAATAAGTAGCGAGTAAGAACATCACAAGTTTTATTATTACTAGCGTGTGATACATCTTGAGTGCATATAATATATTAATATTAATATTTGTCATTTAAGTATAATATTAATTTAAATATAATTTATAATGTTTACATGATAGTTAAATATATTGACTTAGTTATAAGATGGAAATTTTTTGTTGTTTAACTTAATCATGATTCATGTTAGAGCATATGCATGGGGGTGGACGCAGGGCAAACGATTTTAAATCAGACTCCTCGTTCAGTAGATAGAGAAGATCATGCCTCTGCCGAACTTATCCAATTCCAAGATTATTAGATCTTTTTTAAACAACATTAAAGACCAAATTATTTAATATATCAAATCTACCCTCATATAATAAATCATACAAATTAATTTCAAATGGTAATTATAATTTTTTCGGTTGTATTGTTATATTCTGTCGGGTTCTGACGGTGTTGACATTCCCTTTTGCTCTTTCGATTTTGTGTTGTTTTAATGATTTCAGTTTTATGTTTTGATCAAAGGAAGCGAGGATGCATCACCTGTGATTTTCTCGAAAAAGAGGAAGTTTTCAGATGCTGAGTTAAAAAAGTCTCTCATTGTGAGAAATCATTGATTTTTTTCCTTCTCGTGTACTTTTGTTTGGTTGTGATGTGTTTGAAATGGGGAATTTTTTGCCGCTAAGAAAGCAGTGGATTTGAATGTGACAGATGCAAATGTAGAACTTTTTCATCCCATCTTATTTTAACGACCTCCAAACTTTGCGCATATTGACTACCACTAGATTGCTTAAAAAATCAACATAATTTCCTCCTTGTATCCCGTGCCCCGTCCTCCATTCTCCTATCTGGAGCCCCCACCATATATGCTCATATGTCGTCGTGTGTTTGTGCCCCTAGCACCATATGTTGAACTTGAGTCAGTGTGTTATTACACCCTTTTCCATGTATGATCACATTCTGGTGGGATTTGTTTCAAAGTCTGCTGAAGATTGATAAACTTGGACTCAGGTACAGCTTGATTAGATAGAGTTTAGACACGCGGAGTACCTCAGTGCACATGTTTAAAGCTCGTCCTTGCCTCAAATGTTCACCTACTTAATGTTGGGTACTGGGTTCATGCACTTATGCATTATATTTTCTCTTTGGTTTTCTTAAAGTTGAACCTTGAAAAAAATAAACACACAAAAGAAACATTTGTTGTAGTAGTTTGAAGTGAAGGGTTTAGGGGGAACCTGTTGTATTCTCGTGCTAAGAATCATACGAGTTTGATGAAATCAAATAGTCAATTGTGTAAAAAAGTACACAGAGAAGGTTTTATATATACAAATTTCTAGAGTTCTAAGTGGTAACTTATTTTACCCTCGACAAGCCAATATGCACTAATGGAAGAGTAGTTAAATAGATGACACATGTCTTTTGTTTCAACCGTTGCGAGCTTGATGTATGATTGTATGCTTTTGATTTGAAGCTTCGGGGAGCTTGAAATTGGTGTCTTGAGATAAATCTAGTTTGACTCGTTGTTTCATGAATGAGATTATAAATTTTTGATAGTCTTTGTGGATGTAGAACTTGTTGGAGACAGGGTATGTTTTAATCTATGGTGACACTACAGTTAGGAGCGTCAATTCGAGTGGGTTGGGTTGATACATTCATTGGTTTCGATTTTATTTATTTTTTATTTTTTTAAAAATAATTAAATAATAATAATATTTTTATTTAAACACATAATAACAAGATCTCTCATATATGATTTAAATTTGAATGTCTAATTTTATAAAATTAAAAATGTATTTACTAAAACAAATAAACATTTGTTTAAAAAATTAAAAAATGTATAAAATAGTTATTAAATATTGAAAATTTATTATATAAATATATATTTCTTTTTCAAACATACAATATATAAAAATTTAAGTAATATTTATTAATTATATATATATTTTTAAAAAAATTAAAACTTTCAGGTTGACCGAACCTAACCCGAACCCTGTTACCTTTTCGGGTCAAATTTCGGATCCGACCTGATCTGGCCCGAACTTGAGAACCCCAACTCAAACCTAATTTTTTTTCGAGTCGTGTCAGATTTTGACACTCTGACTATAGTTAATCTAAGATTGAAAGTAATGTATATAGGTATAAATGATGCTAGTAAGAGGTTGAAATTCAGCGCCTATGTTGGTCTTCATGATAATTGATGATGCATTCTCGCGGCTTGTTTTGGGTTTTATGGGGGAGAAAAAAAAATTATGAGTGTTGACATTTTTGTGCAGGTCTCCAAATGTGAGGTTGGAGTTTCTGTACACTTGTGGATCCCTAAAATAGGATACAAATATGTACAGAATCTCTTTTATTTGCATCTCAAGTTTCTAATTGTGTATTGCCCCGTTTTTTCCTTTGATCTATGGAGTTTTATGAAATTTTGGTTCTTTATTGACTTAAAGACACTGAAAAGGTTTCCATGGCTATGCTATTCTCCTAATCGATTATGGTCTTTCACTATTATATCCTGAACTAATATCACATTTTATTAATCATAATGATGCTTTTGCTTGTAATTCCGTGGAGAAAGAGTGACATTTTGTATTTTGTTTCAGTTTAAGATTTTGGATTATCATTATATTCGTGAAACATTAAAGGTATCAAATTCTCTTTTTTATTAAAAAAGCAAGAGTTGGTATCATTTGCCCAATCAGCTGAGGAACTAGTTCAAGATGTTGAAGAATCTGTGAGGAAAACCCTTCATGCTTTGTTACAATGTTCTCCACAAAGTGCAACCAAGGAGACACTGGAACCTCCTAATGAGAGAAGGAAACTTGTTATATCCATCCAGTACAAAGATGGGCTTAAGCAATTTCGGGTTTACATGGTATGTGGTTTATAGTTTTAAATCAAGCTATTTTTTTATCATTGATAAAAAAGTTTGTGTAACTATACCAGTGTTTTGAAACCCAAGTGAAATCAGGCGATTGCGCTGCCTAGAAAACTTACAGGGCTTGCGTTTGACTTTTCCAAGAAACCAAATCAACTAACAAAACCCTCATTTTAGCGATTTTTACTTCAACCCTATGGTTGGATTGCCATTTCAGAAGTTTGAAGTTGTGGATGGTGTTTGGACATGGAGAAAGGATGCATGGATAGTTGAAAAAAACAAGTAGTTGCGGTGTATGAAGATCTAGGACAAAATTCACGTTTGTGAGGATGGTGAAAATTGTTGCATATGTGGTGTTTAATATTTAATATTAGATTAAGTTGGAAATATGAGCAAGAGAGGGTTTTTTAACCGTTTACAGGACATTTTGTGAAATTATAATAAAATAAGGTAAAAAAAAAATTAACAAACTAATGTGTCACGCNTTACAGGACATTTTGTGAAATTATAATAAAATAAGGTAAAAAAAAATTAACAAACTAATGTGTCACGCCTCTTGAAGAGGTGTGACTTTCAATTTATTTTTTTTAATAAAAATCAAGTCACGCCATCTGAGATGGCGTGACTTGCTTATTATTATTATTTTTTAAAAAAAGGGTGTCACGCCTCTTCAAGAGACGTGACTTTCAATTGNGAAAAAAATAGCATATAACATAAATTTTTTAAACATTTTTTAAAAATAATAATAATGATAATGAAAATTTATCAAAACTTTATAAAAAAATCAGATTTATCTATAAATACCTATTCATGAATAAGGCTCAGAACGATTTTCAAATTTCTTTACAAAAATTAGTAATAACTAAAAAAATCACCTAATAATTAAAATTGAAAAAAAATTAAATAACACGACAAAATTAGTATAACATTAATAATAATTTCATTTATAACTTTTATATTTAACATAATAATTTATGTTAGTATACATACCTTTAATATAATTTGAAACTAAAATGAACCTGCAAAACCAAAAAAAAATCAAATTATTAAAAATTTGCAAGAAGTGAAAAAATAAATTCAAACATTTACGAGAACTTACCGATGAAAAATATGAAAGGAGCGAATGAAATGAGTCGATCAAGTATTCAATTTATAGAGAAAATTTTATAATATTATAATGAATTCGAAATTATTAAAGTTATGTTATTGCAGCTTTTAATGCATGTGCGGAGGCGTTCAACTCTGAAATAATTTAAACATGTCACTTGTACTATTATTTTTTTTAAAAAAAATGTAAGAGCGTGACTTGTTTTTTTTAAAAAATAATAAGCAAGTCACGCCATCTCATATGGCGTGACTTGTTTTTTTTTAAAAAAAAATTTGAAAGTCACGCCTCTTGAAGAGACGTGAGATATTAGTTTGTTAAAAATTTTTTTTTACCTTATTCTATTAAATTTTTAGAAAATGTGCGATAAACAGTTAAAAAGCCCAAGAAGAGAGATTAGGTTTGAAAGAGTTGGGGCGAAAAGGATGATGACGGGTAGGTGTATGCCATTAGGAAATTAGGATAACATGATAAGTAAGTGGCTGTGAAAAGAATTTTATACCTAAGGAGATGTATGCATGTGTTGTTTAATATGTAATTTTCTTTTCTTTAAACATTGAATGTAGCATAAGCTATACTTCATCTTGCTCTTTTCGCCACAATATTGACAATTACGGTTTAAAATAGGCCAAAAACTTTGTTGGGTGGCTTCAAATTGTACAAAGAGCTAAAAAGTGTTTATGTAATTAAGCTGGAGATGTTAAATATTAATTTTAATCTTTTTTCACAACATCGCACGCAGAAGTAATAAATATTTTAGTCAGCTGATTGCCACTACTTTCTACTGCTAACTTTGTAATGATCAACCATCTATTGGTCCGATCCTCCAGCAACTCTTGCCTACTGATTATACATATTGCCACCTTTTTGTAGGACGATAAATTGAAACGACTCTTCAAGATGTATGCGGACAGGATAAAGCTTGATGCGAATAACATAGTCATTTTGTTCGATGGGGATAAAATTAGTTCAAACTCCATGCCTGATAGCCTCGGAATGGAGGAAAATGACATCATCGAAGTGCATGTGAAGTCAAGTTGATCCAGGTGAATAACTTAACATACTTTCTCATTCATCTGCATGCCCAGTACGTGCTATCTAGCTAGTTCTTTGTGGAATACCTTCTGTCTTGCATGAGACAGATCTTTATCATGTAATCCGATCCTGGAAAGTGGGATTAGGATATAGTTCGTATTATGTCACTGAGTGTTACATTATGCTATCTGGTGCTCCCGTTAGACTTCAGTATCAACCAACGAAATATGTAAACGAAACCAATGAATGAATACTCTATTTTCTCAAAGAACTGCTACTGACCATTTGACAAGGCTATGCATGATGGAAGTTGTATTATATAATCAGCTTCTGTATACTAAATGGAGAGTATTTTGACCAGATGACAAATTACAATTCTAGAATAGTTTTCAGAAAACCTCAAAATTTTGAATGAAATAAGATAATCTTATAATTTTATGATTTGGCTCCAGAGGAAACCAAAAAGACTATCTGATTCTGTAATCCAAATTTCCGACTTAGTGTTTCAGAATATAAAAACATATGTAAGAATGTATTAACAGACATCTATTGAGATGGTTGTTGAAGCATCATGCAAGTATGAGAACATAGAAATTAAGCTGTTTACTTTAAAATAAAATCTTATCGTATCATGCACTCGCAATGCGTGTGCCATAACAATATCTTATGTTTAGTTTTTTCTCACATTTGTTTCAGAAATTATAGTCGAAATTTTCTGCTCGATGCATCGAAAAATTTGAGACCTGATGATGTTTTTTAGGGGAGGGATGGATAGTGAAGTACCTTTGGTTAGTTTAACTCACAACATAACATGATATTATACCTTGACATTAATTATAACTAACATGTCTGAGATATGCCATGGTTAAACAACTAAACTAAAGTTCTTTCATACACACAATTTATATGTTACACCTAAATATATATGGTTCTTTCGGATTTTTCTATGATACATAAGTTGATCTGTATTCGACGCGATTTCCATCCATCTCTTCAAAACATGAGCACTCAGTCTCATGTTTTGTGGACCGTGGTGCAGATCATCACGGGTTGAAACATAGCCGAATCCGATAATTACTAGCGTCCATTCGATTACGACTATCCGATGGTTATGTTTCATGTATTTCAAAGAAAGCATACCCAATAATATGGTAAAAATGTTTTTCTATTTTCTATTTTAAAATTTTAAATATTTTTTGTTTCATTCCATCGATAAGACTTCTGGTTTCATTGATATCCTTAGCTTTGATTCGGGTTGTGTTTGGTTTAACCAATGAATCATAATTTCTTTAATGACAATTTAACTACGTTGGAAAAAGTTACCACTAACCAAACACTTTTGTCCCCATGCTTCCCTACCGGATCCAATGCTTAGGCGTGCACTGATCTTAGTCGTTGCCAACCATTCTTAAAATCTGAGTTTTTTTTAATTAAATTAATCCAAAATTCATAAAAATATTTATATCTTCTACTCTACATGGAATCGAAATTTATGTGTTACTCTATTAATTTTTGGCACCAATCATTTATTTTGTGTTACTCTATTAATTATAATAATAACAATAATAATAGTTTATGTTTATTTCAAACAAATTTTATATGATATTAAAAGATTTATTATATAAAGACAAAATTGAAAATTTCTTAATTAAATTTTTTTTCCATTTATTTTATTAATTTGTGTTCTATATTTTTTTGGGCAGAGAGAGTATATAAACTCAATGTGAGTAGGATCTTTAATTTTCAGTAAGTCAAATTATTATATATATATGTGTTTACTTCATCATGTAATCCATCTTATTAGTAAAAAATTTATGAGGACCATAACAATAATTTTAATAGAGTATATATGTCATTGAGTGATGTTCGTGTTGGTTACGTGATTTGTAGTTTATATTGTGTAATCTATGTTCGTTCGGAGTTTATTCAATGTGTATCGAAAAATAACGATCACGTGTTTTATAAAACATAAAAAGTATATGAATAAAAAATATTTTTTAAAAAAACAAATTTGACCGATTCAAATTATAGAAAACCTCGAAGCAATCAAATATTCAGAGGATTAATGGGGTGATTAAGAAATGCATTAAAGATGTAAAATCTGTAGGTTGGTTAAAGAGAAAGAGCTAGTGAGTGGTGAATCCTGGAGATATTTTGTAGGCTAGATTGGATACGAAGGCAGCTTCTCGAGGCTCACGCGCCGCTACCTGTCCACGGAGGAGCCGACAGTGAAAAGACAGTTTTGAAAGAGTTTGCTTTTTCCAGCTAAACAATGATCCGTAGATTAGGCGTCAAGTATCCAATGATTGACCTTTGTTTATCCCTTCGTCACCGCATTACTCACGCGCAGGAAATAACACGTGTTTCCCACATTTTGACGGTAAAATTCTATGTTTAATTTTCGAAACACAGTCGTTTTAAAATTTAAATATAAAAATCTAAATTATAATTGTGGTTGTTTTTATTTGAGTATGGATTTAAAAATAGGTAAAAATTTGCGTGAGACGGTCTCACGTGTCGTATTTTGTGAGACAGATCTCTTATTTAGGTCATACATGAAAAATATTACTTTTTATTGTGAATATCGGTAGGGTTGACTAGTCTCACATATAAATATTCGTGAAATCGTCTCACAAGAGACCTACTCTTAAAAATATGTGTGATAGTTTAATTTGGCTTACAAATTGAGCAAGAATTTTTTTCAAAACACTTTACCAATATATCAAATTTTGATTCTTTGAAAATTTTTACTCAATAATAATATAAATTATATTAATATGTAAATTCACGACACAAAATTATTGACAGAATTTACCTGTTTCACGAATATAAAAATTGTGGTACGATGTAATTGTCAAAATATTTCCTCAAAGCTATTTTTTCCTCAAAACTCTCGAAACAATCCATACTAACCCATAATTCTTTTTAGAGTTTTCTTCATTTCTAGAGCAAATTAACCAATACTACCATACAAGTAAAGGAATTGAGTTATGTTTTGAAATAAAAAAAAGGTTTCACTCAAAGACTAAAATAATTTCAATAACTTTCCTCTAGGGTTGTAAACGAATTGAGGCGATTCGCGATTTTTTCGAGTTGATTCGATAAATATTTGATTTATATTCAAATTTACCGAAATCGAACATTTTCGAACATTTTTCGAGCTGAATTTGAGCCAAAATTATTTTGTTCGATAATTCGCGAGTAGTAATATTTTATTAATATAATATGATTATATATTAAATATATTTGCATTTCCATCTTTCAAACATTTATTCTCTAACCTTAATTTTGAGTAATAGTTCCAATAGCTCGCAAGTATATTTGAATATTTCAAGCCGAACTCGAATTTCATTTTGTTTCGAACTTGATCCAAAAAGTTAAAATTAAATTTTTTTGAGTTTTGAATCGAGCCCAAACTTTAATATACTTAATTTGAGTCGAATTCGAACCTTAAATTTGTATTAATATCCGACTAGGTTCTGTTTGTTTGTATCTACATTTTCCTAAATAACTTAGACCGTAAATTTGTACCTAAAGATGAAATTACAAAAGATTGTTGTTTCTGTATTTTTAAATATATAAATATCTTATTTGGCTTGATTTTCTTCGGATCACCATTAAAAATTCCAATCAAATGAACTTATATTATTGTTCGATCAAAATAAATTGAAATAATGAATTCTATACTCATGGATTGATGTTATGTGGAATCCAACTTCTCTCCACGGAAATCAAATTCTTTGTGGCAAATATTATATCATTCGCACACTTACTTAAAATTTATGGTTTAGGTTTAGTTCGCGATTATGATTCGAAAGCAGTACTGTCATTACTGTCTAGAAGGTCTGCCAAAATCGTGGCTTTGCCCAAGTAATTATTCTATAGGATGGACATAAAAAATTTACTAGCTAGTCAATCTTTTTTTTTTTCAAGATCTTTTAAAATATAATAAAGTCATTGGCTTAAGTTGCTATTCAAATCTTTACCTAATTCTATCTGTCCAAGTAATTATTCTATAGATTTCAAAGTAATATTTTTTGAACCAAAACAAAATATTTCAAGTGCCCATTTATATGATTCATTTCCAATCTGTATACTTCATCCGTCAAATATATACATATGATTAAGAAAGATATTTGAAAAATAAATTTCACCAAGAAGTTTTCCAACTAACCTTTATTTATTTGGTGTTTTAATAGGATATAGAAATTGTTTGAAGTCCGTAGTTAATGTATTTAATAATTAATATATGTAGATTGGTGAAATAATAGAGAAACTAAAACGAAATATAGATGATGGATTATATATTTGAGATAAATGAAAAATGAAATGTGACTTTTATATTTGGAGCAAATGAAGTATTTTTTTAATGAAAAAAATTATCATTTTGGTCATGTAACTTAATATTTTTTTATTTTTAGTTTTGCAACGTTATAAAGTTTTCAAGTTGCAGTTTTAATCCTATAAGTTGGTATTTACTACTTAGTGTCATTTTTAGTTCATTTTCACTGGAGCGATGTCGTGACATTAGGCACGTCACCAATTTCCGATGTCACTCCAGCAATTTCCATTTCCATATCGTCAATTTCCTGCACTACTTCATCACTCCGATAAAAAATAAATAAAAGTGATAATAAATACCAACATATAAGCCTAAAACCACCACTTGAAAATTTACAGGACAAAAAATTGAAAATGATAAAGTTATATGACCAAAATTATAACATTTTCTCTGATCTAGCATGTACTTTGGAACAACATGCTTAGTTAGTTCAAACGGAACCTTGAGCAAATCATAAAACTTTTCTAAAACATGAGCGAAATTAAAAGCTAACATTAAGGGAGTGATCGAAAAAGAGGCACCATGTTTTTTAATTGTACGTTTCTTGTGAGACGGTCTCACAGATCTTTATGCGTAAGATAGGTCATTCATACTCATATTTAGAATAAGATGTAATAATTTTAACATAAAAATTAATATTTTTTTTCATGTACGACTCAAATAGGACATTCGTCTCACTTTTTTTTGTATTTTTAATTGTTGGTGCTTAGGAGCACATAGGCACCCAACCCATGCATGAGATGGATAATTTCTCTACTCGTGGATGAATTATTTCTCAGCATTTTTCCTACAAAATTTATCGATCTGTGATCGACAAATCCAACAATAAAGTGATTTAACAACCCATTTCTTTTGATTTTGGCGCTTCATTAATTAAATCAATCAATTGTTCGAAAAAGGATGGGTTTTTTTTTCCCACGCACTAACAACTCTGGGTTGACAAATAATATCTTAATAAAAGATATATACCTAGGGTTTTCTTATTTACAAAGCACTTAATAAAGTAGATTGCATTATGCATGATTAGCAAATAATCTAATATAATATCTATATATGATTTATATTAATTGATTAGCAAATAATATCTAAAAATTAGCCAACATCACTAGAAAGGAGTATCCTAGAATCTTAAGAACTTGCCACAATGACTTATAACTTATTAATGTCTCAGGTCTGTGATGAGATCTCAAATTCGAGATTCGATTCTGACAAACTCTCTATCAACTATAAGAATTCGTTAATATATAGCTGAGTTTTTACATGCAGTTAATTAGCTGCAATTAATGATATTGTTGATAAACTTGTTCAATCAACATATGATAACCAAGTTGGTGGTTGATAAGATTAACGACGTTGGACATATATATAAGAATAGTCTCTTGTGAGACGGTCTCACGAATCTTTATCTCTGAGACGTGTCAAACATACCGATATTTACAATAAAAAGTAATACTCTTAGCATAAAAAGTAATATTTTTTAATGAATGACCCAAATAAGAGATTCGTCTCACAAAATACGATCCGTGAGACCGTCTCACACAAGTTTTTGCCTATATATAATATACACACAAAACACAGACACAATTTTGCCTTCTCTCTCCCACACACACGCAGACACACACACACATATAACTTCGTTATATTTTTAAAAGAGTGATTGATGATTTTTGACAAAAATAAATATAGTTTATGCAACCTCAACAACATTCAAAACATTTAATTTTTTAAAAACTAAAACTATTATGAAATCGTTTTACAGATAAATTTTATGAGACATATCTCTAACTCGATCCGATCTATGAAAAAATATTATATTTTATGTCAAAATATTACTTTTCGTATAGATCGGGTCAACGGTCTCACTAAATAAAATAATAAAATAAATTTATTATTTCTTAAATATATATAAGAAAGTAGTAATTATTTTCAATAAATTATGAAAAGCTTGGGTATCATAATTACATACTACAAAATCAATAATAAGGTAATAAATCCGAAAAGTTGGTAATGAAGATAAAGACTTTTGTCTTGAATCGAGAGCGATGGATTAGAGACGCAGCCAACAAATTTGCATAAAAGTGAAAGCCCCTCCCCCATGTTCACATACAACACGAAGTCACGCTTTTTTCCTTATTTATATATATATTTACTATACACGAGAATTAAGTACTCCTTTTCTTGGATTTCGAGCTAGCTAGTGGACTTTTTCCCATTCTCCCACAAACATGCCCTCATATATGTAATATTATGCATTCTTTTACTTCAATTATTATAAAATGATAATAGGCAAATAATTACATCTTGGTTTTTGTAAGCAATCCAAGATGTGATTATTGGGAAAAATATCATTGGAATCATGATTCTCCTGTTAGGATAACGAACAATAAGTTCTCTGAAACGAAAAACATTTGATCTTATAATAAAAAAAATATATGAAAAAATATATGAANAAAAAATAAAAAAATAAACCTACATATATTCTTTCCCTTTATATAAGGTTCCCACTTCCCACTACTAGCACCTATACACTCACTTTTCTCTGTAATCATAGTCTCGCTTTCTCACTTAGCCAAATTTTGGCTAATTATTTCTCCAGCTTCATACTTCCTTCTTTTAGCATCTGCAATATTCCCATGTCCGGTACTTCACCTGGCGGCGGGGTTGGGCGGCGTTTGCCGTGGAGTTGGCGGCGGAGGGTGGAGATGTGAATGCGCAAGCTGATGGCCACGAAACAACAAACCAAACACAGCTCTGCAATTTTCGCTCTCCCGAGCTTCTGTTCCTCTCCCCGGAGAGGGTCAGAATCGGAAGAGCGCTGCATTGCGTTGCGGGGAATTGAGGGTAGCGGTCCGAATCTGTGTCAAATTTAGTCGTGTATTTCCATTTTTAGATCTGGGTTGTCTTTAAAATTTCTTTTAGTTTCTATATATAATTTTCCCTGTTTTTTGTTGTTGTTTATGAGATAAAACATGGGATGTAAGAGATGCATACAAGGTAGCTTAATGGACGGGATTGTGATATTTTGGTTTTTGTGGTCTCGATTTGTAATTTCTGAAAAGTTTGGGGGGTTTGGGCCGATATTTTGTTGTGCTGCTGGGCATGCATCCTTTACACCCCTTATTGTATTTGCTTTTTATCTGAATTTGATATTAGAAAAAAGTTCCACTCTTTAATTTTTTTACTTTCTCATCTCTCTGCTTTATCAAATAAAATAAACTTGCTTATTTCTTTGCATTTTTCTATACAACCTTGGAGGATTTTATTGAATTTAATTTTATATAAATATAAAGTATTAGTTTGGTCACAATTCTTGTATATTTGTAAATCTTGATATGGAATATAATTTTATGGAACATTATTTGTAAATCAATTAAGCTATAATTTTTAACAAAGAACCAAACTTATAATATACATATTTTCCACAATTTTCCGAAAGATTTTTGGTATGAACAAGAGGATTTGTTTTGAAATATTACCACCAAACTAAAATAGTCTTCATAAGCAAAGTTGAAAGTTTGCAATCAAACCATAAGAAAAAATATATTTATTTTAATTAATGTTAAAAACTAAGTAGATGAGTGATTCCATCAGATTATTGAATTATAAAATATGCTCTTTTAATTTAAGTGTCATTTGCCACTTTCCACTAAACCATTTATATAATAATAATAATAATAACAACAACAACAACAACAACATCATAAATACATAGTTGAATCCCTATGAAATTAAAACCACAAATGGAATATTTTTACAAAATTCATTTATTCAATAGGCCCGATCCAATTATAAACAAGGCCCAATTTAAAGTTGGTTTTCATCTCAATTTCATTCTTAATCTTCTGGTTTGGGCTTACGATTTTTTTTTTAAAAAATGACCTAAAGAAGGGATGGGTGGGATTTATTAATTCACGTTGACGGATAAGTTGTAGAAAATAAATAAATAAATAGTAATAATTTAAAATAAACAATAACAAATTATTTTTTTAAAAAAAATTTCAGATACGTTTTCTTATATAAAAAACAAAAAAAAAATCTTCAATTACCGTACTCTCGGCATATCTGGATCTTATAAATTTGTTAACAAGGGCGAATTGCATTAGCACTATTTGTAAAAATTATCTGTATAAAAGTAATTATATTTAGAACCTTATCTTTTAAAATTAGGCATCAATTTATTAGTAATGTGATATATACAACTAAATTTATACAATAATTCTTATCACACAAAAAATCCGATAGAAAAATTCCAATACAAAATTTAATGAGATAATAACAAAATATCACGATATAATTATTATAAATATCGATGTACGATATTTTGGTTGTATCTTTAGTATTATTCTAAATTTATTGCAAATATGGTAAATATGTTCGAGTTTTGAAAAACATTAGGTTAAATATGTTTGTTTTTTTTAAAAAAAACAGAGAACATATTAGAGTATATTTTTTAGAATAGACTTTTCTCTTTGATGGACACTCTGGAGCAGTAAATTCTATAAGTTGCTCCTGAACCTAAGACTTAGGACTTGTTCCTGGTTGCGAGGAGCTGTGAGATAGCTAATGAATTTGAGTGTGATTCTATATCACTTATGGACACCTTAAATGATCTTATACAAAATGTTTATGTGTGGATTATGCTTCCTACACCATACTTGTTCAAGCGTCAATTATCAGGTGGGATAACAATCTTAGACATCTCTGCTATTATTGCTTGTTGTGCAAGTCTGCATTTATTCATGAGCAACTGCGACACTTGTTTCATGTGCAGGCTTTTGTAATTTATGTTCGAAGCTACAGTTTGATAGGAAAAAAGTGATTTAAGCAATATCCACTAACTTATGATTTATGTTGATGAATAATGCGAGGTTTTGTTATGAAAATAAGGCACCTAAAAACTTACTCTTACATTGTCAGTATTATGTGAAAATCTTAGTATGAACAAGATATGTTAAATATTGTTGGATTGTTTAATTTACAGATAACTTTAGTTTGCTGTGTAGTTCATCGTGATTATATGACTGATGAAGTGAAAATAGTTCAGCTGTAAAATTGGAATCTCGAACTTAGGTTACCCCTATAGGTATTACTATGAACATATTTGTGGTTTTCATGGAATCTTTTGATTATTTTATTTATTTATTTACATATACATATTTGTTTCAGGGTATTGGGGCATGTATCTTGCTGGTGTCCAGATAGGAAGTTATCTCTTCTTTGGAGGAAATGCTTGTCCTTCTTTAAGATCTATGTAATGGACAAGGGCTAGAGTTTGGGCCCTTTGCCTCGTATTTTGGTATGGTGAATGGGTTGTGGTCCGCAAGTGCTTCATTTATGATCACATTCTTTTGGTGGCTCGGTATTTAATTATGTTCATGCAGGTCAGTCACTTTGCTTCTGGACAAGTATGTTGATCAAAGGGTTTCTCGCCGGATGGTAAGATACCACATTCCACCTTTCTGATACATCATACCCCCCAGTCCTTGTTCAAATCAACTCCCATCTTGAAGGGAGAAAATTCCATAATTTTAAATGTTTCTGACCAGAAAATCATTTTAAATTTATTTGCAGTGCAACTTAGCATATGTTTCTCTCGTGCTGGCTACCAACCTTCAGGTAACAAAATCCATATTTGCTGCAAGAGAGCATGAATTGTATTCTGTGCAAATTAAGACCAAGAACTTAAGCTCTATTTACAATGACCACCCCCAAACGAGGAAGATCAATCATGACAATTATTATAGTGGTCATCATAACACAAGAAATTATGTTTACGCAGTTAAAGTTCCCGAGGCTGTGTTTCTAATGTTGAAACTTTCCATTTTTTCGTCTACATATTTGTACTATATGATTCTATTCTGGCCTTAGAGTCGTATGATAGAAATTGTCTGCTGTTAGCTCGCACTTGGTCATGTCATTTCATTTTTATTTCTATTTAAAAGTATCACTGTGAAATGTGTTTCCTATTTGATTTAATCCCAGCCATTTTTGTAATGGCTGTTATTTGTTTTTGAATTGGGAAGAGAGGACGTCTTCTTTCAATGTAGCACTCACAAGACTCTTCTATTTCCAGTTTTTCCTCTGCCGTTTTTGCTATAACAATGTAACGTTCAGGTACTAACCATTCTGATGCTATCATACTATGTACCGAGAAGTAAAAGTTCAGTTCTTGAAAAATCATTTAACAAGAATTTACTCGCAACTTTTCTTATGATTATTATCATCTTCCAATAGAAATTTTCGTTTATGAGACACGTTGGTAACTAGTATAGCAGATGATGTTATAATATCAAGGTTTGCATAGCATATTAGCATTTGAAACAGTTTGGTTACTCTGGAGTCTAACGTTCGTGATTTATCTTAATACATGCAGGCCAACGTTCTTGTCGGGTTGGTGAACTTGTCCATTGATACATTGTCTGTGTCCCCAATCTCAGCTCTGGTAATCTTGTTTCGAAGTTGGATTTGCAGATTTTCTTGGCATAAAATTCAAGTTTTGGTAGTAAATCGTGTGCATAATGTGAGAACCCGAAATTTTCGAATACAATCAAAGGGATGAGACAAATTCATTGTGCATGAAATGTCCCTTGATATACCAAAGTGACTCTTGGTGTGCATGGATGAATTTATTATGAAAGAGATGACCCTTGATATACCAAAGTGACTCTTGGTGTGCATGGATGAATGAATGAACACAATTAATACTTGCTTGGAATGCAAGGGGTTGGCCATGAGGAAGTTCAAAGGGCAAAATCTCACCTATAAATACACCATTGTATGTTGAAGAGACCACACCTAAAATCATCACAAAAATTCATCCCTCTCCTCTTCTCTCCTCTACTCTCCATTTCGACGTCTAAGGCAAGAAGAAAAAGGGGGAAGGCTTCGTGCAGTCCGAGTGATCAGAAGATACGTCGAAATGCTGCTGGATTTGCTTCATAAATCTAGGCAAAATACTGCAAGGTTTCGGTCACCGTCTGACCGAAATTCAACGGGAGTTGTACTTCAGGACTTGGCAATTTCGAAAACTACACCTTCGAATTCGGTAAGTGGGTTTTTGCTATGTATTTCTTTCTAATTTAAAATTTCTATAAGTATGACATGCTTGTATGTGTGTCAAATCATTTTCGAAAAATGCTATATTATGTATTATAAAATCTCGATCGATGTACGATATGTTCTTCTGGTCTCGACGTTCTTTGAATCTGCTGAGTCCTCTCATAATTCTGATAAGTACTGTTTGATGAATCTGATTTTGTAATACACTGTTATGATTCGAGTTGGATATGGAACGACGATTGTAAATTCTGTTATGGCCCCCATCAGTGGGTATAAAACTGTGTTATGGCCCCCATCAGTGGGTATAAAACTGTGTTTTGGCCTCACCCCTTAGAGGACTAACATATGGGGGACAATTTGACCATGGATGACGAGATGAATAACAGTGTTCCGTTTGTTCTGATCTGATCTGTTCTGAATTGTTCTGATAAGTTATGTTTCACCCTTCGAGTCTGATTCGGTTAATGTTTGATATGATAAGTTTTGAAAGTCTGTTAAAAGATGTTTTAAAATTATCTTTATATGTATTTGTGGTAATCGATCGGCCCCTACTTACTGAGTGTTTCCCAAAGCACTCACCTGTTACATCAATCCCCAGACAAAAATGAAGAACAATGGAGCGAGGAGGAACATGAGACGTTCTGGGGCTGGTGATCGCACCAAAAGATCTAGACTCAAGACTTTGTATTTATTTCGCTTCCGCAATCTTGATGTATTTTTATTCTATTGTCAAAGTAAAGACAATGTTTTATTTATGAAAAAGACTGGTTTTTGGCATTTCGATACGAGGCTTAATTGTTTTCAAGTAACTGTTAAACAATGTCGGATGTCACCGACGCCTCGGTCTCGGGGCGTGACAATTAAGTGGTATCAGAGCCGCCAGGTTCATAATCCGGCTGGGAGTTTAATAGACAAAATTTGGCGAAGTCAAATTTTGGCAAAAACCCATGCCTTCCTATCCAAATCATTCTGATACATCACATTCATGTATGTTTGTTTAAATCTTTAAATTCAAGTTGTCACCATAATTAGATGGCTTATTCTTTCGCATGGAATCTCGAAACTCAATTTCCTCAATTGCTTTGAATCTGTGCGAAATTACCCCTTCTTTCCACTTGTGAAAAATCCAACGAAAGATTTTGTTCGATCCAATTATTTTACTTGTCCGATGCGGTAATTTTTATTTTTACCATTACTTTGATTCTAAACCTTTTTCATTCGATTTCTCTAAGAAATGGTTGCCCCTCGTACTCGTGCTCAAACAGCCCTTCGCATTTGTCAGTTTACCATTGAAAACCAAACATGAGAAATTGAAACCATAAAGGCTCAACTCGCTAGCGGAAAACAAGAGAAACAAGAATTCTTGGAGATTAGGAACCTGCTTCAAACTGATGTACAATGTCTCACCCATCATCTTGATCGAGCAGAGAGCCAGTTCGTCCTAACCCTAAGTAACCCATTTCACGTGGTACGACCAGTTTTCCCTAACCGAAAGTTGATAGTAAGGATTGAAATTGAGAAGCATCTTGCTACTCGCTCTCGTCATCAACATGAAGACTTTGCTAGCAAGCAAGAACATTATATCGTCAAGCTTCATGGCGCTATGGATAGACTACAAGAACAAAATAACTATATGCACCTTGTCGTGGAAAACATGAAAGAAGAAGAAATACCTATGTATGTAATGGAAAAAGAGCAGTGATGATGGAGAGATGATAAGGTAGGCTAGACTGGTATTATGGTTATATGATACGAAAAGAAAAAAGTTTAACATTTCTTTGGGAGTATACAATGATAAGTTGAATTATATTTTTGGGAATGTACCTATCAGATATAAGTTGACTTATATTTTTGGGAATACACCTATCTGATATAGGTTGACTTACATTTTTGGGAATTTACCTATCGAAGATAAGTTTCCGACTTAAGATGAAATGTTTGACTCGAGGATAATAAATTAGTTATGCAAATATGAGATAAGAATTATATAATCTTTGATATTCAGATGTAGAAGTTTATTTTTGTGTCAAAAAATTAACGGTATGTACATTAAATTTAGGATTCTAAGTGCTAAATTTAAATATGTAGGATTTTGTAATATCTTATGAAGGTAAGAAATAATATCTAATAAGAAATTTATATTATTTTAGGTCATTTCCTTATGAAAATAAAGTAAGATATTGATGGGCATTGAGGAAGTGTAGCATATATAATAAGTTCCAACTCTTCTTAAAGTACCAAAAAAAAAAAAAGAGATTTGTGGAGAAAGATATCTAACGAAACTTGTTTGTATTAAAGGATGCTAGTCTCATAAGCTTGATTAAAGACAGATTTAGTAAAAGAAGAATTGTTTGAGGAATTATTTTCTTCCGTACAAGGTTGAAAAAAATTTTAACTAGGTTATAATTACTGGGACTCAAGTCAATAGGCTGATAAGGAGTGATGTTCTAAGATTCTATATTGGTTTTAAGTTTTGATATAGTAATCGAGATAATTTTAAGATATAATAAAATAAGTATAGATACGCATATATTAAGCGCTATGGTAAATTTCAACGTCATTTTGAGAATTGATTGGTTGGACAAGAATCATGCAATGGTAGATTATCGGGGTAAGAATGCCAAACTCTAATCCAAGAATAAATCGTATTGCATGGCAAGGATAAGGAACATAAATCCTTCCTTTCTGGATTATGGCTAAGAAGTCTAACTAGCGATAATGAGATAATCAAAAGAAGGAATTGAGCTCAATGTATAAAATATTCCTGTTGTACGAGAGCTTCGGAAGCGTTACTTTGAATTATCTCAGACTATGAAGTAGAATTCGAAAGTAACTTGATAGCTCGTGCTACACTAAACTCAAAGGAACCCTGGCAAATGGCTTCAGTGGAACTCAAGGAGCTAAAAGATCGATTCCAAGATTTGTTAGACAAAAACAAATTAGACCAAGTGCCTCTCTTTGGGGAGATTCAATCTTATTAGTACAGAAGAATGGTGAAAGTACAAGATAGTGATCTACAAAGAACTCAATAAGATCAAGAACAAATGTCATCTTTCAAGAATAGATGACCATTTCAATCAGTTAAAAGGAGCTAAGATCTTTTCAAAGCTCTATCTAAGGTCAGACTACCACAATTGAAGGCCAAGGCAGAGAATATTCCTAAAACAACCTTAAAAAAAAAGAGGACACGGACACTATGAGTTCATAATAATTCTTTTTGTTATAACCAATGCTCCAACGACATTCATAGAACTCATGAACAGAGTGTTCAAGAAATTCCTCGACAAGTTTGTGGTAGTATTTATTGATGACATTCTTGCATATTCAACAAGTGAGGAAGACCGCAAGGAAGATCTTCGTCTTACTCTGCAGATGCGTAGAGAAAAATAACTATATACTAAATTTAAGAAATGTGAATTGTGACTAAAAAACGTCATATTCCTTGGTCATATAATCTCTTAAATTGGCATATCAGTGGGTCACAAGAAGGTGGAGACAATAATGGATTGACCTTGATCGAATACTGGAATAGAAATTCGAAGTTTTTGGGATTAGTTGGCTATTAAGAAAACGTGTTGAAGGATTTTCTTCCACTCACCAAGCTCACTCAGAAGAACTCTCAATTCAATTAGAGTGAGGAATGTGAGAAGAGTTTTTAGATCCTGAAAAAGAAACTCGCTTCTACGCTAGTATTAGTACTTCCCGAAGAAGGTAAGAATTTCACAATGAAGCATCAAATGAGGATCGTGATGTGTTCTCATTTAAGAGAGGCAAGTAATTGTCTATGCATCAAAGAAATCTGAACGAGAAGCTGAAGTATGAAGAAGTCTCTATTCAAATAGTGGACACCAAATACCAAGTGCTGAGATGCCGAACAATTTCATATGTCAAGATACAGTGGTCGAATCATACTGAACGGGAAGCAACATGAGAACTAGAAGAGAAGATGCGCACACAATATCCTCATCTCTTCAAACGGTCGAGCTGAACCAAGTTTCGAGGACGAAACTTTCAATAAGGAGGGTGGGATGTGAGAACCCGAAATTTTCGAATACAATCAAAGGGATGAGACAAATTCATTATGCATGAAATGTCCCTTGATATACCAAAGTGACTCTTGGTGTGCATGGATGAATTTATTATGAAAGAGATGACCCTTGATATACCAAAGTGACTCTTGGTGTGCATGGATGAATGAATGAACACAATTAATACTTGCTTGGAATGCAAGGGGTTGGCCATGAGGAAGTTCAAAGGGCAAAATCTCACCTATAAATACACCATTGTATGTTGAAGAGACCACACCTAAAATCATCACAAAAATTCATCCCTCTCCTCTTCTCTCCTCTACTCTCCATTTCGACGTCTAAGGCAAGAAGAAAAAGGGGGAAGGCTTCGTGCAGTCCGAGTGATCAGAAGATACGTCGAAATGCTGCTGGATTTGCTTCATAAATCTAGGCAAAATACTGCAAGGTTTCGGTCACCGTCTGACCGAAATTCAACGGGAGTTGTACTTCAGGACTTGGCAATTTCGAAAACTACACCTTCGAATTCGGTAAGTGGGTTTTTGCTATGTATTTCTTTCTAATTTAAAATTTCTATAAGTATGACATGCTTGTATGTGTGTCAAATCATTTTCGAAAAATGCTATATTATGTATTATAAAATCTCGATCGATGTACGATATGTTCTTCTGGTCTCGACGTTCTTTGAATCTGCTGAGTCCTCTCATAATTCTGATAAGTACTGTTTGATGAATCTGATTTTGTAATACACTGTTATGATTCGAGTTGGATATGGAACGACGATTGTAAATTCTGTTATGGCCCCCATCAGTGGGTATAAAACTGTGTTATGGCCCCCATCAGTGGGTATAAAACTGTGTTTTGGCCTCACCCCTTAGAGGACTAACATATGGGGGACAATTTGACCATGGATGACGAGATGAATAACAGTGTTCCGTTTGTTCTGATCTGATCTGTTCTGAATTGTTCTGATAAGTTATGTTTCACCCTTCGAGTCTGATTCGGTTAATGTTTGATATGATAAGTTTTGAAAGTCTGTTAAAAGATGTTTTAAAATTATCTTTATATGTATTTGTGGTAATCGATCGGCCCCTACTTACTGAGTGTTTCCCAAAGCACTCACCCGTTACATCAATCCCCAGATAAAAATGAAGAACAATGGAGCGAGGAGGAACATGAGACGTTCTGGGGCTGGTGATCGCACCAAAAGATCTAGACTCAAGACTTTGTATTTATTTCGCTTCCGCAATCTTGATGTATTTTTATTCTATTGTCAAAGTAAAGACAATGTTTTATTTATGAAAAAGACTGGTTTTTGGCATTTCGATACGAGGCTTAATTGTTTTCAAGTAACTGTTAAACAATGTCGGATGTCACCGACGCCTCGGTCTCGGGGCGTGACACATAAACCTAGTTTATTTTAGATATTTTTTCTGTATTATTGCGAAAGTAACCTTGCCGACAAAAATATTCTGTCCTGTAGTTCTTTATTCTTTCAATCCCATCTCTCGAAATTCTTGTGCTCTCGTTGGGCCTCATCTTTGCCAGTTTCAAATTAGTGTCTATTCTTTACTACCATCATTCAAGCAACTTTATTCTATTTATCCAATCACATCTCGCTAAAATAAAATAAAAAAGAAAAACACTTCAATCAAAATTGAAAAACGAAAAGCCCAAATACTCGGGATTCCATACTATTAGCATTTGATTGATTTTCTCTAACGCGATGTTCTTTTCTTGGATCTTAATGTTATATTAATTGTTTTGAAAAAATGATTTTTTAAAAAAAGATATTTAGGATATGATATTGTCTGATCGAATTTGTTTTTAAGAGAAAAATAAAATTTATCATAATGGTGATATTTTCGTATAGTCATTCCCTTTTTAGTAATGTTATATGAAAATTTTAAAGTATATTAACGATCCATTATTTTTGGGAGAAATTTAAAAGTTTGAATTAACACGGTGATTTTGTTGGAGAGGATTTAAAAACGAATTTAACTACGTATTTTAAATTTTCTTTCGAAATAATTTTTTTCTCCACTTATCTTTGATTTTTTCGTTATTATCAAGAGACCGCCGAACAAGAATTTTTTTTTAAAATTTTAATTATGTGATTGGGATGAATCATACAAAATTGGTTCTTTTCGTTTGACGCCTAATATGCAACAAAGATCATTATTGTGAAACTTTGTTGTCAATCTCCTAAGAAGATATTTCGGGTTTGAGATTCAATTATAATAAATTTGGAAAAAAAAAAAGTTAGGTCCGAATATAATAATAGTTTGCCTTTCGACTAATACACCACCCCGACACATAAAGGCAAGGCACACAAATAAGTAGATGATGATTTTGATGATGATGAAATTAAAAATTGGATAATACTGAAATCGGGATGATAATTATTAATTAAGTTTAAAATATATATAAAAAAATTAGGAAAAATGAAGTTTAATTAAATATATTCAATTTGAAAATACACACACCACACCCACTTGCATATTCATCTATCATAATATGACAAACAACTTTATGTCAGCATCATCCGATACACGCTTGCATGTCAAAAACAAACATTATCAATTTATTTTATGTTATCCTAGGAAACGAATAATAATTTAGAAAATAAGGTAAAGAAGAAGATGATATGATTTTAAACTTCATTGCCCTTTCACAACAGATTCCGTAGGCCATCGCAGCAGTCACCAATGCGCACAAAACTTCAACACAAAATTTCTAGTAAAAAAATAGGTCAATTCTAAGATGACAGAATTGACTCGTCTCATTAATAAAAATACATGAAACTGTCTTACAAGATATTTATTCAAATTTCAAACATTGTGTAAATTAACTCCGAGAAAAATATTTGAAAATGATAAAAACTATTTTTGGTTCATTTTTTAAAAAAAAAAATGAATACAAAGTCTCTTACAAAATGATCATGACTTCATAAGGGTACTTTAAATGGTAATAAATTTGAATTAATAAGAAGTTGGATTTCTCTTTTTAATACTTTCTGGAGTAAGTTTTTTTCATAAGATTTGTCCAATATAATTTATTTGACTGCATATTTGTTGGAAACTAAATTAGCCTGAGATTTTACTTAATGGATATTTAAAGATAGATGTTTCAGTTTTTATCATCATAAAAAAATTATACTCAATCAAAATTAAGGAAGACAACGAGACTGTTTTGAGATAGATTTGGACAATTCCAAGACCCATCCTCGCAAAGAATAAATTGGACCCTTAAACCCACCCGGTGTAATCAAACACAATTTTACTTCTAGTAAATACACTATAAAAATTCCAAAATTTAGTATATTCATCAAAAATAAATCCACGTCATAACATTTTAATACTAAATTAACAAGGACATTTTAATACTAAATTAACAAGGACCTATATATTTTTAAATAAGGTCTAGTCTTAAGACATTCATTATATTAATTATATATATATAATTGAGCCACATTAACCTCCATTAGCATTAGTACTTTTAGAAACGTAAATTTATTTTAATCGATTTATAATATTTATCAATTAAAAAGTTGAAATTCCAATATTAAAATATCTTTGAATTAATCAAGACTATTTAAAATATTAAAAAAATACATTATTATTTATAAAATCGACTCAAGAAAGTTTTGAATATCAATTTATCAAGCACTCCTTCGTTTTGGGCAACACGTTGAGATAACTTTCAATTTGTCAACCACTTGAATTTTTCAATAATCCCACTAGGCGACTTCTAAGTAAGAAATAATGGTAAATAATGTATTAAATTGGCTTTTGACGAAATATGTGATATAAATTATAATTTATTTGGGTTGTATTCATTTAGGCTAAATATTATAGCAAAACCCAAGTAATAACATTTTGACCAGCTAGACTTGTTAAAATTGGTAGAATAGATGTTTGGAATCGAGAAGACACTATAGGTTGCATAGATTTGAAGAGCAATATCATGAAATATGCATGAGTTTTAAATTACCATTTTTTTATATTTAAGAAAATAGACCTGATCAATCATTTTTTTAAAAAAAATAACATACTCATGTGTATTTGAAATATACTGCAGAAAGTATTTTTTTAAAAATAATGATTGATTAAGGTTAGATAATAAAATACCCATTTTTTGGATCGATTATAGTTATTACAATGTTATTATAAATTGATGTGAAGTGAATTTAAAAATCTTGGAAAACCAAGATCATTGGAACAACTAGGATACAATTAAATTCAACTGTTTTAAATAAGTCGATCTGTCGATGTATGTATTTTTGTGCTATATTTGGCTTTAATTTTAATATTTTGAGAAAAAATGATAGATATATCAAATCTTAAATTTTGGATTCACTTATTTACACACTACTTATGTAAAGTATTCAGAATTTCAAATGTCATCATAATAGATGCACTTGAAATTCATCATAGTGAACATGAATTATCATATAAACATCTAAGCGTGAATTTAAAGTTTATGATTATACTTCTCTAAACAACAAAAATATGAAATCCATCAATAAGTGCAACATAAGAGTATTTTGGTTCGAATGATGTGATGATTAATTATGTATAATATATGGAAGATAAATCCATATTTATGGATATTGTAATGATTGATAATTGTAATTTTTTTAGAATTTGAGCTAAATATTGGAGTAAAAAATAATATGTAATTGATTCATATATCATCTTTCACACATAATAGTGATAGAATATTTTGAAAATAGTAATTATAATTTCTTTAAAATATATGATGATATTTTGTTTATAATATAAAATTTGGATAATTGAATTTTTAAAAAAACAGGGCGATATTTTTTTAATAAACAATTTTCTTTACAAAGGAAGGTTTGGTAAATCTCCAACTGGAAACAATAAAAGAATATTGAGTGAATACTCCATATGTAATGCCCGAGATTTTTATCCTGTTAATCTGAGATGATTTATTGATAAATTGATATAATGATAGACGGATCATTCCGAGGCATGAATGGATATCATGTATGAGTAAGAGGAAAGTGAGGCCAGAGGTTCTGGCGCATATGCGCGGAAGTGGTGCGCGCATATGCGCCAGTTGTTCGGGAGCTGTATGTGCGAGACAGAACTTCTCGCGCATATGCGCGAGACAGGGCGTGCATATGCGCGAGAGGCTGGATTTCAGAATGTTGATTCCAAAGGTTGTGGCGCATGTGCGCCGAGAAGGGCGCGCATATGCGCGAGTTGTGCGATGAATCAAGTGCAATTCCAGATAACCTCGCGCATATGCGCCGAGCAGGGGCGCGCATATGCGCGAGGCGCTGTGCACGCTACGCGCCGAGACATAATGTCTCGCGCATATGCGCCGAGTGATGTCGCGCATATGCGCGAGACGTGTTGCGTGAAAGGATAAGCCACCTAGCTCTAGACATGCAATATATATATATATATATCAATCCGACTTCAGTACTGTGTTCCTATCGACGCAGGCTCCAACTGGACGTAAGTTTTGTTACGTTTTGATATGTTTTGAAATTATGCTATCGTCAGAATTGAATATGATTCAGATATGATGTTCTTGACATGCTAGACATCATAGAATCGAAGTCAGATTAAGAAACAGATTGATTACGGATTTGTTATGATTTTTCAGATTATATTGATTGGTATTGGACAGATTTGGATTATGGTTGGATTACAGATTGTTTTGGATATTGACTATAGATTGTAACCGTTATCTGTTGATATGGTATTTATGGGGATATTGAGATTGTGCCGTTATGTCGATGATTTGAATTAAATCCAGATTTATCAGATTCGATATTGATCTGAGCAGTATATTAATATGGTATTATTTGATATTGTCATTACCAGACTGAGGGTTGACAGACTTTGAATTCCAGACAGGAACGTCATCAGAACTGCGATAAAAGAAAGGTATAAGTCAATGTGGTATTGGGAGATCAACACAAGTAGGATATACTTGTGTTTCCCTAAATCACATACTATTTGTTATTATTTGCATTGATTTGATTTGATATGCTTGTTCTATTGATGTATAGAGAGCATGTGTTTAGACGAGTGATTTTGTGACAGAAGTACCTGATAGTGGCGGGATCGCCACGGGCACATTGCACGATGTCACAAGATAGTGTATTGGCGATAGTGCCACAGTCTGTGACGGATAGGTCAAGACACTGGATGTTTGGTTATATCGACGTGGATAGAATCAGAGTTTCTTCTATTAGTGTGGGTCGATATAGGAATACCAACGTCCGGAAACCGGGATCCCTAGACTAGGATTGAGTCTAGTCTGAGCCGTGGAGTCACGAGTATGATTGATATTTTGATATTAATTATGTTTTAAATTTTGATATATATCTGATATCTGCTTCATGCTTTATATTAATTATATGATTGCATGTTTCGTTGATTTATACTGGGATTTGTTCTCACCGGAGTTATCCGGCTGTTGTCGTGTTTGTATGTGTGCATGACAACAGGTGGGACAGGTTCAAGGTCGAGGAGATGAAGAGAGAGATCGTGATTAGAGTGGAGACTACGGACTTGATCTAAGATAGGGTTGAACACTTGATATGTAGCCGTTAAACCTTAGTCTTAAATGATTGTATATAGTACAAGACTTGTACTTTACTTTTATACTGATATGTATAGTAGAGTGATTCCATTACGTTCCGCATTTGATATTATATTTCAAAAAAAAAAAAAAATTAGACCATGTTTATTATAATTGATTAATTAGTCCCAATGACGATTAAGAACATGATTAGCGTCCGGGTCCCCACACCATATCTCTGCTTAATGAGTAGCCTGACGGCAATTGACCAAATACAACGCACAAAAACATTCCCCGTCGGCAATTAATTACCCAACCAAATTCCATTTTATTTTTATTTCCAATATTTTTTCATTTAAATTTTTTTTATGATGAAATTGTTGAATGCAATAATTATTAATTTTTGATAGATAAATCGATATGTGGTACTTGAGCTGTTATACGATTTAAAATTAGGACCGGAAAAAAAAAATGAAAAATCCAACCTAATCTGAATCTTGTCCCACTCTCAACCCGAAAAAATTCTGACCCCCATTTTGCCTGACTCGAGTTGTCGGGATTTTTCACGTCCCGATCAATTTCGGGAGACGGATCGAGAAATTAATATCCTCCCGATAGGATTCTCGACCCGACTCGATTATTTTAATTTTTTAACAAAATATTATCAATATTTTTAACACATTGAGTTGGAAGATTGTCATTTTAAATAAAATAATATAAGCTCATATTGAAACTAACATATTTAAAAGTGTTATCTGGTAGATGATGATTTTAAAGTTTAAATCAAATTGTTAACTATTTCATCCAAATAAAAAAAACACATATAGATAAATATAATAATTCAAATAAAATTATACAAAATAAAAAATCATTTAATGTTATTTTTTTCTTCAACCTAAACTTAAAAGAATAAAAGGACCATATTATTGTTCTCACCCCTACATATAACGCTATATTCTCAATCTACCCGAGGGGATCTCGAAATTTTGGGATATCATATCCCTACTTGACATAATTCTTATCGGAATGAAAATTGAGTAAGAAAATTACGGAATGAGTCCGATCCGATCCCACCCCAAATTAAAATCAAATTCAATTCACCCCATTGATATATAGATACTAATTATTTGTCATATCAATAATTACTCGATTTATAATGTGGGTTCATTTATGTGATAGAACCATCCAAATATAACATTTAAATGCATGTATCATTTAAGAGATTATAGCAGTATCATCACCATATAACAGAACTTTATATATAGTAGTAAATAATTGGTTCATTGATTTTTTTGTATGAAAATAGAACTCGCAGTCGTTGTCTTTTGATGTACACTGAGTTAACTCTGATTAACGTTATAGTATGTAAATCATGTCAATCAAGTAAACAACACTGGACAAAACATGTGCGATTTGCTCGTTAGAAAAATTGTTGATAGAAAAATCAAACTACTGAGCATTTAACTATTGATCAAATGTTCATTTACTCAATTAACTCGTACATTTAATCAAGGACGTTAGTTCATTAATAGGTCAATGAGACACACCGAAAACCCATGAACATCATTGGTTTCATAAACAAGAGATTAGGATAACCGTGACAATTAAATCCATCCAAAAGTAATATCATCATAGTAGATTGAACTCAAGATAATCAATGCTATAAAAAATTATCGACATTGTTGATTGATGAAAATATTAAAATAAGATTATTATGGAGCAACTCGTGCCTTTCTTATTAGGGTTAGTTTATGATATATCGGGATTGTTTTTTCTCATATTCTAATATCATTAGATCGTGTGAGTTCCTCATAATTTTATAAAAGTCGACATATATTTTGATGATCCAAATATTAACATTTGACCACATAATAAAGGGGATAATATTTCAAGAGTGACATAAATATTCTTTCTTATCATATATGTTTATTTATGTGACATAATATTTTTTTTATATCTAAAGTGCTGCATTGTTTTAAAATTTTAAATTTATCATAATATCATAATAAAATTACAAATGAGAATATTTTTTTTTTAAAAATATTTTTCTCACCCCACCTCCAACTGTCTCAAAAACAAAACTTTTTCATTAATTTTTCATTAAAATTTCCTTCATGGCCCACACCCACTAGCTGTCCAAGAACCCGCAATTTCTTTACAACAAAGCTCCCGACTTTTCCTCAACATAAATTGCATTTTACACCCATTTTTTCTACGGGAAATTGGGGATCAGTCCCCAGCCGTCTTTTTTTTTAGTGTTCAGTACCTAGGTACTTTTTTAGTACCACATTTCCACATGAAGTGTACCACATTTCCACATGAAGTGTACCACAATTTGTATGACATAGTACCACAATTTTGTGGGTAGGGAGTAAACCCAAAGAAATATTTTGATCGAGGATTTTTCACCAACTTCCCCTTTTTTCTAATGTCTTTTTTATTTATTTATTGATTTTTTTTTTCTAATGTCTTATTGCCTTATGGTGTCCATCATGCTGTTTGGAGTACAAAATCCAATAAAATATTATTTTGAAAGAAATATAAAGTTAAATATATCCACCTGCAGATTAATCCATATGTAGCACAATAAATACAATAAAAACTACATAATTCTCTATTATGTAATTCGCAAGTGGTTTTTTTTTTTCCGATATGTATTAGGTAATACTCGACAATATCAGAAGCTAAAACTATCTTATTTAAAGTGTACAATGCAAAATCTATGACAAGCTCATCCGAGAAGTATTTATTTGAAAATTGAGTCGATAACAATAGACAAAACATTCACATATTCCATCGATTCAAACAACTCAGTAAAAGAATCAAGTATAAATTTTCTTACATCTTACAAATAGCTTAGTAAATATAATATTATTTTATTCTAAGACTAATATCTGGACTTGATAAATATCTAGACTTGTATCCTTGGCTGGCATTTGATAAATATAAGACACGTCACCGTATACAACTATGCATAGTCTTCGTTTTATTTCTAATACAAAAAATCTACATTTTAAAAAATCTATTTAAAAAGTTTAATTAGACACGTAATATATAATTAAAATTTTTTTTAAAACAGTAACTCAAAACTAATAGAAAAATTAATACAATAATATAATGATTTAGAAACATTGCCGAGGATATAATAAAAGATTCAATCCCAACAAACTAGCTTGGGAGATTAAAAAGACCTCATTTTTTTTTTAAAAAAATTATTTTATTATTTGCTTTTAATAATTGGAGTGTTGATGATAAATTAAAGAATTATACTACTTTCGTTTTAATTACATAATTTGTTTTGTTTGTCCTAAATAAATAGTCCACTTTTTATATTTAATTTAATTTTTATTGGTTTTACTTATAAATTCATATTAACTAAGTAAACTAATTTTTGAATAAATTAAATAGAGATAAAATATTAAATTTGTAAAAAAATTTGTTTTCTAATGATTTATATATATATATATATATGAAAAATTTATATATTTGAGATAATAAATTAGCATATATATATATATATAATTTTTTTTGTTTGAGATGAAAAGAATATTACAATAATAATTTTGCATTGTAAAAATAATTAAAAAAATTTCATCAATAAATTTGGGGAAAGGTAAAAATACACTACAAGCGTCAATACGAGCCAAAGTCCGACCAATTCTTCCTCAATTCTCATGGAGGCAACACAGCCACTCTCTTCTGCTCCGCCAATCCTAAACCTTGCCGCGGCGGCGGCTTTCTATCCAGAATCCATAGACTCATCCCCCCGTTCACGACATACGGATTCTTGGGACGCTGAACCTCCGCCAATTCTACCACAAAAGCTTCGATTCATGTGTAGCTATGGCGGACACATAATCCCCCGTCCACACGACAAGTCTCTCTGCTACATCGGTGGGGACACCCGTATCATTGTCGTAGACCGCCATACGTCTCTGTCGGACTTTCACCAACGAATCTCTAAAACCCTCCTGAAGAACCAGCCGTTTTTGCTCAAGTATCAGCTGCCCAACGAGGACTTGGATGCTTTGATTTCTGTTACTTCGGATGAAGATCTTGAAATCTTGGTGGAAGAGTATGACCGGCTTAATAATGCCCTTGTTGGTGGGCGATCGAAGCATGGTCGCCTTCGCCTTTTCTTGTTTCCGAAATCAGCTTCGAATATCGAGCAGCTTCTTGTTGAGAGTGCGTCGACTCAATCGGGAGATTGGTTTTTTAATGCGCTGAATGGGAAGGCTGCTACTTTATCTGCGGTTGCTTGTGATCGTGGGTTTTCCGAATCGTCTTCTGTTAATTGTTTGCTTGGGCTGGATGATGCTTTCGTCGGAAAGACCGCCGCGGCAGGGAAAGGAGCTGAAGCGCAGGTTGAATTTGGATATAAGAATGGTGGAAATGGAAACGGAAATATTGTTAATATTCACGAAGTTCACTCGATTCCAGACTCTCCGATATTGAGAACGACGTCCTCCTTCGGTTCTGCTTCTAGTTCTCCTTCGGCTAATATACCGCCGATAAAGGTGATCGGGGAGGAGAATCCAAAAGTGGGAGGGTTGGGAATTGAGGAACAATTCCAGCAGACTGGTGTCGGAGTTACGGCCAAAGTTAGTTTTCCGACGCCGCCCCAGAAGCAGGAAGAGGTTAGGGTTTTTCCGGCGGGGACAGTGGTTTCTGGTTTGCCGGCGGCTGCGGCGGGTGTAGAGTATGGAAACAGGGCTTTTTCTGATGACGATAGATCAGATCATGGTGGATATCGAAAGGCACAGCAAATTCAGCCGCTGGTACAACCTCAGCAGATTGCTCAATTTCAGCAGAAACAAGGTGGTGCTAACGATTTTCCTTCTCCTGATTCAATCTCAAGGTACGCTCTTCAAAATTTTGATTTAAAAAATTTCAAAGAATTCTTTTGTGTGTATTTTTCAGTTCTTTGTGTTAATTTGATGTCTGGAAATAACCTGAATTGATAGCAATGTTTCAATTTGTCCAGTGAGGGAAGTGTCACAAATCCATTATCTAGGCAGAGACAAGCTATTTATCAAGAACCAATTGCACAGTTTCTAGCTTCAAACTATAGGGCTATGGCTACTGCTAATCCTGATCCGAAAACGGAGAATCAAAGTAATAGCGGGGTTCAGACGCAACCCCAAGTTCAAGACTCTGTTTACTTGTCACCAAACCAATGCGACCAAAACCATTCTCAGTTGCATCAACCACAACAATTTATTCATGGTGGTACTCAATATTTTCCTGCTAATGCTGTGCCAATTGCTTCTTATTACCCTATGTATCCTCCGCAACAACAACTTCATACGCACCAAACTGAGCTTGACCAGCAGTATCCCGTTTACTTCATGACTGCTAGGCCACCCCAAGCTTACAACGTACCACTTCAGCAGACAAATTATGGTGAAATGGCACCTAATCCTGCTTCTGGCCATCCCCAGGCGTCTAGAAATGCTCCTGCCACCCAATTTGTCCAGGCTCCTCCTGCTCAGCATCAACAACTGTATGTTGGCTATACTCAAATCCATCATCCATCTCAGTCTAGGGTGCCCGCTCCAGCAGCCAATGCTAATTATACATATGAACTTACTGATCCGACACGCGCTCAGATATATTATACTCAACCTTTGCCGCCTCAGTTGGCTGCTCAATATCAAACCATGGCATCAGGCCCTGCAGCTATGTTACCTGAATCTTCTGCTCAGTTGGAGAACATAAAGCATTAACTTACAATATGATAGGTGAGCTAGGCCTAATGATAATATACACAATTTTGAAGAAGTGGGTTTGGTTTGTCTTTGAAGTTATATTACAATGTATCTTTCTGTGTTGGCTTCTGATATGTTATTATATCAAGTAATAAGAAACTCTACCCTTCTCTCTTCTTTCGCTTGTGTACTTCATATTGGTGTTAAGTGAATGTGGGCAATGTTTCATTGACTTTGTATAAATCCTTTTTCCGAATTATTATGAAATATGAAATATGAAATATCACTATGTGATATTCGGAGTAAAATCTCTCTGCTGTGCTGTTACTTATTTTCTTGGTTTTGTTAAATACCTTGGAGATACTGCGTTGCATGCTCATGATCACTCTTGGTTCTGGTGTGTTTAAAGATTCGTTCAACAGACGATTAGATGTGAATGATTCGTGGAAGATGACAGAACCCGCAGCTGTATTTTGCTATTCATTCCATAAAGTTCCCTTTATATTTGCTGAGATCTTTATACCAATCTTCAACTTTTTCACAAAGGTATACACAACTTCCCTGAGGACTTTATGTTCTTATCTTATAGAACACATATTTCTTAGCGAAACCAAGGATGAATTCGATTCCCTATCATTTCTCCATAGATTCTTAAAATGGAATTCAACTTGCGCAGAAGTAAACTTTATCTACTTTACTGATATTCCAGTATAATGGCTTTTGGGATTCATTGTTGACCTATCTCTCCCTGATTCCTTATGCCACTGCACATTGCATATTCCATCTTGTAATAATTGGTGGTTTGGAAGAAAGCTCAACCTTTATCTTTACATTGTATCTAAGGTGATCGTTACCTTCTTACTTGTCTTACAATACTTTTTCTATTTTATATTACTCGCTCATTTACCTCTGGTGAAGCATACACCAGGCAAAATGCAGCACACAATTCATTACTACTTATGGAATAGTTCAATTCCCACGATCTTTTTACTTATGGAATAGTTCAATTCCCACGATCTTTTTCCTTGTCATTTGCAAGGTTTATCTATATGCATATATAGCACCAAATCTAACAATAAAGATATTAGTTAATTACATATTATTGTTTCATCGAATGTCTGGCTTAAGTTTTACTAATTATTAGAGTTGAAAATCATTATGTTATCCATCTACATGTACCTACCATGCATCGATTATCTATCTCATCTCATGAGATTGCTACAAAATTTATTTGGATTTTTCTTGTTAGAGAATGCACCAGAATACGCATGTTTGAAAATGTCAATAGTAAATTATTTAATATTTTATTATTACCATGTATGATAAGGATAAACAGAAATGTAAATCAATATTCTCTATAAAAAGTTAATACAAATGATTTTTTTGGCTTTGGTTTATTAACAAAATATATTATTATGAATATATGATATTTTTCTTTGAGCTTAAAATGTTCCATCCATCCCAAATATTAAGACTACTTTTTTTTCCCCATCCGTTTCAAATATATAATAAAACTATCATACGTAGTATTATTTTTTTTCTATTATTTCATCAGTCTATCATTAAATACATTCTCTTATTAAAATATTCATTAAATAAAAATAAAATATAAAATTTATTTGTGAAACTTATTTTTCAATAATGTTTTTAATCCGTGTAAAAACATAAATACACCAATCAAATGGAACAAAGGAAATATAATTTATCACGTACAGGTATCACGGGTGCTTAGCAACAGCTTTTCTTGTATATTTGTCCAAATCTAGTTTGAAAAGGGGGTTAACTGTCATCATGCGGAGTATTTCTTTCTATTAAATTAATCACTGATTCTCATGTGATTCCCAGCTATGTTGCTTTGTTGATTGCTAATTTATGTCCTTGTTTGCTTAAATTTATAAGTTAAAGATATATATATACACACACACACACACACCAAGAACTTTATTGCTATAGGAATTTTATTACCGGACAACAATTGGTTAAGTAATTATTAAGAGCTCGAGACTTTGTCCATTTATTGGGATGCTGGTGTCACCCTAGACATTATTTATTAAACAAATTACTCAAAAATTAAATATATTAAGTAAAACAACCAAGTCCTTACTTCTCAATTCTTAATTTATGAATTAATTATCTATTTTGCATATCTTTATGAAATTTCTTCCATGACCTAATTCAATCAAACCCAAATTAAAATGATCATGGATCCATTTTCAAATAACTCGGTTCATTGCTAAATAATATATATTTTTTTGCTCTCAAAATTGGACCTGAGACGACCACCTCTACATACTCACTTCCCACCTCTACATACTCACTTCAGTTCGGGCTATTCTATTTCACTTACACATATTTAATTGTTTGATTGTTGCTATGTTTCTAAATTAATATGCATATACAATTGTTTTTTTTACTATTATGTAGGATATAATATCGAAGGATTTAATTCGTTCGGTGGTCGATATCTTAATGTTTAGTAACATGTAGATCGTTCAACTCTCTTATGTTTATATAACACCAATTAATATACTTTTATGTAAACAAAAAAATTTGATTTTCCAGCTAGGATTGCCAACAAATTAATGATTAATATGGATTTTAAATTAATTAAACAATTTATAATTGCACGAATGATATGGTAAATCAACTCTTTTACACAAAATCAAAAGAGGTTTGAAGAATGTCATTATATTCAATTTGAACTCTACCTTCCTGTAAACGAACATCTCTGCTAAGACTAAAGAACATCGACTTGAAATATCCTCACACAATGATCATCTCCACAGGATGCAAGCTGAGTGCTCCTTGGATCGCAAGTTTTCTCACCATTTTTCCACCTTAACCGACGAACCGAAGAAACGTGACATATAAATGGATCAAACCGAACAAAAACAGTAACTTTTGGCACAACCCCGGTATTTGAATAACTCCACAGTTATATGATGCCATTTTCCATTCCCACAGCAAGAAGGCCGTTATTCCTTTGCCTGTCAACGCCCAGCCAAGATAAGGCGGTGACACTACTCTTGAACATTGGAAGACACGTGAGTAGCTTCACAGATGACTCTTCCTCCACTTGCCAGATCTTTAGAGTCTTATCCCTTGAACCAGTGGCAAATTCATGACAATATGGGTTCCAAGAGCACGCCCATATAATTCTTTCATGCGCTTCTTGATTGACCATAAGTTGATGTCTAATTTCATCAACTCCTGCATCATAAAAAAAATGTCGATGATTTCATTACCTTCATCAAAATAGGTATAATTCACTCTTTATAAGAACTATATTAAGAAAATACTAAATAGAAAATGAAAGCAAATATAACATACCTGTCTGCTTTATCGAAAAAACAGAGAAATGACGATCCCTTGAGACAGCCAAAAGAAAATTGTCGTTATGAGAGAACTCCAGTTGTGTCACTGTTAAACTGTGCGATTGCAAGCGACCTACAGACTTCCAGGTGCGGACTTGCCATAGCCATATTTCTGCCACGGATGCAGATTGTGCCTGCAAGATTAAGAACTTGTTTACTTGTTGAACAATGACAGACTTACACTCGTCATGAATACAAAATATTTCTGTGAGAAATAAGTTTTACTGCCAACAATTGTAATAATGGTAGAATACAAAGGTTATAGGAATACATGTGTTCCTAAATGTATGGAATGTCATTTGTTGTGGTTTTGCTCCTCTCATGTTGTCATATAAATTGGAATAAAATGGTGAAAAGCGAATTTCTCTCGAAGTAGTGCCATGAATCATATTTGTCAATTGTTAATTTCACGGGCTTTGCTTTTGACCAGATATACTTGGCCAAAAGGGCATCCACTATTGAAAAGCCTGGGGAATTTTGTTCAAATTACTTGTAGTTCTTGAAATTTTTTTATAGCTTCACAGTTCATAGATCTCACATCATTTTTGCCTTATCAAGGTGAAACAGAAAATGAACAGACTCCTAAAGACTGAACATCTATACAACAATGTAAAACATTAAACACCATATAAATGGGAAAACACATAAATTTTTTTTGAGACGGAGAACACACAATTTACCTTGCAGGATGAAGCAACTAGCTTCCCCTCGTGGTCACAACATAAAGAAAATAGTTCATTCCCATGACCATATAGCTTGTGTGATTCCAACTATAGCGTGTCCCATGCAAGTTGCTCCTCAATTGGTGGTTCTGTCAATTCCATTGGAACTGCTTCTGGAATAGTTTCAAGGGTATCAATGCCTTCGGTTCTATTTCTCTCTGTTGAATCAAGTGATGCTGTAAAAGGAGAAAGGTTTAATTCTCGGTGATTTAAAACGAGAAGATTTTCTACATACTTTTTCCAACGTTTTTTCACTTGTGTAAAAAGGCAATGATTCTATTTCAAACTAGGAGAGACAAATAAAGATTTAGTCTCCTCGGCATTGTCCCATGGATGCAGGTTTTAAACAGAGCGTTTCCTCCTCACTTTATTTCTACTATTCAGAATTCATTAGACAACACCAAGAAATAATATTACAAAACGGATAAATTATATTCATAAATACTTTATTGGTTACACTGGATAAGTAGCAACACTAGACAACATAAATGCTAGATGTTATTTATACACATAATTCATGACGTGATGTTGATCATGCATGGTCGTTAAGAAAATGAAAAACCGAAGAGGACATAAAATACCATGCTAATATGTTTTTCTTAAGAAAACAGTTAAGAAAAAATAAATTGTTAACATTTTATCATTAACCTGTACTGCTATTTCAAAATGAAATGAAACTAATGCTTGTTTCACACCAATTTATGAAGATTTTATTCCTTTGGTGTGATTGAACGTTAGTTGAACAAATTTTACTTCGCAGTAACTCAAGGCATACAGCGGTGTATTTTTTTGGTCAAGAACTCGTGCTCAATTCCATCGAAGGCATAAAGCTAACTGAAAGAATCGTTAGATGGGTAGCTGATAGAAAAAAGGCCAATCAAAGTTGTTACAATAAGAAACATAAAAGAAAAAATTATCAGAAATTTAACCTGGTCAATAAAATATTCAAGATACTAATTTCAAAAGGTATATAATAAAACAAAAAAGGTATAAAGTTAAATTTCCAAGCACCAAGGAACCAATTTTTATGAAGGGAAAATATCAGACCGACTAAGAGGTGGAAAGATTGCTTCAATGGAGTAAAACTGGGGACATCAAGACAATCAACTTCAACTAATTTAACCTCCTGTTTTTGAATGAATGAATGCCTACAGTATCTTATTAACAAAATCGAAACACTTTAGACAGTCAGCTCACCTTGGACATATATAGGCTTCTGTGATAGCCATAGAGCAGACATATTTGCACCTAGAATTTGCATATTCACAGGAACATCTTCAGTGAAACTCGACTGCTGTAAACTTGAGTGATTCAATGTCTTCAGGAACGATAGAGGAGCTTCAAACACTCTGGAAACTTTCTCATCAGCCCCACTCACAAAACGATGGTTCCCCTTTCCTCTAATTAAGGTGACACAATTAATATCATGACTGATACTAGCTGAAAATTTAGGGTCCGATTCCAGCAGATGACGGTTGTCCAGACACAGGCTTCGAATTGGCTCTGAGCCTGAAATCACGAAGAAGACCGTTAGAAAAGGACCGGAAGAATGTCCCGGCGTAGCCCCTTCGACGCTCAAGTCAGAGACTGAGAATATAAGGAAGAGCAGCTAAGGGTACTGCTGAAAAGTAATATAGTAAATATGAATGAGTTGACACTCAAACCTGGTATTTATAGGAGAATACATGGGCCTTCTACTTTGGCTAGGGATGGGCCGGGGCCCATGATCCGGTGTGGGCTCAATTTGGATGGGCTCATCCCGGGCTCAATTTGGATGGGCTCATCCCTGAGGTATCACCAGTCTCCCCCTCCCAAGTCGAACTGAATTAAGGTTCGAAGTTCGATTACTTGCATGGTTCTCGGCTTACAACATGTGAGTTGTGTATTCTTCTCCTGCCGCTCATTAGTTTCCAAAAATTTGGAAATAAATTAAATCACCTTCCCATTTGAAGGTCCAGATCTACATTAGGCTCCTCTACTCGCCAACCACAACCCATTGCGCTCGTCGCCTTGTCTACGCCCTTTCCTCTCGCGCGCCCACGCCACGCCTCCTCTCTCGCCTGTCTAGACCTCAGCCTCCTCCTGCCTCCATCTCGCCTCGTCCCTGCCCTTCTCCCTTGCCAACACCCACACCCGCATACCATCGTGGCGCCCTCGCCTCGCCATAGCCCTCGCCACAGCCTCACCTCACAGCCACACCCTCGCCCGTCCTCGCCGATCACCGCCCTCGCTTTTTCGTCATTGCCATGCCCCACGCCTACAGTCTCGTCTCGCGCACATCTCCTCGCTGCTCGCCCGCACCTAGCGCCTCGCCCTTGCGCCCTCTCGCCGCATCTTCGCCCTTCGCATTCCTCTTCCCTCGCCAACTCCTGCCAACCCTCGCCCCTGCACTCGTCCTCGACTTCTTCTCCTTTCGCCAACCCCTGCCAGCCCTCGCCAGCAACCCTTCTCCCTCGCCAAGCACGCAGCCTCACCTGGTTCGCCCCAGCAGCTTGGCACCCTCGCCCTTCTCCTTCACGCGCAGCCTAGCACCCTCGCCCTAGCAGCCTACTCCACAACCGTTCTTTCCCATCCTCGCCATCGCTTGGCACCATCTCACCGCCCACGCCGCGCACCCCCGCCTCCTTCTGCAAAGCTTCGCCCAGCAGCGTCGCCTCTCCCCGAGCGTGCCCGTGCAAACCCTTGCCCACACCCTCGCCCTTCGCCCGCAGCCCACGCCGCACACCTTCGCACCCTCGCTTCGCTCACCCTCGCTTCGCTCGCCCTCGCTTGCTCATTCCCTTGGTCTTATTCCTCGAGTATTTTATGTTTGAATATATTGTTTCTTCTGAGTTTATCTTCGACATTTTGGAACCACTGGGGTTCGAGTTTATCAAAGCTCATCGGCTAGAGTGCGAGCTTACCAAAGCTCTTTCCTTCTCGTTACGTCTTCTCTTCTGCCATGCCCGACCTAATAAATAGTATCTAACTTTTGCTTCTACCTTATATTCTCCTCGATTAGACATAGCCCACGTAGGTAAATTTAATTTTCAAACTCACCACCTCTTCTCCTCTACTAGGCTCCAACCTTCACCATCATCTCAAGCTCCTCTACTAGGTTTCAGCCTTGGTAGGAAAATTATGAACCATCACACTCCATACTTCAAGCTTTTTGACCCTCATCTTCAAGATCATACAGTAGACTTCAGTCATAGTAGGAAAAATATGAACCCCACTATCCACACTTCAGACTCCTCACCCTCCTCACATCAAGTTCATCGCCTTCTCACCACCTCAAGCTCATCTACTATGGTACAACCTTAACTCTCACCACCTCAAGCTCTTTTAGGTTTCGGCCTTAGTAAGAAAATAGAACTCTCACCTTCTAATCTCGCAACTCCTCTGCTAAGTCGGGCCTTAGCAGGAAAATAAAACTTTCACCTCCTCGCCCCATGACTCCTCTGCTAGGCGATGCCTTAGCAGGAAAATAAAACTTCCACCACCTCATCCTCTGACTCCTCTGTTAGGCCATGCCTTAGCAGGAAAATAAAACTTCCATCTCCTCTCCCTCTGACTCCTCTGCTAGGCGATGCCTTAGCAGAAAAATAAAACTTCCACCTCCTCATCCTCTAACTCCTATGCTAGGCGATATCTTACAGGAAAATAAAACTTCCACCTCCTCTCCCACTGACTCATAATTTCCTCTGATTTACATTCATCAGCACTTCCTTACTCTGCACCTCGCTTACGTTCGCGCGCTCTCGCCCATCAGCGCCACTCGCCCCCTCGCCACGCCCGCGCACCGCCCTAGCCAAGCTGCAGCCACCTCGCCAAGGCAGTGCGCACATCCCTTGTCGCCGCACCTCTCACCCACGCCTCTAGCCACCTCTCACCCACGTCTGCGCCCATCTTGCCCTTCGCCACGCCTGCACATCGCCCAATCACTCTGCTCGCCTCCTCGCCCAGCCCCCCCTCGCCACGCCCGCGCGCTCTCGCCCATCAGCGACACTCGCCCCCTCGCCACACCCGCACTTTGTGTGCTCGCCCGCCCTCGCCTAACAACCCCTAGCAAAGCCCGTGCGGCCCTCGCCCAGCCCCCCTTCTCGCCACGCCCGCTCGGCACTCACCCCAACGCGCTTTAGCCTACGCGCCCCTCGCCTCGCCGTCCACTCGCACAGCCGCGCGCCCTCGCTTTGTCCTAGGCTCGTGCACACCCCCTCCCATCCCCGGCTCATCCCAAGCGCCCCTCGCCCAGCTCTTGCTTGCCCACTTAGTCTTTTCCGTCGAGTATTCTCTCGTGTTTTTCCGAGTAAGTTTCCTCCTATGTCTGTTTAATTATATTTAGCACCTATGTCTTCTTCTGATTCCGAGTCTAATTACTCGAGTGATTCCGAGAGGTCTAGCGAGTCTGACGAGAGTAAGAGTTCCTTAGAAGATCTTGAATTTACCCTTGATTCCCATGAGGAAGAAGTCATCACACATAGCCGTCTTGGTAAGGAAATTCGTCATGTGACCCAACAGATGAATATCTCTAATGCTAATAACCTCTGGTACGGCCACCTATCGTCCCACATCCCCCATACTAGTGAATCAAAACTTAGGGCTTTGTGGCATGTTCTTTTCTATCACCAAATCATCATTCCTACCCCCGATGACCGACCCTATCTAACTCCCAAGGGTTGCTATACTTTCTTTCAGCACCATTTCGATGCAGGTCTTCCCTTTCCCCTATGTGACTTCCTCCTGGAGTTGAGCAATTATTATCAGGCGCATCTAGGTCTGCTCACTCCCAATGCTTTTCGCTCGATATGCTGTTTCATTGTGTTATTTCGGGCTTTGTACCCTCCCTTAAATTGCACTATTTTTCCTTACTTCCTGGTCTTAGCCAAGTCGAAAGAAGAACCTTTCTACGTGACCTCTCGGTCTAGCCATAAGCTTTTTGACGGGGGCCCTAGTCATGCGAAGGACTGGAAAAAATACTACTTCTTTATTCAGCCCCCCAAAGAGTTGACTTGTTCCACGGATTGGTACCTTACTTTCACCAAGCCTAAGCTTTCCAAGGGTTAAAAGAAAGATAAGACCTATCTACACATAATGAGCGTACTAGGAGATAAATACTTTAGTATTCCCCAACTCTTATCTGAAGATCTCCTGTGTCATGCCGTGTTAAGTCCAGCAAAAATTAAGCTGAAAAAGAATGCTGATACATATTCTCATCTTTTCACACTCATTGTTTTGTTTTCACTTATTATGTCCTTTGATAACATTCTCATCTGGTTCATTGTTTTTGTTCGCAGGTACTAGAGTTATGAATGCCGTATTGCTCCGTGAGGCTGCAAGAAGAAGGCTGGGGGTTCATTCTCAGCACCCAAGAAGTCAGTCGTCCCAGCAGTCAAGACAGGGATAAAGGGAAATTGTTCTGCAACTGCGAAGAAACATGCTCGCTCACCCACCACTGCGAAGAAGAAGGCAGGCTCATCCTTCTCCACCCTGAAGCGAGCCTCCTCAGGCTAAGCCCCCTCCTCATTCTGGCAAAGAGAAGACGTCTACTGATCCTAACCCATTAGTCCAACAGAAAGAGAAGCGCAAAATCTCCGATATCTCAGTCACATCGGCCTCTTCCCCAGAGGTGTCTGGATCAGATGATGAGCATCCTTCTGGGCCGGCGATACATCTTTTGTATACCTCGGAGTCAATTATCATGGGTTGAGGCTCCACTCACATAGCTCAGAAGCTGTTATTTCAGCTCCCCTCCCACGCAGACGCAGCTTTCTTGAGTTCACTGGGATGGTCTGATTTAGCCCGCCGGACATGCAGCAGTCTTACTGAAATATATTTCTCCTTTCAAACTTTAACTTGATATTCAATATACGATTGATATTTTTCTCGTTCTCTCACTTTTGTCTTCTTTATTCAGGACATCATGTATCTTGGGGAGTTGGTTGAGTGCACCGGCGTTATCAAGTACAGTGCCTGCAACGATTTACGCGAAGGTAAAGCTCTCTGCGACCAACTCCAGGTGACCATAGACGAGGCGAAAGCGACACATACTAAGGAGCTTTCGGAGTCCCAAGCTCGATGTGACGAGCTTCTGAAAGAGAAACAGGAGCTTCAGCGACTGACAGAAGACCGAACGAAAGAGATCCAGAAGATGAAGGAAGAGTTAAAGAATTCACGAGCTGAAGCGGTACAAGTCCACAGGGACCTTAAAGACGCCAAGGCGCAACATGCTACAGAAGCCTCCTCATTCAAGGAAGAATTCCTCAAGTCTGAAGAATTCATCGAGATTTGTGGTCCTAAAGCTTATCATTACTTGGAGGTGGGTTTCGAGGGTGCAATCGACCTCTTCAAGGCTCACGGCTACCCTCCGCCAGGCGCTCCCACTGCCTTCCGCGACATCGAGGATTTCATAACGAGTCTCCCTCCTGATCCTCAGACCGTGCTCCTTTACTTATGCTATTTTCTCATTTACGCAGACGATGTATGCCTTCGGGCCGTATTTGTCACGCACTGCATTGCTTTACTTCCCGTACTATTATGCGACTATGGATTTATGACGGTTATATTCGATTATCTCTTTTTACATCGCCTAGTAGAAGAAAAGAGTGGAGGAGAAAAATTAAATTTTCCTACTAAGACATCGCCTAGTAGAGGAGCAGAGTGGAGGCGAAAAATTAAATTTTCTTACTAAAGCATCGCCTAGTAGAGGAACAGAGTGGAGTAGAGAAATTTTTATTTTCCTGCTAAGACATCGTCTGGCAGAGGAGTTAGAGGATGAGAGCATAGAAATTTTTATTTTCCTGCAAAGGCTTCGTCTAGCAGAGGAGTTAGAAGATTAGGGCATAAAAATTTTTATTTTCCTACTAAGGCTCCGCCTAGCAGAGGAGTTAGGAGTGAAGGGGTGGAATTCTTATAGCCATCTTGCTAAGAGTCACGGGGTGAAGAGGTGGAGTTTTTATTATATGGACTGCAGCTAATAGCGGAGAAGTGGTGAAGAGATCGAAAATCATATATTATCTACTTAGGATGTGCCAAGTAGAAGAGAAGGAGATGTGGAACAAAAGTTATATCTTATTTGCTAAGTTAAGTGTTGCAGAAGAAATGATGTGACCAGAAAGAAAGAGCTTCGGTAAGCTCGCACTCTGCAGATTTTATTTACCCTAGTGGTTTAAAAACATCAGAGATAAACTCGGAAGAAGCAGTGAATTCAAACTCAAAATACTCAATGTGGCATAAAGCGAGTTTCGTACATACCAAAAGTGCGCAAAAAGAGATAATCAAATATATGCGTCATAAAATCCATAGTCGCATAATAGTACGGGAAGTAAAGCAATGCAGTGCGTGACAAATACGGCCCGAAGGCATACATCGTCTGCGTAAATGAGAAAATAGCATAAGTAAAGGAGCATGGTCTAAGGATCAGGAGAGAGACTCGTTATGAAATCCTCGATGTCGAGGAAGGCAGTGGGAGCGCCTGGCGGAGGGTAGCCGTGAGCCTTGAAGAGGTCGACTGCACCCTCGAAACCCACCTCCAAGTAATGATAAGCTTTAGGACCACAAATCTCGTTGAATTCTTCAGACTTGAGGAATTCTTCCTTGAATGAGGAGGCTTCTGTAGCATGTTGCGCCTTGGCGTCTTTAAGGGTCCTGTGGACTTGTGCCGCTTCAGCTCGTGAATTCTTTAACTCTTCCTTCATCTTCTGGAACTCTTTCGCTCGGTCTTCTGTCAGTCGCTGAAGCTCCTGTTTCTCTTTCAGAAGCTCGTCACATCGAGCTTGGGACTCCGAAAGTTCCTTAGCATGTGTCGCTTTCGCCTCGTCTATGGTCACCTGGAGTTGGTCGCAAAGAGCCTTACCTTCGCGTAAATCGTGGCAGGCACTGTACTTGATAACGTCGGCGCACTCAACCAACTCTCCAAGATACATGATGTCCTGAATAAAGAAGACAAAAGTGAGAGAATGAGAAAAATATCAATCGTATATTGAATATCAAGTTAAAGTTTGAAAGGAGAAATATACATCGGTAAGACTGCATCATGTCCAGCGGGCTAAATCAGACCATCCCATTGAACTCAAGAAAGCTGTGTTTGCGTGGGAAGGGAGCTGAAATAATAGCTTCTGAGCTATGTGGGTGGGGCCTCGGCCTACGATAATTGACTCCGAGGTATACAAAAGATGTATTGTCGGCCCAGAAGGATGCTCATCATCTGATCCAGACACCTCTAGGGAAGAGGCCGATGTGACTGAGATATCGGAGATTTTGCACTTCTCTTTCTATTGAATAATGGGCTGAGATCTGTAGACGTCTTCTCTTTGCCAGAATGAGGAGGGGGCTCAGCCTGAGGAGGCAAGGATGAGGCTCGCTTCCGGGTGGAGGAGGATGAGCCTGCCTTCTTCTTCGCAGTGGTGGGTGAGCGAGCAGGTTTCTTCGCAGTTGTAAAACAATTTCCCTTTATCCCTGTCTTGACTGCTAGGACGACTGATTTCTTGGGTGCTGAGGATGAACGCCCAGCCTTCTGCTCGCAGCCTCACAGAGCAATACGGAATTCATGACTCTAGTACCTGCGAACAAAAACAATGAACCAGATGAGAATGTTATCAAATGACATAATAAATGAAAACGAAACAAGTGTGAAAAGATGAGAATATCTACCAGCATTCTCCTTCAGCTTAATTTTTGCTGGACTTAACCAGACATGGCACAAGAGATCTTCAGATAAGAGTTGGGGAATACTAAAGCATCTATCTCCTAATACGCTCATTATGTGCAGATAGGTCTTATCTTTCTTGTAACCCTTGGAAAGCTTAGGCTTGATTAAAGTAGGGTACCAATCAGTGGAACAAGTCAACTCTTTGGGGGCTGAATAAAGAAGAAGTATTTTTTCCAGTCATTCACATGACTAGGGGCCCCATCAAAAAGCTTATGGCTAGATCGAGAGGTCACATAGAAAGGTCCTTCCTCAGAGTGGTTGGGCGATGTGCAGGCGTGGCGAAGGGCAAGATGTGCGCATGCGTGAGTGAGAGGTGCGACGAGGTGGCTAGAGGCGAGGGGGAGGGGCGAGCACTCGAAGAGCGGGCGAGGGTTGTTGTGTGGCTACAAGCGACGATGTAAGGTGAGGCGGAGGGCGGCGAGCAAAGGCTGCGGTGGCGAGAGAGGGTGTGCGCGCGTGGCGAGGGGGCGAGTGGCGCTGATGGGCGAGAGCGCCCTCTCAGCGTAGGCGAGTTGCAGAGTAATAGAGAGCTGGTGAATGAAAATCAGAGGAAATTGTGTCTGGGATAAATGAGAAAGAAGCGAGGAGAGGACCTCTATTTATAGGGGAGGCCCAGACCAAATATGGCCCTTAAGAATGGAAATGTAATTTTATTTGTTTCCGAATTCTCGAAGACTAACGAGCAGCAGGGGGAAGATGCACAACTCACATGTTATAAACCGGAGGCAACATAATTAATTGAATTTAAAACCTAAGATTCAGTTCGACTCGAGATGGAGAGACTGGTGGTACCCCATGACTGAGCCCATCAAGATTTGGCCCAAACCAGGTAGCAGGCCAGTCATATATTCTCCTATAAATATCAAGTTTGAATGTTTAATTAATTCATTCACTATATTATTTTTCAGCAGCACTTTTAGACGATCTCTCTTTACATCCTCAGTCTCTGACTTGAGCGTCGGAGGGGCTACGCTGAGACACCCTTCCGGCCCCCTTCTAACGGTCTTCTTCGTGATTTCAGGCTCAGAGCAAATTCGAAGCTTGCATCTGGACTAGTATCACTTGCTGAAATCGGACCCTAAATTTTCAGTGAATATCAATGACCATGGACTTGAGGTCTTGCAATTTCATGCCAAGTCTCTCCGTCTTCCAGAGATTCCTCACACCATGGAGAAAATATTCGAGTAGACTGCAAAACAACATGAAAGTGCAATTCAATACTTCTATCGATTATAATAGTAAGGTCATGATAGAAATTAAGCATGCCAGATTATATTCATAACTTCTTCGAAATCACTAACAAAGAGTTAGTGTAAAATTAATCTGCCAGTTCCATTCTTCTTATCAAGAAACCAGAACAAAAATTAATCTTCCAGTTCCATCTTCTTATCAATAAACCACAACGGAGAAAAAGTCTTCTTGAGGCAATACTCCTTACAATAATGGAAAGTTCATTAGTATCTTACTTGATCGTGACTGACAGACAGCAGATATTCCCCACCTCTAGCCCATGAAATGTCTGAAACTGCTGAAAAGTGTCCAGAAGGAACTTTTTGCGGTTTCCAATCATCAAAACTGGTGCCGATATTTTTCCAGAGATGAAAAGATTCGCCATAACCATTAGCTAAAATTGAGTCCCCCGTTGGGATCCAATGACCACCATAAAAACCCAAAGCAGAATGACTTGACTCCCCCACAGTAACCACGTTCATCCATATACCTGTAGTGTTTTCAGGTTGCCACACCATCATTGTCTTGTCCATGGATGCAGAAAAAATGCTAAGAGGTTGATGAAATTCAATGCCATCAACACATGAGCTTTGAGGAGGTTGCCATTCCACAAAATACACCCAATCCTCATGTCCAATAAGGAGGGATTCAAGAGATACTTGGTAAGAGGATGAACCAGCTGAAAATATCGGACCTTTAATATAAGAAGCCAAGCTGCTGATTTCTTTATTGCCAAGAGAGTCACGTAAAGCCATCTTCCATATGCGTATCCCTTTGTCCTGAGATGAACTTGCTAAAAGAAGACTAGATGTGAAGATAGCATAGAGAGGTAGCGAGAAATCCAAAATACGGATCCAATCCGCATGCCCTTTCAGTTCACAGGCATGGATGAACTGCAACAAATGACCGCAGACAAGTTCATTTTGGTAAATAAAAATTCATTGCAAAGAAACAGAGAAACAAAGAATGGGTTCAACCACACACTTTCCTGTTCTTTCAACACTGTAGCTATGAATCTTGTTATCCAACCCGCCCATTGCTAGGGCTAGATAATGACTGTTTCCAGGAAAATCCATGAGTGAAAGAGCGACCATAGGTTTTTTACCAACAGTTATGGAGTCCAAACAAGAAAATCTGCAGTCACCTAAGACATTCAGATTAACATCTATTAAAATCACTGATTTTTGCATGTTAGGTTCAAATTACATCTAATCAACTGAATACATGTATTATTAGAGGCAAATTATTGTACATTTACCATCGTCTACGATACATGAATTTGAGTGGCACAAATTACACCAAATACAAATTTATTTGATCAACACTACACCAAATATAGGGGACTAGGATATAGGGTATCAATATTTCAAATGAAATCTAGTATGGTACTTAGTATAAACCTTCACATATACACCAAAAGACCCATTTGTTTTGGGCACGCACAATATAAAATTTAAAATAGTCTAAAGAACCTCCATCTATATCTATCGCCAGATAAATTGCAAAATAATAAACACAGTAGACTATACAAATCCAGAATAAGAAAAACAAAAGCGTGAAGATAACCCATTAAACCTGAAACATATAAAATAAAAAGATCCATTTTCATATTTTTTAATTATTTTTTGAAAATCGAAACTAAAAAAATCAAATTTTCCTTCCCACTTCTAAAAGGAGCAACAAACTCAGTTTCTATTTCTGAAAGAATATATATTTTGCAAACACTCCAATTTCGGCATTCAGTACTACAATGTGTCAAAACTTTTGTCTTGGGAATACGCTGCTCCTAATAAGAGTCAAACATGTCATGATGCCTTTTACAAAATGTTCATTATTATAGAAACAATTCAAGATGCATTGTTGTGGTGATTCAGAATTCGCTTGGAAAAATAAATTGGCAGTTAAAACATTTAAAAACAGAGAAAATAAATAATAAAGTATTAAAAAATATTTAGAAAGTAATAAACAGTGAATGGACTGTAAAAAGAAATTGATATTTGACAATTTGAATCGTCAAGAGCAAAATATCAACTCACAATACGAAAGTAGAATTTAATATCAATGACTAAATAAAGAAAACTGAATTAGGGTAATCAGACTTAATAAAATTCAAGTAACTCACCGCCGAGCTAGATGGAAAGATTACTTCCCACAACTTCACTGTACCGTCAGAAGATGTGGATGCAAATATAGCATCTGAATGAGATGCCATAATTGCTGAAAAGCAAGTAACACCTTTTTTATGTGCTTCTGGCACTTGCAATACATTCCTCCACTGCAAACAAAGTTGGCAACTGGCTTAGAGAATATAACAGGAGAGAAGTATGGTAACGATCACTTATGTCCCCAGATATAAATGAAAATATGAATAATAAGCAAAATAAGGTAACAAAGTAGATTAATTCAAAAAAGATCGACATTTTAAAGACATTAGGTTTGTAAGCATGCTGAGGGGTGTCATTGACTAACATATGTTGAGAACGGCCCCAGAATCTAAATACATAAGGTACTGTATAAACGTAGCAAGCATAAAACAATGTATCCCATTAAATTAGATGTTGAATGACTTGATTGCTGAACTTTACAATTTAAGGTTCAATGCTGCATACATATTCTTTCCGTACAAATATCATCAGCCAAGATAAAGCTGGTTCTTAATCTCATCTGATTCCAATTAAGATGGTCTCTATACCTGTTTCATTAAACGTTCATTATCTTAGTCCATTGCTCTCTACACTACCTTCCAAGTGAAATAGTTGAGTTAAATCTTCAAAAAGAAGGTCATCTCACACCATTTTGTTCTTTTTTTTTCTTGAATTACGAGTTTTAAATCCGAAGAACTAATCCTATGTAGCCTGAAAAGAGTAGAAAGTTGAACACCCTCCAACTGGAAGCCATATTCTAACTGTTAACTTCCCAAGGATCCACCTAGAAAATAACTTCATGCAAATAGGTAATATCTCTCAACTTTGAGCTACCAATCAATAGCACAATATTGCATCATCCATTAGAATGGCAAACAAACTTAAGCAACATAATCTCTACACGTGAAGTGTTCCTCTTAGATGCTAGACTGCTAATGTGCATTCATGAATGACTCTGTAACCTCCTTCATCATGTTCATCTACGTTGGAGAAGAAATTCATGTGAATACCTTCCCACTAGCACCTTAATGGAAGGAAAAAAAATTCATCTTCTACCACAACTCAGTAGTACACTCTCTCAATCTTTTCCCCTTCTAAGAAAGTCCCCATAATATGGAAAATCCATCCTTAAGGAAACATGCATCGACACAAGAACTTCTATGGCAACAGTATCATAAAAACCCTGGATAGCAATCAACACATCCTAGACTCTGGAATTCGTTAAATATAAATACAATCCCTCTCATAAAGAACCACCGATCGGTCTGCAAGTATACCAAAACCAAACATGGTCTACACCAAATTCATAAAAAGCCATAAATAATGACATGGAAATTTTTTTAGCATAAGCTTGAATAAATACTGTTCAAGTATAAGCCAGCTTAAATAAGCACTTCATTTTCTAATAGCATGCTGGTATGATACACTGTCACTGAAGCAAAAAGGAGAAAGATTAAAAAGTACCTTCTTATCTACAAGAGAAAGCTCCCACAAAATAATAACTCCATCCACATCACCAGATAGCAGATAATGCCTTTTCAAATGCTTAGCTGCCAACCAACATATTCACCATATAAACCAAATAACCAGAAACGTTAAGACCTATGATGAAAAAGGCATGCAACAGCAAGAAGCATAGTTAATAGTGATTTCCCATTTTTTCACACAACTTTATATTCTTATGTTTAGGAATAAAGTTTAGATTGTTTTTCATTTTGGCAAATGTAGGTCTGGATTTGTCAATTGTCCAGTGTTCATTATTTTGTACAAGTTTTTCCCGTTTAGTTTCAGTGGATATGTGAAATTGTTCTACTATGAACAGGCACCGTTCAGAGGGGTAAAGAAGATAAGTTTGCTGGCAATAATTTCGAGCTTCCTCTCATTTCCTCAGTAACATTGTCTATCATAGTGTCAGTGTCCAAATTCATCTTATGCACTAGTGTTTTTCCACTTTGTTTTGAGCCATTATTGTTCATGCTATTCTTCCGATTGTACATTTTTGTCTCTAAAAAGCAACAATACGAGTAATAAATTTAGTTTGAGCAAAAACGCCCAGCTTTCTTCCGTGTTTCTTTCCATTGAGCTCTAGTTTCTGGAGGTCAAGTTCCTCTTAGTGCTTATATCATCTACTTCTACACGAAACTGAGTAGGCACAAACTTAGCATTGACACATGAGCAGCCATGTGGCGGATCCCACAGAAAGTTCGAAGCTTTAACATATTACAAAATTTCCAACCATAAACCAGTTGCAGCCGGCATCCGACTTCATTAAAATCGCAAGACATATGATCGTTAAAAAGAAAAAGATACTGCCAGAAAAACAATATTTAAAAATGTTAACATATTGACCAATAAATACCAAACCCGCCTACTGGAATGAACAGAACGAGAACCTGTATCATAGTCACAAATAAAATTCGATTCTTTAATAGATTACACAAATCAAAATAATAAACAAAGTTCCGGATTCAAACATAATCCACGAGAATACTACGAAAGCACACGGTCAATCAAAAGAAGTACGTATGTCACGCAGAATTAAGGTAAATATGGCACCTTTAAATGAAAACTTGTTGCTAGGAAGCCAGTGGGTACAGTTTACATATGCCTTGTGGCCCGGAAGAGTAGCCAAAATTTGAGCACTCTATTCAAAAACAAAAACCCAGCACAAATTAAACAAACCAGCATTAGCTGATGGATATTCAATAACATTAACACAGCAAGACAAAATTTCAAACCTCGGGAGAAAAAATGGCAACAGCGTTTTGAGGACCAAAAGAGACCAAATTACAGGCACCCCACGAGACGTTGTTGACTATTCGGTTGCAACCAGCTCCTGTAAATACTTTGTGCACTCCAACTTGCGTCAAGCCACCGCCGGAAGCCATCTGCGAGGCTTGTTTTGGGTTTTCCCACAACGGAGGGAGAGGCGGTAGAGGGTGGCAGGGTTTTAAAGTGGGCTAGTTTTTTGACTGCTTATAGGCCGGTAGTTGTCCATCTCGGTTGTGTTTTACTTATAAAAAACTGATAATTCTAAAATTCATTATATTCATGCAATCAAATAACCAATTTTTCAAATATATATATATATATATAATATCAGTAGGTCTCTTGTGAGTTGTGAAACAAACGAGTCAACAATGTTCATATTTACAATAATAAAAAATATTTTTGGCATAAAAATAATATTTTTTTTTATGTATAACCGAAATAAAAGATCTGTTTCAAAAGTTATATATATTGACCAAATGATAAATAATGAATTAAGATTGAAATCTATTGTAGTTGGTTAAAAAATAGCTTTAAAGAATTATTAATAAGAATTTAAATCCTAATCCATTATTCACCCTAAAACATTTCTCTAGTCCTATGTCAAAAGCTAAAACTCCAAATTGACCAAATGATAAATTTGCAATCTCTAATATGCTGTATATTCCATTAGAAATTATATTTTAAATAAAATTTTAAATTTTTTTCTCATGTAGAATTTATGATAATTTTGTTAATAAAATTATTCATCAATTTTATATATTTATGTTTATGTGTGTTTTCATAAAAAATAAGATAGTAAATGAAAAAATAAGTTTACAAAAAAATATTTCATTTTACTTTTGTAATAAATTTTTTAAAATAATTACGTTATTGAAAATAATTACTAATCATATATCCAAAAGAAAAGACCATGTGTTGTTGCTGTGGTGTAATAATAGGAAGAGTGTGATGTAATTGAAAGTCAAAGAGTTTATACCCGTCGTTCCATCTATATGTATCAAGAAAAATAAAATATTTAAGATTTTTTGTGATATAATCTAAGATTTGTTCGGTTTTTNATATATAGTTTTATATTTCACACATTATATATCTATTATTTGTTAGAAAAACGAGAAAATTTAATTTAATCAAATATGGCGATCACGCAATCCAATATTAACCCGGTGATTCACATCGCCGCGGCCACTCTCCGCCGTGACCATCGTCTCCACTTCAGTTTCTTACAGAACCACCGGATCCTCTTTCTCCGTCCTGCCTCCTTTCGCCACCTGGTTGTCGACAATTTCAAAATCAGAGCTTTCTCAACAGATGAGACAGAGCCTCAGATAACTGCAGACCCGGCGGCGAAGAAGCTTCCTGTTAAACCACCGATATGCACTGCCGACGAGCTCCACTACGTCACGGTTGATAATTCCAAATGGAGCCTCGCTCTTTGGCGCTACAACCCGTTGCCAGGGGTATTGTTCTCACCTCTTTTTATGTTTAGACGCGTAAAAATGTATGCTTGTAGTGTTACATGCGACGCCGTATTGAACGAATCATGCAAGAAGCTGAGTGCACTTATCCTCCCGATTAAATATATATTGAATGTTTTGTGCTACAAATTTCAAATCTTGCTAAGATACATCGTGACTTTTAGATTTGTATGAATACAACAAATAAAATAAAGAGATTGTGCGTGTATTTATGTTGACAAAATCTATGCATCTACACATTGTAGCTCGATAGTTGCCATTTTTTCGAAAATTAGAATGAATTTGATGTATGATTTTTTTTTTCCCGAGAATAGGCTCCAAGAAGAAAACATCCACTACTGTTGTTGTCGGGCGTGGGAACAAATGCCGTAGGATATGATCTCTCTCATGGAGTTAGTTTACTTCTTTCTCTCTCCCGCTCTACCTACTATGCTTGTCATCTCTGTAACAATGTGAATTCTCTTGTTTGAAGAATGTGACCTATGGTGGGAATAATTTTCGTACTGGTTATGCCATTATTTGTCGGACGATGTTGATTTCATGGGTCATATGCTTAGTAAGGATTTAATCACATTTTTGAGCTACAAGCCTGGTACCAAAGATATCTTTGATTATGTGCTTGACATGGTTAAGAGTTTCTTGAAATGCTGGGAGCTTCTTGATGCAAAAAGTTTCCATCTGTATTAAATGCCAACTCTTAAATGTTGTGCCATTGGTTGTTTAATAATTAATACATTGAAACCTAGTCAATTAGTTTATGCAACCTAGCAGCAGAACGAGTACCATTTTTGCAATTCTTATTGACAGGAATGGGATAGGATTCATGGTTTTATGATATACAATCGTTTGGCATTACCCTTCAATCACGAAAAAAGAGAAAGAAGTAATATGCAAAATTAATTTTTGTTTTTTTGTCTCAATGAATTGATCTTGCAGTCTTCATTTGCCCGTTATATGTGTGGGCAAGGATTTGATACTTGGGTTCTCGAAGTTCGAGGAGCTGGGTTGAGTATGCAAGAGTCAGGTCTCAAGGATGTTGAGAAGTCAGCTGATGAGATATCTGCAAGAATGGAAATTGCTGTGGAGAATGCAACCAATGGGGTTCTCCCTGTGGAGCAGCAGTCTACCTTGGAAAAATCTGAGATAGCTGTGGTCAATAACGAACCGCCAATGGCAGTGGATGAATCTAGATTGGTGACAGAGTTGACGGAAACTTTTATGCGACTATCAGAAAGACTTTCTGGTTTTCTCAGTGAAACTCAGTCGAACATTATGTTTGCTAAATTGTTTGATCAGATATCAAAGTTATTAGAGGATTCCTTTATCTTCGAACGCTTTATTGACATAAGAGCAAAGTTTTCAAGTTTGCTAGAAATGAGGCAAAACTCTGGTATAGCAGGCCAGATTAGGGATCTAAGTCAAAGATTAGTAGATATTGTGGAAGAAGGTCAGCGCTCTCTCTCACCTCAACTCTTTAATCTTCAAGAGCGTGTGACGACTACAGTAGATGATTTCCAGAAACAGTTAGACTTGATAGTCAAATATGACTGGGACTTCGATCATTATCTGGAAGAGGATGTTCCTTCTGCGGTGAGGTGACATTCTCTTTGGAGTAGCTACACTTATTTCTAACTTTTGTAGTTTTGTTGAAAATAGAAATTAATTCCTTCTCACCTTGTATACTTTTATATTATATTGTTTTTTATCGATATTGATAGTCCCAGTCATTTACCTTTACCATGTCTTCTAGATGGAATACATAAGGTCCCAGAGCAAACCAGAGGATGGTCGAATACTTGCTATAGGGCACTCCATGGGGGGTATCTTGCTATATGCCTTGTTATCACGATACAGTGAGTTGATTCCCTATTATGCTCAGTAACTGTGTTATTGATTCTTCTTCTTGTCACCATATAACAATAAATTAATCATATTTCTGTGATGGAGTAATTTCTTGCAGACATGTTTTAAGTAGGGTATTTACCTAGAATTTTCTTTGCTTTGTTTATTTTTCAAATCTGCTGGATACTAGGGTATTCGGTGGGTGAATGTTTTTTCACACGCTAACCCACTGTGACTTGAACCCAAGACACATATCTTGGAAAACCACCTGCTCTACCATTGAGCTGTTTGGTTGGTCATGTATTGTTGGCTTTGGTTCGAGTGGTGAGTTATGAGCTTTTTGCTTCTTTACCATTAAAAGAAATGACGGAGGATCCTGAGATGAATGATTCGCTAAACAATAGTAGTTGACAGTCTCTTGAGGCAATTTTGACTTGATTTTTTGGATTCATATGCAGTTTGAATATCACAAATAAACCTTGCAAAGGCGCAAGAGAAATGAATAGTCAAGTTCGTTTCCGGATTGTAAATAGCTTTTTGTGTCTCCCTTCTCTGTTTCAGACTAACTGTATTCTGCAAATCCTTCTCATCCGTTTACAGTCCCTTCCTATGGAACTGCTCAAAGTCTTTTCTCACACGTTACTTTCTGGACTTATGGTCATCTTATTTTCGTTCTTATCCTTTAACTCCTCAAATTTCCTGCGTCTCTGATTGTAGATTTTTTTATTTCATTCCATCATAAAATGACTGGTGCTTTCATTTTTTGTTTTGCTTTTAGCATGTTACTGATGTTTTTTTACCATGATTCCATTTCATCATTATATTATATACGCTCTGATGCTGTTTTGATGTGGCTAGAATTCTTGTTCGATGTTTGACTGTCAAAGTATTTATCTTTGTAATAACTGTAATAGAAGTTTCATATTTGTCTATTTTATTAAATGTTTTGATTGACGTATGAAGTCTCTGTTCTCAAGCAGTGTTTTTTTTCCATCTTCTATGTACTGTTTCTTAAAGGTTCTCAAGGAAGAGATCCTGGATTAGCAGCTGTTGTTACATTGGCATCATCACTTGACTACACATCATCTAAATCATCACTCAAACTGCTCTTACCCCTTGTAAGTTGCATTTCTTATCTCTTGATCTCCTCCAGGTCAATGGCAAAATTCTTATTTTCCTATGCTACGCTGTATTTAATATAAGTTTCCTTCCTTCAGGCTGATCCCGCACAAGCTCTCAATGTGCCGATTGTTCCTTTGGGAGCATTGTTATCTGCAGCTTACCCTCTTTCTTCCCAGCCACCTTATGTCTTATCGTGGCTGAATGACCTGATATCAGCACAGGATATGATGCATCCAGATCTTTTGAAGAAACTTGTTTTAAGCAACTTTTGTAAGTTGAGAGATGTTCCTCTTTTTGGTATCCACTTGTCCTTAACCACAGATGGGTAATGCCATGGCAATCTGGTACTGTTGTTTCCTTGTTTTAGAGAGTCTAAGTTTTATCTTTAGCGAAGAAGTTTTACGATAAGTGATAGCATATTTCACCATTCCTATAATTCCCAGCTGTAATCTGATAATTTTGCGAGCAGTATCTATTAATTAGTTCGTTTAGAATGATTTAACGAAAAGAAAAACTAGGGGGTATCAGTCCGTTCTTGACACAGTAGTCATCTTTGTTTAGTGCATCCCATGAAGTGCTAGAAATGGCTATGCATTTTCAAGCTCCAAATTTATTTAGTGTATCACATTATGAGCAGGTATATATTAATTTATGTTGTATGTTATGCATTCGTTCACTGATTAATGGAAACTTTACTTTTGGTAGGCACCATTCCTGCTAAACTGTTATTGCAGCTGACTACAGCTTTTCGAGAAGGGGGACTCCGGGACAGAAGCGGTAAATTTTTCTACAAGGATCATCTTCATGAAAGCAATGTCCCTGTCTTGGCTTTTGCGGGAGATCATGACTTGATTTGTCCACCAGAAGCTGTGCATGGTTTGCTTTCTCTTGCAGCTCAAAATAATATCTGTTAGACCAACTTTCACAAATTTAATTCGTCTTCCCAATCCAATTATGTCAATCAGAAACTGTAAAGCTCATTCCCGAGCATTTGGTCACGTATAAAGTATTTGGAGAGCCTGGTGGTCCACATTATGCCCATTACGACTTGGTGGGAGGACGGATGGTATGAAAATTTTATCTGTCGCCTTTTGAAATTTACTCATCTTTTTTATAAGTCTTGTCCTTGGTTTTTGACGCTTACTGATACTGCAGGCTGCGGAACAATTGTATCCTTGTATAATCGAATTTCTAACACGTCACGACTCAGTTCAAGAATATGAGGCATAATCTTGATTTAGCTTCAAGCAGAAAGTTACATCCACGTGACTTATTTACCCCTCATTTTCTTAAATTTCCCTTTATCTTTAGGGGAATTCATTGATTATCCCATGAACCAGCGTGAATGTACTGGTAAGATATTCTTACACCCACCCTATTTCCATTATTAGAATCATACAAAATATTGTCAGAATCATTTGATTGTGTTCCTTCTAACAATTTCCTTTTTAATTTAGGGTGTGTATGAGTGTTGTTTCTTCCCAAGGGACCGATCCTTGACTGACCAGGCTCAAAAGTAATACACAGACTTTTCATGTGTTTGGTAACGCATCATACAAGATTTGGCAGGAAACTGTTAGTGTGTCTAGCCTCTTTTAACTGGCAGTTGTATGGAGTCCTGAGAAGACCGTGCATAAGTTTGGTTATACATGTTTTCTGACATTTGAATATGGAAAACATGTATCCATGTAAGTGTAGTTTATTGAGATTGTGTTCTGTTTAAGCTGTTGTGAGTGGAAGAACTAATGAGGCAACTTGTCTATCAACCTTGAAAAAAGGAGTATTTCTCTTATTGTGCAATTCTCTTTTCTTGTCCTTTTTTTCGCCTTTATGTATTGAACATATTTCTTGTTGCCTGAGATCTTTGTTTGGTGAGCCGTGTTCTTTAACATGCTCTGTCAACGCCAGCTCAACAGCACATTTTAAGGTGAACCAACAATGATGTTGATTTATTGGGGAAAACAAGTATAACTGAGAATTTTTAGAAATCATTACGAATTAAAATTGCTGTGTTACTGGACGTGGAGGTTGAGTGCTTGCTGTTAGATGCTTGTCTGCATAATACAAGGCTGCGAAGATTTATTTGATCCTACACATAGGGACACTGTCCTGTGTGTCGATCCAATGGTACAAATATGGGTTATGTTGCTCAATGCATGACCTCATATAAAAAAATCATGTCTTATTGTATGTCATTGGATGAACCTTGATGGTAGTCTTAATTATGAATCACACACAAGTGATGTTGAGAAACGAAAAGCGAAAGGCAACTATGATGGTTATACCATTCTTCTCTATTTATGATGGTTATTCCATTCTTCTCTGTTTGTTTGTTGTCGTGTTACCAAAAGTTCAAAATCTCAAATAGTGGGAGTATGTTGGTTGATTATTATTACTATTATAGCAGCGGAAACCTAACAAGTACTTAATGTGATAAAATATAAAGAGGTTCATGTATCGACCAACAATGGCTTTTTATGAAAACATTTTCCATGTCCACGACAAACACCACAGGCTAGCATGGCCTGCGCTTCTAACGAATGTCAGATTTGAGCTGAAAAATAGTTGATATTTGAAGCAACATATGGTTGCAAGAACTCGAAACCCACTTCTGTTGCAATCACTCGAGCCCATACCTTGTCCTTGTGTTCCTTTGCCACCCCATGTTATAACATATCCCTTAAATGACAGAATTCATAACCGCCATTCATAATTTTCTATGAATGATAATGGGATAAAGTTATTCTTGTCTCCTTTGTCCCCTCGTCTTCTTATCATTTCTGATCCCAACTTCAATTCTGTCACAGGAGTCTGAAATATTTGGACGTAGAATATCCGTGTATATATAGGTGTATGGAACATGAATGTAGACGTATATTTCATAACGAAGTCGACATATTTACTTCTTATTATTATTATTACAGGTAAATGGATTCAAATGCATCAAGCTATATTCTTCCCACTGCATATTGTGTAAACAAAGAGGATTCTAAGCTCATTGACTTGGGGCTCAGTCTTAGAGCATTGCAGCCGGATGCTGGTTATCCTTGTGCTCATGGTAATATCATTCATTTTCTTCAACATAATCATCTTCATACAGTTTACGTAAACACGAGTCTCTGCGTAACGTCTCAGACAATACATGAATCTATTAAATGCGATAATTTCCTCGAAACTTTGCTAGTATAATCAGAACCCACCTGTATCAACTCCTGAAAAATAGATACACGATCGTCAAAATGGTTAAATCATCCAAAGTGTGTAACTTGTTCGATTTTACATCAGACGCTAAAGAACTTTTAGTTTTCATCATAAATGTGATATGTTGAACTATCTCCAAATCTAAATACATATCTTATGGGAATTTCGACATTGATAGTACCATCTGGCTTAAAATATGCGGGTCGTCTCAGAATTCTTGAAATTCAGCTTTCAGTGCCCAAAATCATACATACAATATTCGTGCACTGAAATACTTGGTCTAATCTTATACATTGCTATCAATTTTTAACATTCGACATGAGATTGGGACCTAGTTTCTTTTTCTTGGCTCGTACACATCAACACTCAAATATATATTCGACGTCCTATCTTTTTCGCTGTCTGTCCTCGATACTATATACATTAAAAGATAAATAGAAAAATCATTATATGGGTTTTACTTGAATACACTTGTGCTTAAATAAAGGTTCAAAGCCACATTTCCTCGTGTTTTTAATTGCAGAAAACTATGATCAAATCTTGGTAGATTGGCACCAGCTCCACCCACATATGAAACGGGCTACCGATTTGAACACAAATATCATTAAAGAAAGTTTCAATGAAGAATCATCGGAGAGAACTCAAAACAAACAATGTTGGACTTCTTATGTGAAAGTGAGCATGGATGGTGTCATTGTAGGAAGAAAAGTGTGCATTATTGATCATATGGATTATTTGAGTCTTGCACTTCAACTAGAAGACATGTTTGGTATGGTACAAATTGTAGGACAATAAGTTGATTTGTCTTATATATTTCACTGAACTAATCAAAAGGTTGTGCTGTAAATGTGTATTAGGAAAATATACGATATCAGGTCTGAGATTGTTCGAAATTGGGTCACAATTCTCCTTATTTTACAAGGATATCGATGAGCAATGGAGGACTATTGCAGATGTTCCTTGGAAGTACGTTTTACTTTTACTGTAAAATTCAACTTTTTGGTTCAATTTAACCAGCTTATTGCAAGTGAAGCATAGTAATTCAATTTTTACCAAGAATATATAAACCGATTGTTCTTCTATGGAGATCTGGTAACTATACTTGATCTTTGTTCATGATTAGGGAGTTTGTGGATCGCGTTCAAAGGCTGAGAATCGCGTGCTATAACGACGAAGCAAATCACATTGTCTCTTCTTCAGCTTTGGTTAATTCAATTTGACAACTCATTGTGAAACTCGAACGAAAGGAATCCAAGATGTGCATGTGGTTTTTTTCTTTCAGTTTGGTTGCATATTACAATATGTGTTGGTTCTATGTTGAATCCAATGACTTCATTCTACAGGAAAATGTTTTGGATACCTCTTTTGATGTCTTACTTTCTTACATTGATTAATATCTAATTTTAAATAATTTGATTTATATTCAAGTTGGTTTTATTACTTTTATAAAATTAGTTTTTTGAAATATTTGGATAAAAAGTTGTCTGAAACATGAAATATTGAGATGGTTGTAAAGAAAATTTAGTTTTAATATTTTCTGATATAAACTTATCCTAAACATTATAAGTTTTTTTTTTGAAAGAAATAAAAATTCAACATACACGAAAATTTTAAGCTCTTACAAAATAAAATTGTCTTATTTTCTTAAATTATTCCATTAAAAATTGCAAATGATTTTTTATTTAGCCAACGGTAAAACATTTTGACATTTTTGATTTCACGAAGGCGATAAATACAATCACACTTCCCGGTAAATAATATTACCACTGACATATTATAAACATAATTTCAAATACCATAAATAGAAAATCGAAATTTATAGGATCAGATTTTCATATCATATATGTCAAAACTAAACCAATCGTAAAATCAAAGTTTAAGTACATTAATAATTAGATTTAGATTATACATTTTATAAAATAACATTTAGTGACTTAAGTATATTTTTGTTAATTTTAATTGATTATTATTTGTTTAATTCAAATTAGACTTTAATTTAAAAACGTATAATAAATCGAACCTTTTTAACATCAAACGTAATAAAACCAAAATAAAATAATTTGAATATCAAATTATATATTTCTAACGTACAATCGAAAACAAATATAAATTTGTGTGGTTCGAGCCGAACCAACCAACAAATAAACACCACTTATTTCAGGGTAGGTCAAAATTTTAAGTCTCTCGACATCAACTTGCTTGATTGACGGGGCCAATGATTCCAAATCAAAGATACAAATGTTGAAAAACAGTGTGTAAATATGGGTTACATAAGGAAATTATTGACAAACCAATCCAGACAAATATCAAGAATTATTTGGTGCAAAAAATTGGCCCCCAAGCCCAAAGTCATGCATGGTGCTTGCCCTACTACCATAAATCTCAAACTATCTTCCACACATTTTCGTATGTGATTCCAATCATACTACTATAATTTTGTTGACATACTTTGAGTTTTTAACTTATCGTGACTCGTCAAAGATCTCTTTATCTAGTAGCACAGGTAAGAGTCCGAAGATGTAAGAGGTCATGAGTTCAAATATCACGTGTTGGTTTAGTTAGGAAAAATCATCTTACCCGTTGTATAAATTAAAAAAAAAAAAAAAAAACTTTATTGCTCGAAGTCAAGCTAGTACTGTTCCACCTGGTTAAAAATAATGTGGAGATACCAGATTTGAAAAAAAAAAATCTAAAAAATTTTACAAGAAAGAAATTAGTTTGTTGAATAATATCTGAACATTGGATGGGCCACCGGATGATAATTCAATGCTAGGAATTTATTGTGCTCTTATCCAAGAATATCTGGAAATGAAGAGGAAACAATCTCGATATTGAAAACTTGCAATTTAGTCTACTTCTTTCAGAATATTGTTGAATTGACCCCTAAAAGATTACGAATCTTAAACTCAGTCCTCTTCCATTTAGTAGTCCTTTTGTTATGGATGAATAATTCCAAATACTTGATGATTTTTTTCCAAAATCCAATATTTCGTTCAAAATAAATGGATCATAACTGAAATGCTTTAAATTACATACCACAATCAACAAAGATATAGAGATAAACAAAACATATAGTACAAACACACAAATGGCAAACTGTCAAAAAAAGCACCAAAAAAACAAAAAAGGAATGATAACAAGAAGATGACAAAGCTTCTGCATGTACACACATCAACAATGAAGTCGCACCCTAAACCACACTTTTAAAGAAAAAACCCCACATTTCACTAGACTTTTTTGGCATGAAGAAAAGGGAATTCATATGTTCATTCAGTTCAAGTCAACATTGGTCCAGAGTCTCTCCTCTTGCACGTCTCCTCTGGCGTTCAAGAAAGAACGTATTCAACATCAACGTCGATCCAATATGGAATCGAATTCTTAGAATCGAGTGTCATTTTTCTTTTCTTTTTTTCAATCAGAGGAAATGGGAATTCTTTCCATTGCATCCGAAACGTGCCTCATTGAAGGTCTCCTCTCGGGGCTGCCTTGTGTGCATGCCATTGCGATTTTCAGAACGGAAATCATCTCTTCCTCTTTATCAACATCTTGAGCCAAGTGTGGATCCAAGACGTCGGATAATGGTTTCTTCTCTTCAATAGATTGTTGCATCCAATGAACAAGATCCGTTTCAGTGTCTCCAACTTGGACCAGTGGCCCTCTCCCGGTGATCATCTCAAGTAAAATCCCGCCATACGAGTAGATATCCCATTTTTGTGACTATATAAACAAGATATATATTAATATAGCTACCAGTCATAAAACTAACCATGTATAGCAGTAGCAAGGTTCCCATTCGGTATGAAATCATATATCACCAGCTTTTCGTCCACTGACTAATAATAAGCTCGAAGATTTACGAGCTTTGGATGTCTCAACTTACCAATTGCTTCAACTCCAGTCTGAAATTCATTGAATCTTTGTGAACCTCCTTCACCCAATCTTCTCACAGCCAGGGTAAGTCCATCCTCCAGCACAACCTTGTAAACGATTCCAATACCGCTTTTGCCAAGGACAAAAGCAGATGCCTTCAAAAGCTCATCAAGATCAAATGCCACTTGTGCATCTAATGGCACTAGATCATACTGCTCTATGTTTTCTGATAAAGTCTCTGATTCATCTTTCTTGAAGCATAGACATTCCTTTCTCGCCTTACGTCCCTTCTCAAAACCATAAGAATTTTTATTGTTTCTTTTGCCACGAGGGCAAAGCCTCGAGTAACAATATGAGAAAAGCAAACCAATAGCACAAATTCCAATCACATCACCCACGATTATAGCAATCATAGCGGCTTTACTCAGCCCCCGTCCCTTTCCAACATTTTCTCCGCCTTGTGGAGGATAATTACTAGGCAAGTAAGGAATCGAGGAAGACGATCCTGTCTCACTATCTGAAGAACAAAAATTTTTCAATGGAGGACCACAAAGACCAGGATTTCCAATGAAGGCAGTTGGTCCTCTGTTGATCAGAGCACCATTTTGTGGAATCGGGCCACTTAATTTGTTATATGTGAGATCGATATAAACTTTCTCAGGAAGATTGCCAAGAATGGATGGGATTGAACCATTGAATATATTATGAGACAAATCCAGAGTTCCTTGTAAATTAGACGGATAGCCCAAGTCACCAGGAATTGGGGCATCAAATTCATTGAATGAAAGATCAAGCTTTTCCAACAACACCAAGTTTTTCCCAAATCCGTTCGGCAAAGAACCACTAAAATTATTCGGACTAACATCAAGATTTCTCAATCTTTTACACTGAATAAATGAAGTGGGAAGGGACTCATTAAAGAAATTTTGTGATAAATCTAAAGTTTGAAGATACTGAAGATTCCCAATCTCAAATGGTAAATTCCCAGAAAAGGAATTACCATAAAGCACCAAACTTTGCAGTCCCTGAGCTTTGAAAAGATCAGAACCTAAGGCCCCAAAAAACCTATTACTCCTTAAGTTAACATGCCTAAGCTCAGATAAAGATCCAAGCGATGTAGAAAGAAACCCAGAGAGTTTCTTATTCGGTATGCTAACAGAGACAACTCTCTGATCTCTACACGTAATTCCATTCCAAGAACAAGGGTTTTCGTCAGAATTATTCCAATTATTGAGTGAACCCTCAGGATCTTCTTTCATGGACCGTTTAAATGTCAACAGAGCTATGCCTTCGTCATTTAAAGAACTCACAATAAAAACATCACCATAGTTGCATAACATTAAGATCAAGAAAGTTACTAAAGCTGACATTTCCAAGAAAATCTCGCTAAACCAAGATATGTGACCGTTGGAAATGTGGTCACCAAAAAGACAAAGAAAGGAAAAGATGGGTTCTTTAGAACTTACCTTTCCTTCAGCTGAAACCAAATAGAAAAAGAAAGAAAAAGAAAGCTTTGAGATTGAAGTGGTGCTTTACTTCGAAAACACACACAAGAGGAGACAGAGAGACTGAAAGAGTCTGTGGGAGTGTATGAGAGAAAGCTTCAACAGTGGGGATGCGAGCGTGGAGAAGAGGGAAAAAATGGTCGTTACGGGGAAAAGGTAAAGTTGTTTTCAGCTCAGCAAAGCGACGCAATTAGAGCTTTGGGACAATAGACTAATATATTGGAGAAACGGAAACAGTGGAAGAAAACGAAAAGGAAAACAGTATTTTACTGTAGAATAGTAGTAGTAGTAGGCCTGTTGCGTCAGTCGCATTCTTGGACTGGAGTGACCATGGGATTCCTATATTATATTCTAATATCAATATCACGGACGATGGTTTGTATCGAGAGCCGTAACTTTGTTGAATGAGATCTGAGATGAAAGTGAAAAATGAGCCGCGAGCGGCAACTGGCGATATGGAGAAGAGCTGCTGCAGATGTGAAATAGAAGTAAAAACAGCTGCTGCCTACTACTTAAATGACTCGATTTTATGTGCCATGCCCGTAAGTTCTTTTCCAAAGAAATGAAATTCCAATAAAAACAAGAGATCGAAAAGAAACAGGACATAGTTAACCTTATAAAAAAAAATAGAAAAATTGACTCATTTTTTTAAAAAATTGGCCTATCGAAAAAATTTGAGCTTCTTATTGAGTCGAGCCCTGAGTCGATGTCTTGGTTAACCTCATGACAGGTATAGTTGTGCTCGTACCACGACAAAAAAAATAATAATTCTTGAATATGAATGATTCATCAACATTAGATGGAGTTTATTCAAGCTTCAATATAATTAGAATACTTTGTTAAAGATATATTTTCTTAAATCTTTAATTAGAATGTTTCGTCAAAAAATTTTAGTTATTATATTTAGTATGATTAATGATATTACCTTATAATTTGATAAGTTTTGCGGGAAATCAAGATTCCAAAATGTATAAATATCTTGTTTGAGTTATCTGGTGATGTAATTTCGTCTACAAAAAATGTTGGCATTGGGGATTTCATAGTCAATACATATATACTTCATTTCGTCTACATTTGTAGTTTTTTTTTCTTAAATGGTCTACATTTGTAGTTGTAGAGCACAAATTATACAAAAAATGTTTCCATTGGGAGTAGTCAAAAAATAGTTCATAGTCAATACATATAGTTTGGAATAAGAGTAGGTCTCTTGTGAGAAGGTCTCACGAATTTTTATCTGTGAGACGGGTCAACTCTACCGATATTGACAATAAAAAGTAATACTCTTAGCATAAAAATTAATATTTTTTCATGGATGACCCAAATAAAAGATCTGTATCACAAAATACGATACGCGAGACCATCTCATACAAGTTTTTGCCTCGAAATAATTATCTTTGTTAGAGGTAGGAGAGTGGTTGATACATGACGTAGGTGTAGCATGTTTTTAAAATATTAGAGTTACATCATCATCATTAACTGTAATTTTTGATAAAACGAATAATGTTTGGTTCGATAATATAGTTTAATTAATTGGTCAAAGTCTATTAGTCTAATAATTTTATTTGACTGTTTTGACTGATGAGATTTATTATAGTTAGATATATTTGTTATCCTGTTACATTGTTTTCGCTTTTCTTTTCTTTTTATTTTTTCTTAAGAAATGGAAAACAACAAATCGAAATTAAATACATCTTCTTTTTCACAATGGAGGTGTGGAGGCACAATATCTTTTTTCTCCAGAAATGCTTGTATAGAACCCCAAAAGTTGAGGCATGACAACTTAGATTAAGTAAAATTATTTGATTTTATTCTTAAACAATTTAGATATATGTTTGCAAATGAAAAGAAAGTGCATTTGGACACTCTACATTGTCTTCAAAGTATTCGACAATTGCAATTTAATGAAAATTATAATATCAAAATCAAATTTAATGTCATGATCACACCACATGCCTCTCTACTAACGATATAATGTGAAACGAAGTAAAGATAATACTGGTAACACTTTAGTTGCTTTATTTGTGGTGATTAATTAATGAATATTTGTGTAGNGGTAGGTACCTTGATTCCAGTGCTACCTACTAAGTATGGTAGGTCGGCTGCCCATACCCTATCTTCTGATGACTTCTAGGACACTCCAAACCCAAGTTGTTCTGACAGATTAGACGTCCTGTATCAATCATACTTGAGTATGGTTCAATTCTCGAGGTGGCTCGGGCAATTGATTACCCGGGTACTTATATGAGAGCTCGGGCGATGATTGCGCGGGAGACCGGGCTGTTCGAAGAATTCTTGGGAAACATGTAGTGCTCGGGCTCTTGATAGTGTCCGGGTCGTCAATCGACCCGGATCCTTATGGCAACGACCCGGATCCTTATGGAGGTATCATTAACCTTATAAAAAAAAATAGAAAAATTGACTCATTTTTTTAAAAAATTGGCCTATCGAAAAAATTTGAGCTTCTTATTGAGTCGAGCCCTGAGTCGATGTCTTGGTTGGCCTCATGACAGGTATAGCTGTGCTCGTACCACGACAAAAGAAATAATAATTCTTGAATATGAATGATTCATCAACATTAGATGGAGTTTATTCAAGCTTCAATATAATTAGAATACTTTGTTAAAGATATATTTTCTTAAATCTTTAATTAGAATGTTTCGTCAAAAAATTTTAGTTATTATATTTAGTATGATTAATGATATTACCTTATAATTTGATAAGTTTTGCGGGAAATCAAGATTCCAAAATGTATAAATATCTTGTTTGAGTTATCTGGTGATGTAATTTCGTCTACAAAAAATGTTGGCAATGGGGATTTCATAGTCAATACATATATACTTCATTTCGTCTACATTTGTAGTTTTTTTTTTTTTTAAATGGTCTACATTTGTAGTTGTAGAGCACAAATTATACAAAAAATGTTTCCATTGGGAGTAGTCAAAAAATAGTTCATAGTCAATACATATAGTTTGGAATAAGAGTAGGCCTCTTGTGAGACGGTCTCACGAATTTTTATCTGTGAGACGGGTCAACTCTACCGATATTGACAATAAAAAGTAATACTCTTAGCATAAAAATTAATATTTTTTCATGGATGACCCAAATAAAAGATATGTATCACAAAATACGATACGCGAGACCATCTCACACAAGTTTTTGCCTCGAAATAATTATCTTTGTTAGAGGTAGGAGAGTGGTTGATATATGACGTAGGTGTAGCATGTTTTTAAAATATTAGAGTTACATCATCATCATTAACTGTAATTTTTGATAAAACGAATAATGTTTGGTTCGATAATATAGTTTAATTAATTGGTCAAAGTCTATTAGTCTAATAATTTTATTTGACTGTTTTGACTGATGAGATTTATTATAGTTAGATATATTTGTTATCCTGTTACATTGTTTTCGCTTTTCTTTTCTTTTTATTTTTTCTTAAGAAATGGAAAACAACAAATCGAAATTAAATACATCTTCTTTTTCACAATGGAGGTGTGGAGGCACAATATCTTTTTTCTCCAGAAATGCTTGTATAGAACCCCAAAAGTTGAGGCATGACAACTTAGATTAAGTAAAATTATTTGATTTTATTCTTAAACAATTTAGATATATGTTTGCAAATGAAAAGAAAGTGCATTTGGACACTCTACATTGTCTTCAAAGTATTCGACAATTGCAATTTAATGAAAATTATAATATCAAAATCAAATTTAATGTCATGATCACACCACATGCCTCTCTACTAACGATATAATGTGAAAAGAAGTAAAGATAATACTGGTAACACTTTAGTTGCTTTATTTGTGGTGATTAATTAATGAATATTTGTGTAGCTATATAAAATTTCACAAAAAATCTGGTGAGATAGTCTCACGGATCAATTTTATGAGACATATATTATATTTGAGTCACTCATGAAAAAATATTATTTTTTATTATAATATGAAAAAGATACATAAAATTTTACTCTTTATACCATCTTATACTACATTAAACAAGCAGGGTTACCTAAAGCAAATATGTTTGATTTCTTTAGCATATCCATATATTTTTTTACTCCTTCATAGTTGATGGTCTAGATCCAAATTTGAAACGAGATCTCGAATTTGAGGCTCAAGAATAACAAACTCTTTCTCCAAACTCCAAATCTATTTTTATTATTCTCTAACTGGAGTCGTCCAAATAATTGAGCTCGTCGAATCTTTTTAACCTTTCAAATATAATTAAAATTAGTGAGTTAGTCCGACCATCCACTCCCTTCAAATAGACATGTTGGATTGACAATTTATGTAACCCATCTAAATACAACCCTAATCAAATCTAATTGAATGGAATAAAATCTTTAGTTCTGTGCTGTTACTACCAAATAACAAATCAAACACGACAAATAAATCCTTCAACCGACTCGGAATTTATCCTCCGAATTCCTCAAGGGCTTATATGATCTTGGCTTGGTTGAATGGACATGGGCTCAGTGTGTTGTTTGTTTGGGCCAACATTTCTTTCTTTTTATATGTGTTGTTTGACAAATGAGATATCGACCACTAGCTCGTTTGGACAACTTTAATTTTGATGTATTATTACTTTTGTAAGTGATACCAAAATAATTATAAAAGAATGGCCTAAAATAATCACTTTTGATCATTTTGACATGGTTATTTTACTTCACAAGATATCCAGTCACATGTGATATTAGTGTATAGTGTTTTGATGTGCCCAACTTTGAGTATATGTGATGGATTAAATTTCCTACTTTCAAGAACATTACCCACTTTAATATTTTGATTTTTTTTCTTTCTAAAATACTATTAATAATGATACAACAGATTAACTTTTAATATTCAAAATACTCAATATTTTACAATTATTGATTTAAACATGTTTACAATATTAAGATTTTACCGGTATCATATTAAACTAAGGTTACATTTGGATATATAGTCATTGGACATGATTTTTATAAAACATTTTGGAAAAAAAATTATAAAAAAGCGTTCACCAAGTATAGTTTTTTAAAAAACAATTGAGCGGTATTTTTTTAACGTTTTTAGAAGAAGAAGACGTAGGTTAAACGAAAATTAAATTTTTTTTTATAGAATAGTTGTCCAAATATTTAGAAGAAGAAAACGTGGGGTTCAACGAAAATTATAATTTTTTTTATAGAATAGTTGTCTTAATATCTTCCTACTTACTTTTACTATAAAATCGTGTTTTTTAAATAGTTGTTAAAACATCTATTCTTACTATAGCTGTCCAAATATACATGCGTTTGGATGACTTGTTTTCCTCATCTGTTGATGTCACGTCTCGAAACTCGGGATTGACACCGGCGTTGTTTAACAATCACACGATCGATAACAACAAGCCTTTGTAGCACAGAATGCACCAAACCAGTTTATAATTCATAATATAAACGTAACAACAACTGTCTTTACATTAACGAATCCAAACGAAATAGTAATTAATGCGGAAGCTTCTTACAATGTTTTAAACAATAAATTCGAAATATAAGCTACTACTACTCATGTGAATCACCAACCCCAAAACTGCTCAGACTCTTCATCCTCAACCTGTTCTTCAGACTTATCTGGGAGGGGAGAGTAAGTGGATGAGTATTTTGGGAAATACTCAGTAAATGGAGGAATTTCGAACACAACATACAATTTTATAACATTTTCGAAAACATAACATATAAATACAGCATGCTTTTCATAATCGTAACATCATATCCATAACATAATAACACTGCGATTTTTTCACCTTTAACGGTTTACTGACGTCAGTCCCTAAGTTTTAATCCTCTAAGGGGGCGAGGCCATAAGACGGTTCTATCCCACCGTGAAGGGCCATATGTTGGAATTCCACCCATTTTCAGAGAATTCTCATAGTGTCAAAACATAAACGTATCAAAATTTCATAAAAACGAATAGACGGGAGACGGAGCTCGACCGAATTTTTAACATCAAGAACCGAAATTTCATAAGCATCAAAATCGAAATTTAAAATTTTAAAACAAGCCCACTTACCGTGTTTGAATGCTAAGAAAACGTGGATGCTTGGCTTCGAATTTTAGATCGCTCCTCGCTCCTCGTTCGGCAGTGCTTCGGTTCGACTTTTAGGCAAGCTTCGGGACGATTTTCGGGCAAAGTTTGGCTAGGGAGATGCTGCTGAATTTCGAGATTTCAGCAAGGGGATTTTCGAAATTGTGGTGTGGGGAATGACTAGGGTTGATGCACTATTTATTGGGGAGGAGGGTGGAGTTAAATTTGGCACTAAAATCATACCAAAATTTATGTAAAAATCTCCTAATATTTGACTCCAAAATCCTTGCCATATTTTCGAAAATTGAGTTGCCTAGGTTGTGAGATTTATTCCTTGATTCTCCCTCCTTGATTGGCTCGAAAATTTTGATGCTAAATTAAGGGATTTTGTTCACAAATTTGATGACTTCCTTCCAACAAACCAAGTATCTAACCTTTATAATAATTAGGCATTAAATCTAGGAGAAATTTCGAAATTTGCTTGCACTCTTTATGCCTTAATTCCTCTCAACTTGTATGGTATCTCAATCTTATAAATCTTATTCCCAAATTTCGAAAATAATCATGCTTTGGTGTAGATATTATTGTCTTGATACCAAAGATTTTCCAATAATTATTTTCCCATAATCATATCTCAATTAATACAAAAAAATCTTATGCTATATTTCTTTACAAATATTAATTACATTAGTGTGAGATTTTCGGTTCTCACTGTTGAGGACACACGTAATCCATATCCACAATTTCAAAAATACGGAGTGTCTGCACCATCGGTGGTTCGAGGGCATTTGGATCACTCACCAGCTCAAATTTGACTTTGAATGACATGATCTCTTTGGGACCATCTGTAACAACAAAAGGTGGTCATTTTTTTCAAATCAAATTACAGCAGATATATCATTGATCCAATTCCAATGATGTGCCCATTAATAATTGCACTTCTTGTGCTTTTGCTGATTTAACTGGTGTGTCTAACCGACAAGAGGCTGAATCTTGGTTGGGGCTTTAAAATCAATGTTCAACTGACATTTGAAACAATTCATGCAAAGTTTATTTTTCCCACTTGATTTCAATATCTTGCCACCAAAGTTAAGTAATTCCAAATAACTGGATTGGCGCATTTACTTGTCGCCTATTTTTTTTATTTTTATAAAGATGCTTGTAGATACTTGTGGTATATTGGACTAAAAGTGGTGTTTTTCTAGTCTTACTGTTGTTCAGTGTTTCCTCGCTCAAGAAATCTAAGGTTAAGAGCAGTTATCCCATGTTGACTGAATTCATCCCTATTCCAATACACTGTTAACTATTGTTTGAAATCGCTGCCAGCCTTTTATGTTCTGGTTGGAGATACATCATTAGCTGGATATGGGTTATGTTCTCCCCTTGGTTGGAAGTCAGTACCTCATTTTTTACTCCTGTGAGTCGATGTCATCCATCATAGATTAATTTTTGTTAATCTACCAGCTGCTCTATTCAGATAGCTCTTACTGGAGGTGCTACACATCTATCTGCCTTCAGTTTTTCTTAGTTTAATATTTTGTGTTTGATGTATATATAATCCACATGAGTTGTTTAAGTTATTTAATCGTTAAAGTTCATATGATCAAGATCCTGCTTGCACTGTTATCATCTTAGCGTTTTGAATAGATTATTTTGTCAAGTCTCGTAAAATTCCTGTGAGTTTTTTCATATAGGTATTGAAGTAAAATGTGGCACATCAAAATTGTGTTTTGAACAGTAAGTTCTAGGCTGGTGCACGCCCTTCGCATAACGAGGTCCACCGTGCCATTGAAGGGCATTCTCATACAATTTGAAGTACGGTTTATGATTATTTTACAGCCATCGTTTCAATATTGGACATTTGGTACTGATTTTGTTATTTCTTGTAGTGTAAAGTGAAGGAAAAACTATTGTCATTGATCTCGGATAGCTAGACGAAGTAGAATTAAGCTTCTTGAATTGCACCCTGAGCTCTGGTATTTCTTCTTCTTTGATAAAAAAAAATTATAATTTTTGTTTAATTCCTTATGGACTAAAACTGTTTAATTTAACTAATTGTTGGACTAAGCCTTTGAATTTTTGTATTATTTACGGGTAACATTAGAGAAGATGAACCCACCCCAAAAATAATATTAATAATAAAAATAATAATATTATTAGTATTAATAATATAATAATATTATTTTTTTAATATTGATATTAATATTAATATTATCAATAACAGAGAATAATAAATTTTTATTCGGAGAATTCCCGAATCCGCCCTTGTTTTGCCCCATTAATATTTTGAAACTGGGATGGGACTGGGGATGAAGATTTGATTGATCCCCGCAGTTTCAGCTTCGGAGACCCAATCTCGCTCTCGTCTTACTCCATTAATATTTTTGAAATGGAGATGGAGCGGGGACGAGGATTTGATCCCCACAGTTTCGGATTCGAGGACCCGAACCCAAAAAAGTAGGGATCGAGACGAATATAGGGGTGAGGATATAATTCGGAGACAGAGACGGAGATGAGGATGACAAACTCGCTCATGCTCCGCTCCATTGCCATCCCTAGACAATAGGGACGTGTTTTGGAAACAAAATTGAGGATGAGGGATATAAATGACACAAAAATGATTTGAGGGACATAAATGGGGAAAGGCGGAAACAATAGGGACATTTTAATGTATTAACCCTTAAAAGTTCAAACTAAGTTCCTTCTTGCAGCATTTTCTGTCTTTTATTTTCCTTATTTCTTTGTTTTTGCCTTTATTCATTGACTCTACAATATTAATACTTTGCTTCCATCTATCACATTAGATTCTTGATCTATTCCTCGAAATTTGGGCTGTTGATTGTATTTCATAAAATACTCCTTTTGAACGCTCCAGATGTTCAAGACCTTACCATGATTTGTTTTCAGGCAATAGCATATGCTTGCAAAGTTCCCGCTACCTTTACTTTAGAGTTAACAGATTCAGAAGTTCCCAAAGAATCTGAAATACAATTTGATGAAGACCAAGAATTAGAGAAACTTATCAATGGTCAAATATGCTATATGGTTTATCCCTTTTTAAATGGAATATATGGTTTGAGCTATATACAGATTCTCAATCACACAATTTATAATCTCTTTATTATTTATTGTGAAGGGACTGTTGTGCAGATATTTTAAAGTCAGAAAGGAAGATAATTCTTTCTGGTTCGTTTAATCCATTGCATTATGGAAACATAAAGCTTTTAGAAGTAGCTATGAGTTACCTTCAACTATTCCTGGAACTAGTGGTTCTGGCAATTTGATTCAAAAGCAAACAATTATTCCATCCGCATCTATGAATATATATGTAGATTGAATTTCTTGTATTTGCTGTTAATTAATATGGTTGCTTCATGCGTTCAATCTCTTATAATCTGACGTGAAATTAATAAACCTGATGCTCTTAAAAATGATACTTGTTAAATTTATGATTTACATCTACATTAGCTTATCTGTTTATAATCGACTTCATTTTTCGTCCTCTCTTTGGCATTAAAAGAAATACAGTTCTTTATTAATATATTTTCTTCACTGGCACATTTACTTTTCTTTTATCTACACTCTGCCGTTTCTGAAAGAGTGATCCAAGTTCATCTTCTGTATATGATTACTTTGACAAGTGCATGAAAGAGTGTAACTGATCCCTTTCTTGTTTCATGTCCCCTTTTACTTCTCCATAACATTGGCATTTACGAAATATATCCTCTAGAAGTGATAAAAATCAACTTGAATGTGAGGTTTATTATGACAGTTCAATGCACAGCTGTCTTTAACCTTGTAAGACTTGATCTTATTCATTACAATTATAAGGACCTGTTGAAAGCATAAAATATGTCAGCTTCGTATCAATATGTAGGCTCAATTTTATCTCTAGTATGCAATAGGTAGCTAAAAGCTCTTTTTTTTTTGCCCTGTATACAGTAAGATTATGACGTCTTCCATATTTAAGGTGTACACTTAAGGCTGTTACGTACTTCCATATAGAGTGAACGGTTTTCTCATTAAAACCTTCTTCAGTTAATTTTGTAATCTCCTCTATCACCTTGTTGAGAAATTTATGCGTTTAGATATCATCCTCTTGTGGTATTCTGAGAGAAACTGCTTACGAGCTTAGAGCATGGTAATGAATGTTGAAATCCAAGTGTAAAGCTGTGACTGCATTAAATACTTTGTTTACGAAGAATTGATACTAATATTCTTATGCAGTGTTCTTGGTGATGGATATCCATGCTTTGAGTTATCTGCTGTGAATGCAAACCAACCCCCACTTACAGTATATCAGATCAAAGAACGTGTCAGGCAATTTGAAAAGGCTGGTGAGACTAAATTTATAATATTTGAAACTTGCATAGATCACAATATTTTGTATTGCCACTTTGCTTGCATGCTGTGTGTTTTCCCTCATCAATGCATACAAATACACTATTCTATTATTACAATTCATTTCATTGATTGTCTTCATTTTTTACTTCAGAACTGAAGAAACTCATAATTTGTGGACTGGATTTTTCGATAGATGTGAAACAAATTTTGTATTTAGATTAACTTTGTTTTTGAATTTCGGAAGAGTAATATACGTCCTGCAAATATGACGAAACTGATCTGTCTCTGCTATGCAAGCAATATGGCAAAAGTTCACTTTGGCTTTTTTATCTTGTTAACTACGTTTTACAGACCCATATCAGCTAAACTCTAATGCTTCCAACTTTACATTATATTGTCAGTTTTTATCTCTTTCCTCGTGGTGGTTTTCGAGTGGGCTTTTTGCTTTTAGAAGAACATTAGTTCCTTTTCGTAATTCTTCATCTGGCTAATGCATGTGGACTTCTGAATTTGATTCTTTGATCTCATCCAGTTTGTAGCTGATTAATAAATAACGATTTCACTATTTCAAGTGCAGAGAAGACTGTCATAATTTCTAATCAGCCATACTTCTGCAAGAAAGCTGAACTTTCTCCAGGCAGCGCATTTGTTAATGGTGCAGACACTGCAGCAAGGCTTATAAATGTAAGGGAGTCAAATGTTGAGAATTTTTATTCTCATGTCACTACAACAAAAATGATTTTCCGCAGCACGTCATCAACGACGTGCATTAAAAGCACGCTGCGGATAGTAATATCCGCAGCGTGCGTTTATGTGTGCCATTAAAAAAATTATATAAACGACAGCGTGCATGTAAATGTGCGCCGTTAATATTTAGCCACGATTTTTTGAAAACCGACGGAATATTTATATTAGCGACGGTTTCTTTCAAACCGTCGCTAACGTTCGCGACGGTTCATAACACCCGTCGCAAAATTCAAATTAACGACGGTTATATTATAACCGTCTATAATAGCGACAGTATAAGTACGTCGCTATTAGCGACAAATTATTGGCGACGGTTTAATACAAAACCGTTGCTAAGAGCGACGGTAAAACCAAAACCGTCGCAAATTGTCTTTAAATATCACCACTCGAACCATTTCCTACCACATCACTTCATAACATTTAAAATTTTTCTCTCTTAAGCAATTTAAGTGTTAGTTAAGATTAATATTGTTATTATAGTGTACGTTTTTTTAAGATTTATTAAATTATAAACGTAATTTTTTTTATTATAATAACAAGATTAGCGACGGATTTGGCATAAACCGTCGCTAAAATTAGCGACAGTTATTTTAATTCGGTCGCTAATTAGCGACGGGATTTTTGAAACACCGTCGCAATGTAGCGACGATCTTTTAAAATATCCCGTCGCTAATTAGCGACGGAATTTTAGAACCGTCGCTAATATTAGCGACGGAATGTTAAAACCGGCGCTAATTAGCGACGGTTATGCTATGACTATCAACAGCGTGCGTAGGCGCACCGCGAATAACAGTTTTAACGGTGTGCCTACGCACGCTGCGGAAAAGCCATTTTTGTTGTAGTGTGTGCAACATTTATGTGGTTCAACTATGTTAGAAATTCCTTTTTCTTCAATTCTAGATGGGAACTCTCTAATGTTTTGGCGTTGCCCCAGGTTGCAATTGTCACCTTAGATTGCACGTGTGTACCATTAAGAAAGAATGTAAAGGAAGGAATATGTTTTCCCACTCTCGTTGGCTGAGTTCTTTAGAATAAGAATCCAAGAATAACCAAGTATTGGAAGACCTATATCAAACCTTTTCATAGTGATGAACTTGACTGTTGTATCCTTTACTGAATCATTTCACTTGTAATAAGTTGTTCAATAATTGCACTCTTAAATACATTTTCTTCACACTTCTCAGAAGATGAACTTACACCTTCCTCTAAGTTAGCACATTCCCTTCTTTTCTTGAGGCAAATATTTATGCCACATCTACAGGAGTAGGCCGCGGTGATATTAAATATTTTATGCTTAATTCATATTCTGCCAAAATGTAGGTAGGTAATCGAGTCAAGGCAAAGAAGCTCATTGATTCCGTCCTGATCTTCCACTTGTCGATGGGATTATTTTTAACTGAGAAAGTCTCCAGCTTGTATCATAATTCGATTCAGATGATTTAGATAAGGATAAATATATACTGGAAATCAGTCGATTAGTGTGATTTTTCTCCATCTGAAAGCCAGTTCCTGATTTTCGACTTGACCTTTATACTTCTGTTCAGCCAAAGTACTATGGTGGGGACTATGGAAAGAATGTTAAACTTCTTTGTGGATGCAAAAACAAGGGCTGCCTCTTCCTCGTTGGTGATCGAAATGCTGATGGTGTTTTTACTGTTTGATCCCCAAATCTTTGAATTTCGGATGCGCTAACATATCTTCATGTTTGAATTGTTTAAAGTAATTACACGCTGTCATGTGATTTATGTAGGTTCTAGATGATCTTGACATTCCCGAGCAGCTAAATGACATGTTTATATCAATACCAGCAAAGCAATTTCGCACGGACATATCGTCGACTGAAATCAGGAAGAACCTATGAATGCTATAATATTCCAGTTGTCTGTCATATACGTTCAAACAATTGAAAGTGGCTAATCTATATCAAAAGTTGAAATCTTTTTACTAAAATTCTGAAATAAGAAGATGGAGAAAATTTATCTGAGTTTGAAGAAGGAAAGAGAGTCGGTCAACGGCCATTTCGCTTTGTGGAATTTAATGTAATCTAGTTTGTTTAGTTGGCTCGAGTATAGGACTACTTTTAGTGGGCGGGAATATGCATCAGCTCCTTTACGCCGAAATGTAATAGTGACGTCGAATGTTTAGTGTCGTCATGGTTATAAATATGTAAGCCATGTATGTTTTGTATTTTTAATTAAATCGATGATAATATTAGTATTTTTTTTTCATTCTATTTTCTAAAAAGATCTAATTGGCAGAGGAAGCACTATAAATATCGATTAACGAGGTTTGTGGTCGATACAATAATGAAACTCACTTTATTTTCATATTATCAATTTTGTGATATTTTAAACTCTTTAAAATACACACGTACTAATAGTTTTTCTGGAAGTATTTTCACGAAACTTATTTGCTCAAATAAACCCGAAGAAAATCAGATAATCCCATAATGTGCATAGCGTATTAAAAGTTCAAATTAGTTGAAATAAAAGTCTATGGCCCGCAATATAAAAGAACCAATCAAAGAATTGCATAATGCGAAGAATCCACTAGGAATTGGGACATTGGATGACATTTTCACAAAAGGAATCTCCTCTCACCAAAAGAAAATTCAATAGACAGTCCTTCGTAAATATCCTTCGAAGTGACACACAAATTGGATATTTATGTTTACGCACGTATTAGATATACAATTTTGATATGCTTAATTATATTCAATATCTTAATGTCATCTCATTTTATTAGTGAGCGGACACAGAAATGGACATGATTTGTGGATAACATAACAATATATATAATTCGAGAATTGAAATATAAACATGAAAAATTCTACAACTAATATGATCATATACTTCTTAAACTTAGAAAAATAATGACTTAGGCAAATATTTTCCTGAAAACATGAGAAGATTGTCGTCGATGTACAAATTACAACACTTGCAGTGAGTTCTTTTCTAGGACACATATTTGTGTAAAATTAAAGATTGATTACACAAACTGCACCTTGCTCGATCCAAACATTAAACAAACCACAAAAATGGGTATGCCGCCCGCTGTATTAGAAACAGATTCATGATCAGCCAGCGCAAGCGGCGGCGCACGTCGCACCACCGTAAGCATCATTGTTCGACGCCTTGTCTTGTGACGACCCTCCTGCACATGAAAATAGGACGGCTATGACAAGAAAGAGGCTGAGAAAAGTTCCCCACAGCACCAACACCTCTCCGCCGTAGCCTCTGGCGGCGCCTCCATGCCAGCTGCTAAAATCTCTCAGTTGTCGCATCTTGAATATGCAGCCACCGCGGAGAAAATATTTTTTTGTTCTCACTTCCGTTTGTATGATATGTAAATGCGTGACTGTGTTGAACATTTTCACATTGGTAGTCTACATATATATAGAGAGAGGCGTAGGCATGCCGACATGGATGATTAATATTTGATACTTTGACAAGGATTTTGATAATTTAATAATCAAAATATAGCTTATTCTTACTTTATGGGGATACATTTTGGTTCTCCAATTGGGAATGAGATATTTGACTTAAATTATTTCTTTTGGATCTTTTTACGGGGACATTGTTAAGATTGAGATTTTGACGTAATTCAATCAAAAAACTAGCTCAAGAGAGGGGATTGTCCAAGTATATATATACAATTCACAGAAATTTTATTCAACCAATATGAGACAACTAACACACCACATTACGCCCAAGAATAAACATATGGAGCGTGAAGTTTACAAATGACTTAACTATTGGCATAACGGGTGACCCAATTATGAGCAGTCCAACACATAATGGTGGAACCAGAACTCTGATATCATTTTAATATTGGAATTTGAATCTAACTCAACTACAAAAACTAACTCAAGAGATGAAGATTGTTCAAGTCTATATATGTAACATTCAAGAATTTTATCCAATCGATACGAGATAATCAACATGTATTTTGAGATTATATTTAAAAAATTCAAATAATGTATCCATTATAGTAAAAAAAAAAAAAAACACGTCTAACTTTTCCTTTTTTTTGTTACAAAGAGAGTGAGATATTTCCTATCTAATCCACATGTCGGATTCGAATTTAGGACCTCACGGGTATCGGGACCTCACCCTTTTCACATAACCAAGAGATTCTAGCCATGTGTCTGGACTTTTGATATACTTCGGCGGAAGTATTTTACAAAAAGTTAGTGACCGAATGAATGCTTCATCTTTTGCTTATCACTGATGATGGTTAACTGAAGTGAATGTTTTATCCACCAAATATATATATAATTAAATTTATATTTAAAGTGGGATGTGAAAACGACAAGTGAATTAAAAATGATTAATAAAATGAAAATATAGAAATATATAGTCCGACACGTGTCCGTTAATGGTCCAACTTCCACTTTTATTTTGTTTCACTAAATAGGGTAGTCAAACCAAAATTAATGAACCTGAGATATTTTCCACATAACTTTAGTATTATTGTTTGGTCGGTAGTACCCCCACTCCAACTACCAACTGAAAAACAAAGGACATTAGATTTATACAAATTTTATATAATAAATTAATTAATTAATTTGTTTCCCCCAACCAATGCTCTCTTCACTTAATTGTGCAGTATCCAGCCCTTGTTTAGTTTGATTCATTATTATCTTCGAATAGTGCTCGATCAGTGTATAATAGGGTCGGGGAAAAACAATAGAAGAATATTTAAATGAAGATGTGACCATAACATAATTATTTTTATTCATTTTCAAATAAATTAAAAGCATGTAGCATAAAAATTTAATCCCCATGAAATGCATTTGTGTGCGTTTGGGGAACATAATTTGTCTCGTCACGCGTATTTTCATGTGCAGGCAGGTTGGGCAGAGTTGCCCACATCAACAACATGACCACTCCACCGTCGTAGTCTGTGGCGGCGATGCCTACTCCCCCTCTGTTGGGACCTCCCAGTGGCTGTAGCAGTAAGAAGAATAACCTTAGTTTTGTACGTGGTAAATGTTGGGAGATATTATTTATAGTTCATACTGGGTACTTTGTGACATCATTTTTTTTTATGGGTAGGAAATCTGAATCGCTATCTTTGGAATGTGAATTGGGTAAATATCATAAATATGCATTAGTATGCAAACTATATATATACACCAAGTAAAGTTGCAGAAGAATGTAGACAGACTCAAATACAAAAGGTTGTGTGGGATTCCAAGTTGGGATTTAGGCATCAAGTTCCACAGTCAACCAATTTTCTAATTTAGAAGATTTTAGCCATTAATTTTAAAATATACAGAATTTCGACGCATTAATTTTTTCTTTAGATGTTGACTAAAAAATAATACACAATTCGAACCATGAAAGCGAAGATCCTAGTTTTTTTAGATATAGTTACATCGCAGTACACTACAAATTATTAGGAATATATATAGCCCTTGATTTTGGAGATAATTTTTATCGAAAATGTTTCTTCTGATATGGTTTCACGAATTTTTATTCGTAAAACATGTCAACCTTGTTTATATTTACAATAAAAAGTAATACGTTGTCAAAAAAATCAAGATTTTTTCATGAGTTCTCACAAAATTGACTCGTAGACGGTCTCTCATGAATTTTTATGTTTTTTTACCAATTATGACATTAAATGCCAGATTTATCTTTAGCATGATTTCATTTAATGTAATGATAATTAAACTGCAGCGTGAGTCTTGCTTGCTTGTACATAGATATGTGGATGTGCATGTTTCCCCACCAAACATAAGATATTTTAAGAAGTCAACATCTTCCATGGTAGTAGGGAAAGGGAAAAGAACATCGCAGTAATGCAACAATATGTCTCCACGTCCATAGGACGGTAAGAACACATTTTGTTTTTTTAGTCGTCGAGTCATCTCAAATTTGAAATCTTTGTGTGAAATGGATTATAACTCCTCGATAGTACGTGTGATATATATTTTACATTCTTGCAAATTCGTAGATATCATCATATATGAATGTGGGGTGGAGTGGGGGGGGGGGGGGGTTAAGTTGATATCATAGTGGTCCCCCTGCATTTCATTGTGTGGCGATAGTTGGCTCTTGAGAGAGTCACTCGCAAAGGCCGGCTTGAGTTGTCCCATCATCACTTCAAATAATGTTGCATGTCTTTTTTTTTATTATTATTATATGATGTATGTATTTTGTATTGGATAAAAAATGTGTAATTTATATTTATGATGGGAATCTTTGATTTCTCCTTTCCCATCTCGGGAGTTTGAGTTTGAGTTTGAGTTTGAGTTTGAGTTTGAGATAATGTGATACGTGGATGTTTGATTAATGATTATGTGTTTGATTTTTTTATCAATATATTTTTAAATGAGTTCTGTGNTGTGATACGTGGATGTTTGATTAATGATTATGTGTTTGATTTTTTTTATCAATATATTTTTAGATGAGTCTGTGTGCAAGGTTTTGTCCAGTGCGTTTTTTTTTACTAACATGATTTGTAATATATTGTATAAGCTTGAGGATTACCTTGAGCATATCAAAATATAACGGTTGCAGGATTTCTGTATCATGAATAAAAGTGTGATTGTTTGTAGTTTATCTATTGATAGAACAACACAGAACATNTGCAGGATTTCTGTATCATGAATAAAAGTGTGATTGTTTGTAGTTTATCTATTGATAGAACAACACATAACATATTTGATGTTGGTCCCACGTACGGAATTTGAGATAATAAAATCCGAAAATAAAGAATAAACTGGACACCGAGATTTCTGTGGAAAACCCCTAAAAATTATTAGGGTAAAAACCACGGGCAAGATGAAAAGAATTTACACTATAATATTTTGTGGTGTACAACTCACTCACTGTGTTTCCAAAGAGAACACACACTCTCTTAATACAGGAAAACAAACACCTCACAAATATTATAGAACTAAGCACTCAAATGCTTATAAGATGAGAGAAAACTCGAAGAAGTGATGATTTCAGAATGAAGGGGAGAGCTCTATTTATAGAGCCTCTTGACCGTGTGAATACGCGTTAAAAACGCGTCTTCTATTTCTTTACGAAATTTCCGCCAACCCGTATATGCACCCACGTTTTTTTTCCTTCAAAACATGTTGTCCCCACCTCATTTAAAATTCTTGTCGACATTTGATACATCTAAAGACATTGCTCCATGCACTTGCATGAATCTGGCGAGAAGATTAAGCAGCCATCGATTGAAATAAGTGTGAATTTTTCTATTGGAAATGTTTTAAATACATATTTAGTAATTTTTAAAACGTCTGACTTCATTAATTTGCAGTCCGATTCATCTCTTTTACAAATAGTTAGGTGTAGGAAAATATATCGAATTTTCGGTATATCGAAGTTATCGTATCGAAAAATACCGAATTTGCTGAATTTTTGGTGCGGTATGATATCAATATCGAAATTTTCGATACGATAAAAGTATTGAATTTGAAATTTTTTTGTATATAAATAAATAATATATAAAAATTAAAAATATATAATGTTTTTAAGTAATAAATTTAAATTTTTAAAAAATATATAGTATTTTTTTTGTTATAAAACGATATATATCGATATCGTATTGAAATATCAATATATCGCAGCATTTCAGTATAATCGTTAAGTTAATTATACATATCGAAATCTCAATATACTAAAATTTTTAGTACGATATCAATATAAATATTTTTAATACAACAATTTTCGATATGATATACTATATCTATTTTTTTGGTACGATTCGATACAATTTATTAAGCATAAAGTAGGTCGGTCCACCCCTTCTTGGGAAAAATAAAAGAAAATCGAGGTCGTCGGATAAATGGGGCGGTGGGAATTGGAAGGGAGAGGTACATCAATGCGATATTATTATAATAATAAATTTTATTATTTTAAATATTTTTTAAAAAGATATTTATTTATCTATAACTGATTTTTGAACTAATATCATTTTTCACGAATTACTACTCTTTTCAATTTTTATATATTATTCTGATCGATGGCGTAAAACAAACCAAGGCACGCCATCATCTATGAGCAAAGGCGGCGATTCATTTGGGCGATTGTATCGGGTTTCCATTGCATTTGCTACTACAATCCTAGCCGTTTACTTTATTTGATATTATTTCTATATGCGAGTTTGTATCTTCGATGTTCTGAGTCCATAGCGTAGATGACATTGCATTTCATATCAGCATGCAATAATATTATTTATGCATTGCTACTCAATTTTGCTCGATTAAATCTCATATAAGGTGATGCCCCGGAAAGAGCCCAGTTCATCTTCGGACTCGGGCATAATAAAAGATTGGGAGGCTGAGTTTACCGGGACGATAACCAGTTTGGGTAAAGAAAGCACTCTTATATAAATCATATCTGGATATGCAATAACTAGAGAAGCTGATTAGACCAGCACATACTCATATAAGTTTGGGCTCCCAGCCTAGCTCAGGTTGTGTAAGAAGGCAAAGATAATGGATTAGGTACCCTGTCTGTACCCTCACATAATTATCAATTCCCGAGCATCTCGAGACAGGTATCGACTCTGGGCCTACAAGTATGGATCATCATGCCTCGAAATCATTAATATATCAATCGACGCATGGGGGAGCGATGTAACAAGACTATAATTGTAGTGCCCAAAAACCAGTACGCGTAAACCTCATGCATAATTATAAAATTTAATCTAATCAAATAAAGATTTAAATGGTGCATGATATATGATTAAATTATTTTAAATGTTTATATACTCATGTTTATGCAATTTAAAAGGTTTTCGCAAGTTTTAGCTTTTCAGACGAATATTCGTTGTCGGACCGGGGAAAGGAGACCGGAGACGATTAAGGTGCTAAAACCGAATGTTATATTTTAAGTCAAGAAAATTAATTATTTAAAATGATTTATGAATTTTAGTATTTTAAAACCTAATTTAATTTATTAGGTGATTTATAAAATTTTAAGCTTTTAAAATGTTAATTTTAAAAATTAAGGATTTATTCTTTAAATTTGGATAAAGTATTTTATAATAATTTTTATGCCATAATTAAATAATTTAATTAGTAATTAAGTTGGATTAGGATTTTAAGTATCTTATTCAACAATTTTTTTTTTTAAAAAAAAGGAGATCTAATCTTGTTTAAATTTGGCACTTAATCTTTTTAAATTAAAGGGTGAAATTTTTATTATCTAGTGTTTGTTTAAATTATTGATTTGAGTTTTAATTAAACTAAAACACATAATTAATATCATAATCAATCTATAAAGACTCCTACCCAATTCACGTAACAAAAAACTCACGCAAACCACCGACACACACACAAACATACACAAGCCACACACACCAAGAATACGTGAGTTCTTAGGTTCGGGAAGTGAGTTTTTGGCTCCTTCTTCTAGCAAACACCATCACCGAAGCATCACCCACAATTCTGAAGGATTTTTGGATCCTTGGAAGCAAGAAAAACGCAGCACAACGCCTCCGTTCGTCCTCCGTTCTTCCCCGCGACGATATTCGACGGTTCGAGCGTTTAAAAACGCAAAGGCATGTTTTAATCCTTCTTTTATGCATCGATCTTGTCATATTATGTATTTTGATAATAATTATGCATGAAAATTTATTGTGTATATGCAAACATGCGATTAAAACAATCGAAAACGTATCTGAAAATTTGGTGGCATATTTCTTACGTATTCTTGGGATTCTTGATTTAAATCCTTCGGTTGGTGCCTCTGGATCCTTGCTGCTGGTTATGGTTAGGTTTTAGGGTGTGGTGGTGGTTCATGGGCTGGATGGTCAGGTAGAGCACTAAAACCAGAAACACATAGCTGTACAGAAGTGGTCTCATGGAAGGGCTGTAGCTGTTCGGCCTTGGGTTTTAGTCAGGGGCTGGACCAGTGCTCTTGGCTACGGTTTGGGACATGTCTTAGGGTCCTAGGATGAGTCTTGTGGTGGTGGTTCATGGGCTGGATGGTCGGGTAGAGCGCGGGAACCAGAAACTCGAAAGCTGCACAGATATTGGCCTCACATGAGGGGCTGTCATGTTTCTGATTTTTTTGGGGCTTAGGCGCTGGTCCTGTGTAAAAAGGGGCTTAACCATGGTCTTATGTTATGTCTAATGGTCGAGTCTAGGGCTTGGTTCGGGTTCGATTCGAGTCGGTTTAAGCGTGAAGTCGTTAGAAGCGTATAGAGGTCGTAGCGTGTTTCCTTGGGGCAGCTTGGTTTCTATGGGGCGTAGGTTGTGTTAAGTTGGTTCGATTATTGTTTGGGGATAGTTTAGGCTATTGGACATTAGGTTAGGATGTCGTCTAAGTATGGTTCGAGTCCCGAGTCGTTCGGTAAGTCGTAGGCTATTTTAATTAATTCGGGAGTCGCATGGGTACATTTGGGTTTTGTGCTAAGTTTAGTTATTTAAATTCTAAGGTTATGGCAGCAAGTCCAGGGTGTTCCAACAAAGTCACGATGTTTGTAAATATGTATCACGTGCAAAATAATTATTTTTGAGCTATGCGATTTGTCTTGTGGCCAAATTATGTCACGGGATTGGAAAGCGGTAAAGTATGACCGGGGACCTCTCCACTCGGTAAAGTATGACCGGGGATTTATGTATGTGGTAGTGGACATCTAGTCGAAAGGCTATGGTGATCCCTGCCAGCCCAGTACTGTGGTTTAGTTTGATCAAACGATTTATGTGCATGGGCCACTTGCATTGAACAGAACTCTACGCAAAATTATTTACGTATATGATTATGCATAACAAGTATGAAAATATGATTTTATGATTTTTATGAAATTGTTTATGCAAGTAAGTCACGTTATACATATTTATTCTTATAATATTTTATGTACAAGCTAAGTTTAAATTGCATGGATTTTTATTACTTATTATTCGTTATTTACGGTTTATGCATGCTGAGTCATTAGACTCACTAGACTTGATCGATGCAGATGATGTAGTTGAGGAGACAGGAGGCGGTGACCAGTGAGCAGGCTCGGGCCAGTGGCAGGGCAAACCCGAGGACCTTTTAGTTTAAGTTATATTATTACGCACGTTCTTTTAAATTATTTTCTTTGACTTTTGATTTATTAGGATTGGTGATAAGCAAATTAAATTTATAATTTTGTTAGACTATTTTTAAATTAAATTAGTATATTTTTGGATTTTAGGATTAATTGGATGTCGGTGATTTATTTTAAATGATGGAGTTTTAATATTAATTTTATTTTAGTATGAGTGGTGACCGTTAAGTTATTTTAAGAGCTATACTTTTAATAAATCATTTTTTAAAAAAAAATTTTAAATTTTTCCGCAAATGTTAAAGTATGAGTATTTTAAGTTACGGTTCGTCACAATAATCAGTATGATTTGTCAGTCGTAACAGTGTCAAATGGCAGGGCTAGAGCAATTTTCTGATCACGAGGGGTGACCAAGCACTGAAAACAAGGTCATCATTATTCTCTCATACAGATACTCAGGTTTGCTCGATCATCAGATATATTCACTTAACATTTCAACATGCACCCACTATATATTCTCTACACAACATTTTCTTTTGTGCAGATACTCGACTGACTTGAACGGCGTAGTAGTTATGTCGGAAACCTTTTCGGCGTCCCTCTAAAGTTCTTTGCTCATCAAATGTATAGATTAGCCATCCCAGGAGCCCTTTTGCTTGGTCACCAGTATTCGCAAGAAAGGAACATAACCCAACCAAGTAAATTGTCCACTCAGCTCACCCAATTTAGTTGGACATCATCACTAGGTATTTAGCTCATCCTTCAATCGTCTCATTTCCATTCGTTTCAAAATTTCGTAAGTTTAAAGCTACACTTACTATGTAATCCATGTACATTATTGAACACATCTTTCTTGGAATTGCGTTACATGCCATTTTTGTTATACTCTGTATTGTATACTTAGAGCCGTTTTGATAGATGAGACAATTATTGCACTACAATAGTTACTAACAAGAGCATAGATTTAGAATGGGAAAATTTGCATTGTTGGTCTAGTGTTGTTTTTAATTTCACGATTTTGTTTCTCTATGTTATCAAACTTTAATTTCAATATGTTATCTTTGTTTTGTCAATTTTATTCATTTTTCTGATGTAGCACTCATACAACGCTGATGTGATGCTAGCATGTGTTATATTATATTAGCACTTTGCGATTATAAGATAGAAGACCAAAAGCGCAAAACGACAAACACACATGACTGAAAATACAATTTTATAAAGTTGAAATCATAATTTTTTAGCTAATCAAACAACAAATTTAATCAAATATTACCATGTTTGGAAATGAACATTTATGTACAGTGATGTACTTCAAGTAAATTGGACAATGTATAGATGGCAAATCCGATCGAGCCAATTATGATGCTGAAACCTGGTGAAATAAATTCAGAATCTCTTCTTTTCTTTGACAGGTCCTCTTGGAATCTTGTTAAGAACTTTGGAATCAAATTTCTTGAACAATTTCTTCATATCCTTATTACCCTTGCTTGCTACATAATCCACCTCATCTTGGTATCTTTCATATAACGCCGGTAGAGCTAACAAGCAAATAAATCCTGTAAATTTAACAGAAAAAATAATGAAGATGGTGAGAAGAATTTCGCGAGTAATTAGCAGTTTTAGCGACACATTTCAGGTGGCGGCTAAATCATCTTACCGGTGTATAAAAGATTTAAGGAGCTGAAGTAGTTTCCAATTCCTGACAGTATCCATAGGAATGCCATTGCCTAAATATTATATAAACCATCACATTACTCATATATCACGTTNAAATTGAAAAGATGAGGATAAAATAAATTTTTTTACTATAATAATTGTAAAACTTGAGCCATGTTATGAAAATGATAGGTCACAGGGAATATATGCAGAAAGATTATTTAGCTAATAATGTACCATTAAAAAGGTCTTCAAATCTTTCCCCGACGAAACATCGTACAGTTTTAATATTGTCGTGTTGATTTTGGCGTACAACCATCGGAATGTGGATTCTGGTATTGTGATTGCTCGTAGCTCCGAAGGATTTCTAGATATAGACGATATCGGAAAAATATCAAACCGAAAAAAAAAAAAAATTGTTGCAATTCAGAGATTTGCATATAATATATTACTTGTGAACTAGTCCAGCTCCAGAAGACCAGATGAAGCTGAGTATCATCAAAATCATGGAGATGTAACATAAAAGTGTGACGAAATTATATTCCAGCACTTCAAATAGAAACCATATAGTTGTGCATCCGACTAGTATTGCTGCTGATAAATTCTTGTTTCTCCACAGTAGTATGTCAGCAACTACAGCAAAAAACAAGAACAAATACAAATTTCATTTCATTTATAATAAATCGCTAAGTAATTGTGTTCATCTACTTGCATAATATTGGAATTAACAATTTTTATATATCAATAATCGTTGAAATAAAAGGGAAAATTCTAAATTTAGTTGTGTATGTTTGTCTTTTTACGATTTCAGTCATTTATATTGTCAAATTTCATTCTTGATTTTATATCTTTCGATTTATGACAATTTTAATATATATATTTTTTTCGAGTGCTAATGTGACGTTACATACAATAACATCACATAAAAAAACGTGAGTTGAAATTTTTATATCAATAATTGTAGAATCATGGCAACTATATATTAAGCCTTAAAGAGTTAAAACTGATATAAAAGGAGTTGAAATTTGACCTTTTCCTCCACCAAGAATGGCATGCAAGGGCTTTTCCCGACCAAACAATCTTCTTTGAGGGGCCGGAGCCTCATCGGAATCCGACGAATAAACGGGCATTTTTCCTTTGATGTTTTTGGAACTCTTGAAAGAACAAAGATAGCTGTTTGTATCTTGGAAAATATAGATGGATCGACGTTTATATAAGCTAATACATGTTGGGAATAGCAGGCTTTAATTTGATGCCAAGTAACTTTGGAATGACTCCACAAGGAAAGGAATAGCTTTGGCATCACTAAAAAGATTGCATCAACGATTCGATTCTGCGTCTACACAGAGGCAATTGGACCTTTTAAGATAAAGGCCCAAAACCTGATTGAGACCAAGAACAATAAATTAAGACCCTTCCCAAAATTTTAATTTTAATTTCTTTACATAGCAATTTGAAAATTTTTAGATATAATTTGAATAGTTGGTTTTAATATTTTTCAATTGAACTAAATTTTAGATCTAATTTAAATTTGCAGGGTTGCCCCCGATTAACAAATTTTTTATGGATAAAAAGTCATGATCTTATTTTGTATTATCGAAAAAATGTTGTATTTTTTTTTTCAATTTTATCTTGTAACACTTTATTTTCTTAAATATTTGGTGACCGAATAATTGTTCTCTCTATAATTGATTTGACACAAATATAATAATTTTAAAATAAGAAAACCATTAAATGAAGGGGATTAGAATATATTTTATCATTCGGAAGGTTGGGGATGCTGATCATATTAAATTAAATTTCACAAAAACAATGATTATAATTTGACATAACTCAATTCATATGATTTGATGGTATAAATATTAGAATTCTAAAATTAATTAATAAATTAATGTATTTGTTCAGATATATTGTACTCACAACTTTTCTCCGCCGAATATTTAAAAAAAATACGAAATATTTTTAAAAACTAAAGTGAACAAGTTATTTTTTGAAAAATAAATCACTCATTTTTTTAAAAAAAAAAATTGGACCGTCATAGACCCTTTTTCTAATAATAAAAATAACAAATATTTTTTAATATATCTGACACCGAGATATCATAAAGTGAGCAAGATTTCAAATTTAAGATGACGTCGTGAGTAGATATATAATCATAATAAATAAATAAAAATTACCAACCAATATGTAACATAAAAATAATAAATACATTGAAAGAAGTTTCTCGAACTCTCCATATAACATAGAATATATTTATTATTTCGGTCCAAAACATCGGTGATACAAAAGAATTTTAAAAAATAGACATGTTAGAATCTTACGTTATGAATAAAAAAGGGAAACATATATGAAAAAAATAGAAATAAAACAACAAAGATCCAATTATGGAGCATGCAATTAATGTCGCATCTAATCACCGAAAGACAGATCCAATTATGGAGCAGACAAAAAGTCAAATGAGATCTTTGATGAATGCATATATGATTGAATTCTCACACAAAATCTTGATAATGAATTCAAACTTCTAACAATATTTGAAATGAAATATTTTGGGGGACCACTACAAAAAATTAAAAGTGAAAATGAAAATGCATGCTTACGAAGAAAGTTGTACATTCGTTTTAAGGTGCATGAGATGTTGAAGTAGATGGATATTTGACAAATGATCGTAAGTTTTATTTCTCATATCAATATTTTTTCTGATAAATCTGTCGTACATGACTTATCCAATGTGTTTTATCTGATTAACGTGTTTGCACGTTAGCTTGAAAATTTATTCAGTACATGCTGAATAATAATGGTGGCGCACATTTCATAGTCACCCTTGGTTACCATCCAAAATGACTTGATGAAAATATTGAATCACTTTTATAAAGATCTTTCAAAATGACTTTTTGACCTTAGGATCCTACTTTCGTCTCTAATATAGGAGATGGCAACTGTTTAATCTTTCAATGTTTGTAATCTATTAATTAACTACTTGATATTTTTGTATTGCAGAACTTCCAATTCTGAATACTAGTTAGCCATCTAAAGCATGGTTTATGTATGTCTATCATATAAGCACAAAATGTGACAAATATATATTTTTTGAATTCAGGGAGAGACATTGTTACATTATGTTATGAACCCGAGATTTCGTCACAAATAAAAATATTCTAATTGTTAGCACAATTGAGTAGCCGGTGACTCTGCATGGGTTTTTCATCACTAACCGAGAGCATGTGCAATGGACACGGAAGACACGCGTCATCGCCTAGCCTCAGGGGCGAGGAAGAAGCACACATATTCTTCTGCGTGTGATGGCTAAGGTGGATCCTGCACGGAAACTCTTTACATGATAATTTACCCACCATTTTATAGTTTTTTTAAATTTTTATTTAAAAATTAAAGTTTGATAACATTAAAAAAAAACAATAAATAAACCTCTATTTTGATTTTTTTTCGCACAATCTTTATTTTCTTCTACATACACAATCTCCAATATTTTTTTTTGCACGCATTCTTCAATATTTCTCGTGTCAAACACGGAATCTTCATCATCAAACGATGTATCATATTCCGTGATGGATCAATTATTAATGTCATCAAGATGATCAACCCAGAGATTATTGACACTTGTTAATGTTGAAGTGGAGGAGTCGAGCCGTGAAAAAAAATTGAGAACGTGTTGCTGGAGATAAAAAAATTCAAAGACGATTCCGAATTAGGAGATCTTTGTTTTTTAAGAATTGTGAAAACTTTACAAACCAATGTGTTTTACTTTGTCCAACGAAGAGACGCAACCAGAAAACTCTGGTTATCATCAATTCAAAAGGTTTCGATCGTGATCTGACTACTTGCATATGATATTGTAGGTGATATTGATGAACACATAGGATGGGTGCATCGACCTTAGAATGTTTGAAAAGATTTTGTAGAGGGTGTATGATATATTTGCTCAGCAATATTTAAGACAACCAATACATGCCGACGTTGCTTGAATAACTGCTGAAAATGCTGAAAAAAGATTTCCCGAGATGCTTGGAAGCATGGATTGCATACACTGGGCTTGGAATAATCTTCTAACAGTTTGGGCAGGACAATTTCAAAGTGGACACTAAAAATAACCTTCAATCATACTACAGGCGGTAGCATCGAGAGATTTATGGGTTTGACATGCATATTTCGACATAACGGGATGCAAAAAGAAACTAACGTGCTAGAGATGTCCAATTTGTTCTTAAACTTTTCAAAGGACAAAGCCCCTCCAGTGCAGTTTGAGGTGAACAAGAACGAGTACAACATGAGTTAATACATCATTGATGGTATTTATCTATCTTGAGCTGTCTTTGTGAAAACCATACATCAGCCCCTCTCGAGAAAACATAAGATTTTTGCATGATATTAAGAGAGAGTGAGAAAAGAAGTTGAACGAGCATTCGTGTATTCCAAGCATGTTGGCATATAGTGAGAGGTTCGTCTCGCATGTGAGATTCAATAGATTTATATTATATAATGAGAAATTGTATAATTCTCCATAATATAATTGTTGAGGATGAAAGAGATGATATAATGGAAGATCGTGATTTTCTATCTCGAGATTATAAATACGTGTCCCCAGTGTTGTCTCTTCAAGATATCCTACCGCAGAGTGCAACGTCTTTTGAAGCGATGTCGGCATTCAGAACCGAGAATTGCATCACATGCTTAAAAGACTTGATCTAACATATTCGAAGTATATATGGGGATACATAATTGAATTATTTTGTTTTTTAATTAATTTTAATTTTTAATTATGAGTAATTTTAATTTTTTGATTATGTTTAAAATTTTATTTAACCAACTTCATTTCACCTCCTAAGGGACACTTTATCCAACGCATGCACCTTTTAATCTTTTATATATCATTAGAGGCTTTTAAAATCATTGCAAGTACTTTATTCAATGTTTATTTTGTCTCTCCAAATAATTTCTTATAAAAAAATTATGGTGGAGTCGTTTAATGTAACAGCGGGCTACACTAACGCATAAAAAAGTAACTTTTTTTTTAAGAATTAAAACATGATGTTTCTTACAAAAAAAATTAAGAAACAATATTATTCCCAATTATTACACCCTAGGAAATTGTAGAGCAACATGATGACACATTTATAGATCATAATCATAACTTATAAGCGTGACGAATCTAGTCTACAAAGAATTAGCTTTGGCCATTTTTTCCAAAATATTGATATATTAGTAAAAAAAAAAAATTTTTAATGGAAAAAATTGGATATTTGAGACAATAAAAACTGAAAAAATATCTATAAAATTGATATAAAATCGTAAATTGTTCTTAATTTAAGTCCCGTAGTATAATACATCAACCACAAAATTATCCAACAAGTTTGTTCCCTTTTTTTAATATTAAAATTTACAAGAATACATTTCAATTCAAATAGGTTTATATCTTAACCAAATTGGAATACGAACAACCAGAAACCAAAGTAAATTTTTTTTTATTTTATTACAATCGAAATCCTCCATTTTCATATCAGAACCAAAGTAAAAAATTTATCCTAAAATTTTAAATTTATTACAATCGAAATCCTCCATTTTCATATCAGAACCACTATTTTTCTACCAATCCTAGACATAACTTGATGAGTAAAATTACGTGGATACAGATTGAATGAAAAAAGAAGAGCAAATTTAAGGCATTTTCAATCGTTTTGTGTTAATTTTTAGTTCTCTAAATATACATTTCGATGGTAAAAATAGTATGTACTAATTTCTTGATATGTTCCATTATTTCTTTCATTTCTTTTCTATTTTTAAAATAATTATTTCTCTAATAATATATGAAATGTGGAGTTCATATATAAGATAAATGCAAATACGTGTATAGTTCCACTAATGTAGTGTTGAACACTAATATTCTAGATAAAAAAAATGATTAAAAAAATCAAAAATAAGAAGATAAAAGACAAAAGACAAAAGTTGGAATTTTAACAATATAGATTACTAAAATCGCAAAAACAAACAAACAAACATAAATAACCAAATACAATTTCGCCTAAATCTTTTATAATTTTTGGAGTAGGTCTTTTGTGAGACGGTCTGACGAATCTTTATCTGTGAGACGGGTCAACTCTACTGATATTCACAATAAAAAGTAATACTCTTAACATAAAAAGTAATACTTTTTTCGTAGATGACCCAAATAAAAGATCTGTCTCACAAAATACGATTCGTGAGACCGTCTCACACAAGTTTTTGCCTAATTTTTGAATTACTAACATTCCTTATAAATTTTTTTGATATAATATTTAGGAAATATTCTTCGACCAGCCCTGTTAGCATAATTAACTAAGAACGTTAATTAGCTCCCTCTATAAATTGAGATTCAAAACCTCACAAACCCCCCAAAAACACAGAAAATAGAAATGAATTCAAAAGTAGCAAGCCTCGCAATACTTGTCGTTGTAATGTTTCTTGCTGAAGTCGATCTCGTGAGTGGCGCGGTGACATGCAACCCTCTGCAGCTGAGCCCATGCGCAGCCGCTATCATATCGTCCAACAACCCGAGCGCCTTGTGCTGCAACAGGTTGAAAGAACAGAAGCCTTGCCTCTGCCAATACATGATCAATCCCAATCTTCAGAAGTTCATCAATTCTCCAGGTGCCAAGAAAGTTGCCTACTTCTGCGACGCCCCTTTTCCCACTTGCTAGCATATATATGATTAACTATGAGTAAATCTTCAATATGATAGATATCTCATGCATTTCCCAGTGAGTGTATTCAGATTTCTGACAGATGTATGTCAGAATTGCTAGCTGTGTCATAAAATTTCTGCTTTAAATTAACTTGATGATGTAATATATGTGGTTGAACTTTGAAGTAGTGAAATTTGTGTCTGTTTACTTTCCATTTAAAACATGGACAACGTAAATTAGTTCTTTCCCGCAGTGCAGAACCAAAATCATCAAATGAAAAAACCTTGACTAGCTTAGACTGCCATTGTATCATAAATGTTTATATTCTTTTCTAAACCATGAGCGTTTATATTATTATTTTTCTTATACAATGGAGGTGGGATTAACCTAAACCTAGCCTAATTAACTAAACATCTCACACAGTTGTTGGGATTTCAACATATAATATGTACAACAAACAAGAGGCGATCTATAAAAAAAAAAGTTTTGAAAATTTATTTTTCGTCCTCTCAAACATACTAGATCGTTTTCTCCCTCTAAATAATTTACCAAGTGTCCCCTTAATAGACTAATATGGAAGAAACGAAATATAATGAAAATGAGTAAATTTTTTATAATACTTTATACATAAAAATAATAACTTTTCATGAATTAGTCGGATCGGAGATCTTTATCATAAAATTGACTCACGAGAACGTCTCATAAGTTTTTTTGTAAAAATGATATAAATTGTTTTTAACTTTCTCATTTCTACTTGTGTGGCTGTCTTCTTCTTCTTCTTCTTTTTTTTTTTTGAACAATTTAAAGGAGAACAATGAGTGGCACAGTCTTTAATTCTCAAGTTCAAATTATTTTTAAATATATATCCACTTTGGAAAAAAAAACCAAACAATTGAGAAAGAAATAAGTGACGAGTACTTTTGGTGATGCACATGCAACACAATGTTTTTTGTGCAAGAGAGTAAAACTATTGGTTTGGTGAACAACTCGATTAAAACACGACCCGATTTGAAATAAGAGATGAACCACCGGTTGGAGCAATGAAACGGGTGTGACCCACAGTAGCATCCAATTGATAAGCTCCTAATACCAATCGTGAACTCAAGCTCGATTCATACTTTCTTATTGTCTTAAAATTAATATACTATTTTTATTAAAATTTTACACACGTTTTAATCATCAACTATCCCAGCTCAAACTCGGGTATGCTGTTGTTCTAAAAAAACATGTATATCAAGGTCAATAACGAGTAGCATTCAATTCACTGTTTGATCGAGCTCGAAGTCGATTGATGGGAAAAAAAATTCGAGCTAAGCTCGAGCTGGTTACTCGAACTCAACTTGGCCGCATGCTGAAGGCATTCCTGGAAAATATAAAATTGGATTACTCATATATCATATACGATGCCACAAATTCCACAATACCAAAGAAAAAGAGATGAAAATCATTAACAAAAAGACTGTCGTACTTGCACCAACCTTGTCACCAACTTTGCTTTATACAAGAACTCTTTTGATATCAACGGAGACACCGGATAACTTTGTATTGGGTTTTCTTTTTTACAGACATACAACCAAAATATGACACAAATCTAGGTTTTTTTTTAAATATTATAAATTAATAAAATCATTATAAAAATGTGGCAAGTTGTGAAGATTTGTAAAACTAGTACAATCCGATACTTACTGTCCCGGATTCAAATTTTTTATTATATTTTTTAAAAAAGAAAAAAGAAAAAGAAAGTGGGGGCACGGATTCTAAGAATCCATGTCTGTCCGGATTTTAACTTTTTTATTTTTTTAAAAAAAAATAAAAGGGATATCGGCGACTGATTGTGCAAAATCATCGCTATTAACGATGGTTTAACAAAAAACCGTCACTATTGGCGATGATTTTACCAAAAATCGTCGCTAAGGCACGGATTCAAAAAATCCGTGACAGTCTGCCACGGATTCTGAGTCCGTGGCAGAGGATCACGAATTCAATATCCGTGACCCGTAAACCCGTGACTCCCTTCTGGTCTTCTGCCTATTTAAATGCGGTGATGCTCTTCATTTTATCACCGAAGCCGAGCAACTTAGGAGCAAAATTATTTCTTTCAATCACCGAGCATCGAACATTCTTTCTAGCACCGGTCTTCAGACTTTTCCATTTAATTATTAACGCAAGTCTTCTGCATTTTTCAGAATATTAAGAGGTAACAATATTTTTTTTGTTTAGTATGTTTTATATTGTTCGTTCATTATACCAGTTTTAAGTTTTAAGTAATAACAATAGTTATAATATTAATTATATTATTGGAATTGTAATACTGTAATTTAGAATTTTTGGAATAATAATAACTATATTTAATTTAATTATAATATTTATATTTACGTGATATAATATTATATCTACACTAATTACAATAATTACAATAGTTATATTTAATTTACGTGATATAATATTATATCTACAATATTTACAATATTTAATAACTATACTTAATTTAATTACAATAATTATATTTACTTATATAATATTATATCTACAATAATTACAATAGTTATATTTAATTTACGTTATATAATATTANTGTAATAACTATACTTAATTTAATTACAATAATTATATTTACTTGTTATAATATAATATCTACAATAATTACAATAGTTATATTTAATTTATGTGATATAATCTTATACCTACAACAATTACAATAATTACATTAATTATATTTACGTGATATAATAATAAAAACTATACTTAATTTAATCCTAGTAGTTTTAAGTAATAATAATAATAACTATATTTAATTTAATTACAATAATTATAATATTAATTGTTTTATTGGAATTAGAATATGTATATAAATTACGGACTTTATATTTACATGAAATTTTATGTATAGTATATGTATAATTATAATATTGATTGTATTATAAATTACGGAGGTTAAAATTACGTGAAATTTTAAAATTTATTCTCAATTTGTTTTTTATATACCTTTTTATTTATGTTAATGAGTGATATATTTTAATAAAAAATGATCTAGTGGCAAAAATAATTATTAGTGACGGGAATTAGCTAATAACCAAACTAAAATTAATAGTAAAATTAAAAAAAATGACACGTATATATTATTTTATAACATGTAGTAAATCTCTCGGATTAGGATAGAATTGTCGTTATTCTTATTAATAATGCATTTATTATAAGTATATTATTACGAATGTATTTATTATAATTAAATGTTACATATTATGAAGTATTATTGTTTTTTAAAAGAAATTATTTAATCTACAGTAATTAGTTTTATTACGAATTTGTCATCAACAAATACGTTTTCTTTTTTCGAGCCGAAAATTTCAAATAAATTTCGTTTAATTTAAAATATGTAGTTAAATTTTGTTGATAAAAAATATAATATTTGTTAAGTAATGATTTTTTGTTTGCAAGATGGCTGAAAATATGGAGAATGTGTTGTATTTGCGGGGTAGACACATATCAAATAATATCAACGCTGAGAACATGGATGTACTAATTCCGCCACGCCGGTCTGACAAATGTCTTTGGAGATTAGTTAATGCTAGGATTCACCTCCGTGTCCGCCTATGTCTTGCACGCATGGGCTTCTATGGTGTCATTCAGTGTGGTCCTATTAAATATTATGATAATCATTTGCTTACAGTCATTGTTGAGAGATGGTGTCGTGAGACACACACATTTCACCTTACCGTGGGCGAGGAAACAATCACCATGCAGGACGTTGCCCTTATTTGGAGGTTGAATATTGATGGCATTCCCATCACTGGTATAGATACCGTGTACAACAAACATACCTTACAACAGCGTTGCGCTACTTGGTTGGGTTTTACGCGCACATCTTCTCAGATTAAAGGTGCACATCTTTATCTGACCGCTTTGCTATATCATTGCCTAAATAATATGATTACTGATGAAAGCACTGAAGAGGACGTGACACAATATTCCCGTTGTGTTGCATTAATGATCATTGGTGGATATATGTTTCCGGCCTCGAAAGGTGCTGCTGTGAAACTTATGTATTTACAATTTCTTGAGGACATAGAATTAGTGAATACGTTTAGCTGGGGTTCTGCTGTGTTGGCATATCTTTATAGAGAGTTGTGCGACACATCAATGAGATTAAAGGTCGATTTGTGTGGCCCTGTTCAGATATTGCAGGTATTTTTACACTTCTACGGTCATTATATTTGTTGTACTTAATTTTTCTTATGATTTGACTATTTCTGTTGTATGTTATTGCAGATTTGGGTTTGGTCTAGAATTACTCTTCTTTGCCCTGATAGAGCGCAACATGTATCTATTTCACAAGAGCATGTTGCGGATGTGCTTCAGGGTCCATACGGCGCACGGTACTAATAAGAAATAATTAACATTTATTATTATTATTTTGTTATTTAGTTTTAACGAAACTATTGTGTACTTTTATAAATTGCAGATGGAGACGCGAATTCTTTTGGACACACACGACCCATCATTCGGTCCGTATAATGAGATATATGCTTGACAGGATAGTAGAAGAGCAGGTAGATATATAAATTAGTTGTTTAGAGTTTGAAATTTTTTACAAATTCAGTCTGAATTATATATTATCGACTTGATAATCTTTTTTTCATTTTATTTGCTTCAGTTTCTATGGACAGTTTATGATATGGAGTCCCCGGAGGTTGGTGGAATTCTTGACGGAAATAGAATTCAACTATGTCGGTCGGCATGCGCATTGATCAATTTTCATATAATTGAGATGCATAGACCAGAGCGGTGTCTCCGACAGTTTGAAATGCATCAGGGTATTCCGCCACCTGCTACTAACTTCGACAATTTTCATAAACTGACGCGACAAGGCCGGAACAACTTTGATTGGGCGACATATCACAAAGATTTTGTAGAAATGTGGGATGACTGATATAATTTTATGATTGGTGGGGATTATGTCATACCTGGTACACCCGCCATCACAGTGGACTATGTTGGTTGGTATCATCGTATTTCACAAATAGTACTCTCGCCGCCAGTGATACCTTCAAACATCATGGGCTACTATCCTGTTGATGCAAACTACCGACATTTTATCGTAAGACATGTTCAATTTATCTACATATGTACGTAAATATAATTTATTGTATTAAATATATGTTACATAACATATGCATGTATGTAACAGACACGCCCAGCTCATGTGCAATATCCACCGATGTGGACAGGAAATGAGTTTGAACCCGGACCATCATCTTCAAATATGGCACACTACTCCGCCAGTGGTTTCAAGTTTTCCATTGTATGACGCTGGTTACTTCAATCCATTTGCTGGTAGTTTTACACAATTTTTACAAAGTGACTTTCGACCGGGTATGAATGAGAGTCGCCCTACATTTAACACGTCGCCCATACCATTTCAACAATATTCTGACACATAAGGGTATGAGGTTGGTGAGAACATTGCCGATACCAGTACATCTGCAGCCCAAAAAAGTACGCATGGAGATGCTGAACAGATGTTAGGTCGTGGACGGAGAGTGATTAGAAGATCATCGTGTGGCACTGAGGGGCATCGTTACCATCAGCATTAACTATTTATTTAGAGATGCACAATTACTTACGTCGAATTGTTGTATGTTTTTTTATTTTCATTTGAAGTTATTGCTATAAAATTTGTATTTGAATAGTGTATACAAATTATTATTGATTTTTTAAAAGTGTGGAATGCTGAACGATATTGTGTTGTAATTGGAATGTAGGTTTATCCCAATATTGTTCATCATGAATAGGGTAGAATCTTCCATCATATGTGTTCACGTATTCGCTCAGTGTAAACCATGGTTGTACAAGTTGTGCGGGATTTAAACCAAACCATTTCGCTGCACATATAACATGTGAACAAGGAATCCCAAATATTGTGAAGTTACCACATGTGCAATCATGGGTAGAAATGTTGACAGCTTGTACGTGATGTTGACGACTTGGTCTTCCTCCTGTCGCGACGGATGCTGTTTTATCCCTTTGGTCAAATCTTACTACTCGATGTTCAATTGACTTTTTTGACCACATATCAAATTTAGAGTATGCATAGTCGGTCCATGGTTGATTTTTTTTCAGCATCTTATCACTTCGCGCTCGCCGTTGAAAGAAATAGTGCACGCATCACTGTAATGTCAGCTCCACTATTGCAGTTATTGGAAGACGTCGAACCCCTTTCAATACACCATTAATACACTAAGACATGTTCGTCGTCATTATCCCTCGTCTCCATCCACCATCATGAGCCAATGACCATTTTTCTTTTGGAATGTTAGACAAATACGTGAAAACTACTGCATTATTTGTTCTAATTGCCTCCATTGTCGCATTAAATTTTGTTACTTGGTGTTGTATCCCTGCTTCCCAACATAAGTCTTTCAAGTGAATGTTTTTGAACTTACTGTTGAAATTAGAGCAAGCATGCCTCAAACAAAAACGATGAACACCACTAGGAGGCTTGAAGTCAGGGAGATCTTGCACTGCACTTGTTATACCCGCATATCTATCACATATAAGGCACACACCACTACACCCTCTGGTAACATGTCGTGCAACATTACTGAGGAACCAATGTCAAGACTCATGATTTTCTTCGTCAACGAGCGCAAATGCTAGCGGCAAAACCTGGTTATTGGCATCCAAAGTTACTGCTATGAGTAGTTTGTGCTTATATTTGGTGTACATATGGGTACCATCTACACTGATTATGTTGCGACAATGTCGAAAACCATCTATACATGGTTTGAAGGCCCAAAATACAAAGTTCTAAATTTTATGTGGATGGTCATACGGTCGAAGATGCTTCCATTCTACAATAGTTCCTGGATTGTACTCCGACAAAGCTCCCATATATTTAGGAAGCAAAGTTACATAGCTTTCCCATGTGCCATAGATTACCTCCACCGCGCGTTTCAGACTCTGCCATGCCTTAGCATACGATATATCATACCCATATTTTCCTTTAATACTTTCTCGCACATATTTGATCTCGTATGCAGGATCACAACGCACGATTCCATATAGTGTACTGGCTATCATGTTTACGTCAAGGTTGTGGTGATCTATACCGAATTGGGTAGACATGCATGTGTGATCATCACCATATTTTGTGATCATGAAGTAGCCTAAACTTTTTTTCAACGATGCTTGAAGTCCCCACCCACAATTGCCACCTTCGGACCAATTCTTGCATTTGACCTTCAAAATTGTCGGAGAACTTTGGACAACGATATATTCACGTCCAAAACCCGAACAGAAAAATCCTTCACTGAAGCTATTAAATCATCTTTGCTCTTAAAAACCATTTTTACACCGATTCGGCCTTTCAGGATTGTAAAATTTTGTTCGTGATGCAGAAGGAATACCAAATGAATCTGGAATTTGTTCGTCATAGACTTCATTGAAAAATTGGGGAATTTCACGTAATTGTTGCTCTGGTGCAATAGGAATGTTCTCTGTCATTGTCGCTCCAGACATTAACACACGCGTCGATGTCCTTTCATTTGCATTGTCAACATGATGATCATCTTCTTCGTCACTTGATGTAGCATACAAATCATCATCGGTATTTATGACATGATGCGAACTGTCCCCAAATAAATCATTTTGCTCATGCATGTGTTCTGTAATTGGGGTTGGAATATTTGCATCCACAGTAGAACTATCAAAATGTCTAACATTTGTGGTATTATCCTCATCAGCCCATGAATTTAAATCCAATTGGCCTGTTCTAGTAGAACCCCATGCGTCATAAACTCTGGATGGACCCGTGATATGATGATCCCAACCCCCTGAAGTAAAATCCCATTCTCGTCTTGTATTCATCCCCCGTGCATAGTCTTCTTCAGTGTGAGCCGTGATATGGTGATCCCAAGGACCAGTGTCGATCCCAGAGTATGTATGAGTTGAATCTTCATCGACGTGATACATAGAAGGTCCAGCTTCATTCAAACCTACTGTTCCCAAACCTTGCGTTATTACTGGCATGACTGCATCAAAATCGTAATCACTTACGTTCTGTAACACTGGTGATGAATCAACATACAAGTACATGCAATCCAGTGTCGGCAACTCAAACATAAATTGTAGACTATCATCATCTGTGATATAGACATGCTCTTCAATGTAACGAGCCGACGAGCTATAACAATATTTCGTTGACAACTTGATGCAGAATTTTGATTGGTCGATCTCCAACTTGCGATGCACATAATTCACCAATTGAGAAAATGCAGTAGACCGAGAGATTTTAATGAGCCTTGTCGCGGGGATACTATATCCAACCCTACCATCTTCAATAATGACATAGTCACCTACATACAGTAAGGCTCTCACAGTATCCATGTCTGCACCAGAAACTATGACATAATGTATACAATCATAACAAAATTTAATATAAAAAATTGTTATGACTTATATTAAAATTTTAGATTTTTAAACATGTGTAATTAGAATTTTCAAAAATATTACTTTCTTATATTAACAATTTTAACAATTAAGAGTATAAAAAAAATTATAAAGAATAAAAAAAACAAAATAAACATAAACAAATGACAAATTTATAAGATAAATTTATATTTTTCAAAATTGTTTTACCGTACATAAAATTTTTATTATATAATGATACAGACCACCACGAGATTTTTTTAATAATAATTTCTTTCTGTAAATTGAAATTGACAAACCATAAAAACCCTAATTTCTTAAATATACCTTTTGATTATTATAAAATGACATCTTATTCTTTTCGTGTAAGAAGATGACTTTAAAATATGCACATTTAAATATCATAAATACCTTTTCTGTCGGCTTTTTTATGGCTTGTTAACTATGATTATTATATATTTTTTTTATAAAATAAAAAGATTCGGTCGAACATAACATAAATAATATAATTAAAATGTAAGAAATTATTGAAATTATCTTTTCAAATGTCGTTGTACGGAATTTGTAATTAAATCAGCTACCGGAGTTTAATATCTGCAATAAATTACAAACATTATCAGATATAATATACATAAAACTATTCAATATAGAAAGAAAAAACAGATATTCGACTTAGACTTGGCGCAATTCTCTCAAATTCTGATACTCAGCACAATTCTCCCAAATCAAATTCTGAATTACTGAGACTCGCCGCAATTCTCTAAAATTCTTATATTCGATAGAAAACTATCAAATCAAATTAAGAATTCCGATAATCACACGATCGACGCAATTTATAAAGGGAGGAGAATCACGGATTCTTTATAACTAACAAAAAATACCACGGAGTGAAGAAATAAATGTTGCGCAAGATGAATGCCGAAAGCTTGAGCTGAAGAACTGATGAATTCGCTAAATACTCGGTGCAATTTTATTACATATTTTTCAAAATTGTTTTGTATATAACCACACAAATGAATTTGACAATAAAAATTAATATAATTTACTTATATTAAACTAAACACTATTTCATATATAATTTTTTTAAAACGTGACAAAATACTTTATAATTTCATTAGTATTAAGTACACTAATATTAACTCATTCTCATATTAAATTAAATTATTTATATTAAAAATACTAACCTTGAAATATTTTCAAAAATCAAAAAATCATATTTATTATTTTTTTAATATTCAAACTATTTTTTAATATCTCGATTAATATTAAAATTATACTATTTAACTAAATTATACTTAATCATATAATGTTAGTGAACAAAATTATAATTACATTAATATAATATAAATAATACAAACAAAATATTAAAAAAATTAATTAAATTACCTTCTCAGACGTAATTATACGGAACTTGTAATAATATCAACGGACGAAACTAATATCTGAAATAAATGACAAGTATTACAAAAAAAAATTACACAAAAAAAATTACTTCTTAATATATAATTATAATATTATCAACGAAATTAAAATTTACATCTTCATATATCTTCAAATGAAATAGATGATAAAATCAACAAATAATATTAATATAAGATCGAAATAGAAAAGATGGATTTTGCGCATATAAATTGGATGAAAGAAATAAGTTGCGAGAATAAATAAATATGAGGAACAATTATATTCGACGATGATTAAAAGAATACCCGCATTTCTACTTAAAGGAAGAAAACACACGGAGTGGACACGGATTCTTAGAATCCGTGACAGTCTGTCACGGATTTTTTTAATTTGTGCCTTAGCGACGGATTTTGGTTAAATCGTCGCCAATAGCGACGGTTTTACACAAACAGTCGCCGATCTCCTTTTTATTTTTTTTTAAAAAAAATAATTAAAATAGTTAAAATCTGGACACACGGATTGGACAAGGATTCTTAGAATCCGAGAATCCGTGCCCCCACTTTCTTTTTCTCTGGAACGGATTCTTAGAATCAGTGCTCCCACTTTCTTTTTCTTTTTTTTAAAAAAAATAATAATAAAAAATATGAATCCGAGACAGTACTTACCGGATAGTACTAGTTTTACACACCCTCAGAGCTTGTCACATTTTTACAATGATTTTATTAATTCATAATATTTTTTAAAAAAAACCCCACAAATCTATAATTTCAAATGCGAAACCGGTAACTCAATTGCTGAGCTGAAAGGGTGACCATTTAACTTGAGTTCATATAGCAGCAATCCAATTACACAAGATCAGAGCTTTACGAAATCACTAGACTTCTGTTGATGCTGATTTTCTCCAAGATGTGGAGATCATCCCGAGTCCTTCATTTTGGTGCCTTTCCCATCCACCAGTGTCAGCCATGGAATAAGCCCGGTAATACAAGGAGGAAGCCATTATCGACAATAATATTAGAGAAGCACCAGCAGCAAATACACCCTTCCTAAGATCAGTACAGGACAAGTCCTCATCGTGAAAGGTTGGACGGTATTTGGTGCGGTAAGAATTTCTCACTGATGCAGCCAAAAGGCATGCCTCTGCCGCCAGAAAGGTGACCCTGTTCGTTTCAATTACCAGGTGTTTAGAACGAAAGATTCAACTCTGTGACATCAATGATATTCAAAAGGAGTTGAACAAAGAGAGAAGGATAACATACAAACAAACTGTAATATCTTATCCCCATTTGGGCCAATATAAATGGGGTTTATAAGGGTGTATGATGAACTGTTCTACCAATTTGGGCCAAATACCATTCGCAAAACAAGATAAAGATGAGATATGAAGTAGTTAGTCGAACATGGTATCTCACGTGCACAGACCCCATCATCAGGTAACTGTCAGGTGCAATCCTTAAATAGCAGATGCTACAGTATACAGGATAGGGAGAAAAAGACATTGTTCCTAATATTTAATGGCTAAAACAAATTTCATGAAAGGAGGCAATACAGAACAATAGTTTGGATAGGTTACAATCTCGAGCTGTCAGATTCAAGGATGTTAAAAACGCTACCCCAAACACTGACATTTTTATATTGCATTTGTAATGCTTCATATATGAGATAAGCACCCAGCCAAATTTTAATATCTGATCATTCTATATCATGCATTTTAAAAGATAAAAGTATAATGATTACACAAGCCTTTTTCTCGCTTATAAGGCCATCTCCAACCCATTACGCTATCTTAGTGTCACACTAACTTTAAAATCGTGTAATTCTTACACCATATATAAAATTCATCTCCAACCCATCAACTCTAAACTCTACATTAAAAAGAATATTCTCGGAATATTCTCTATTATTTTATTAACAAAAAATAATTTATTTCACAAAATATTTATAAACACAATAATTAAAATATCACTAATATCTAAAATCATTTCTATATTAAAATTCATTAAATATATTAATGAATTAAAATATTAATTAAATATATTTTTATAATTACTTTAAAAAATTTTAATATTTAATATTAATTTTAAATACTTAAACTTATTACTTAATTTTTTTTTGTACTTGTATCTTTGTATTCAATATTAATTAATTTAATTATAACTACATAATTAAGATATTCATGGCATATTTTATACTATTTTATTTACTACAACTAATTTATCACAAATAATTTATTAACATAATAATATTATTTTATTAATTATGTATTAAATTAAAATATCCAAGTTTTTTAAAATCACTTTGTTAAAATTTATTGTTTGAAATAATACATTTTTATAATTAAATTAGATTATAAAACTAATTATATAATATTTAGAGTTTAAGTAAAATTACAATAAAAAACAATTACAAAAATAAAAAAAAAAAAGAAAAAAAAAACTNTTTAAGTAAAATTACAATAAAAAACAATTACAAAAATAAAAAAAAAGAAAAAAAAAACTACGCTGTAGCAGCTATTGCTAAATTTGGTGCAACACTGTAGCAAATCTCTATTTTGGTGTCAAACATAGCGCTGGTTGGAGCAATTAACTCTGCACCAAAATGGTGTTTTGGTGCAGGGTTGGAGTTGCTCTAATATACAGAACAATCTGTGTGAGGTACTGTACCCCCTTTGTGCTCATTAAATAAACTTTTACTTACAAATACGGTTCCTCCTTTTGGCCTGGAGAACCAGATCCTATTTTCATACACTTGCTTCCTTACAAATCAACACAAAATAAATTCTCCTAATTCAACGATATTTTTCATGCAGCATTAACGCCCTTTTCATTTTTTTCTGTGATCTGTTGACGAAGACCCGTTGAACCAATGAACTAGAGTAACTGATAGTAACTGTTTAAAGAAAGCAAGAGATACTGAAAAAGTTCTCTGGTTTTGTATGTATTTTAACATTTTCATACTTACAAGGGTAATGTACTTTTCTGGTGGAGTCCAAATGCTACAATTGGAATTTTCAAGAAACATAACCCCACCACAAATGCGTGCAAATCCAAGAACACAGTCTCGCAAGTGAAATAGCAGAGTAAAAGCTCAACTGAATAAGAATAATGTAAAAACTCTTTGTAGCATCATGTTTTCGTGTGTTCACAGAATTGAGATCAGCATCAATAGGCTCATTGCCAGTGGTCGTATATACTACTCATTACTGAATTTACAGAAGTTGAAATGCGACCAATCGTTACTGAATTTACAGAAGTTGAAATGCGACCAATCATTACTCAATTTACAGAAGATGAAGGAACTCAACGAAAGATTCGGCTTTAAGGTGAAGATTGGGAGTGGAGACATTGTGGATGTGAAAGGGAAAGGCACGGCTTAGGTCAAAACTCCAACGGGCGTCAAAATTAGAATATTCACTTGAGCTCAGAGACATGTAACATCAATGACTGTCAAGGAGCCGAGTTAAAGTGCATTAAAAATGTTGTTCGGTTTTTGACGAAGCTTCCATTTTTCAAAAGCAACACTTGGAGGGCTCGTCCAAAGTTGCAACTTGTACATGCTAATGCATGGCCAATGAAGGAAACCACAGAATGCTTGCGTAGAAGACCAAAGCTTGAATGCTAAAATCTTGAGAGGTAAAATTCAATGATTATTGGCGTTCGTCATAAAAATGCCATGGAAATTGTTGAAAATACTAGCAGTTCCATTTTCAACCGGGAATTGATGTTTTTTCACTTAAAGACCAACTCTGCAACATGCAGACCAACAATAAATCTCAGAAGACAGGAATTAGTGGTTGAATTTAAATATGAAATAAATTTGAATTTAGAAGCAACGATTCTACATAGAAATTGAAGAAAACCCCTCTAGGTAACATATCTCTTCGCACTTGTGCAATCTTTCAAGATCAAAACTTCTCATTTCTGTTATTCAGTTATAAAGTCACAATTATGGAGCCTTTTAATGAGTTAACCCAAAAACTTTTAGTTCAATTCAAGCACATGAGTACACACTGTCTCCCTAAATTTTCCAATAAAAATTTTCCTCAATAACCTTTCGAACTAGCCTTGGTGCATCTCCACATACAAATTACACACCACTCAACTTTTGTTTGATGGTGTATAGAGAACCACAAACTTCGAACAATTCATCATTACCGACACAAATGAGCCGGACCAAAGACTAACTCATCTTTTCACATTCGAACATCAGTGTTAATACATAGAGTAGGCTAGTGTTCGAGATCAACTAACATCAGAGATCAGATTTCTCTACCTTGCACATTCACTGTGTCAATATTTTACAAGATTGGGAAGGAATTCGAGTTCCTAATGGTTCGGTCATAAAAGTAAAAAGTTTGTGGGAAACCAATTACACAAGTGAAAGAAGAAAATAGCTAAAAAAATTATGGGAGATAGTGATACCAGCGAAGTACCTAGGAATTGTAGAAAGACAAATGGAGGCGAACGACTCTACAAAGTCGCAAAGAAAAAAATATCAAAGTCACCCACCTCAAAATTATCAGCAGCTACAAGTATCAGAGGAAATGGAAGTGAACCAACTCAACAAGGAGAAAAACAGTGGTAAGATCACCATTACCATGAGAAAACGAAGAAGAAAACAGCACAGGTAGCAGACCTCCCACCCATCATCCGTCTCCCAAAGCACAGGCACTTGGTGACGCCGTTAATCAAAGACTGGCTGATCAAAAGCACCCCAAACGCCGTTAACCCGTACAACTTCGACGCATCGATCCCGTACACACAGTAGGTCTTCTCATCGTACTCGTCAGGCACAACCCGGGCCTGCACAAAATTAAAAACCCAGAAAAAAATGAAGAGAAAAATCAACACTTTCCGCGGAAAGGAATCGGCCAAAAACCCAAAAAAAAAACAACAGATAGCTTGAAACGCAGAAAAATCACCCAGCTACGGCGTCGTTCGGCATCGACAGCGAATACAAAGGCCATGAGGTGCAGAGAGATAGCGAGCACAAAAATGAGAACCGAAACTCCCATTGCTCAACTGATTTTCCTCCCTCGCAGGTTTTCCTTTGGAATGATTGAGATTGTAAATTTTACTTTGTAATCAAGACTTTTGTTGGTTCTTGAAGATCGGAGAGAGGAAATTGGAAAGCAAAGCGAGTATTATGGCTTTCATCTTCTTTTTTTTCCTTAAAAACAGTTTCCAGGCTGTGCTATATCTTCTAAAACTTTGATGGGAACATAAACGGATCAACATAAATCTCCATAAACCACAAAAAAGAGAATGAAAATTTTTATAAATATTATCTTTTCATATTTATCTTGATTACAATATTTTAAATCTAGCTAAATAAATTAATCATCTATGATAAGAATATATTTATAACACTATTTGCAGAAACAATTGATTTGTCAAATATCTATTTGGCAAGATGGATGCTTAGAAACTTTATCGGGACTCAATGATGTCTCATTAAAACTTTGTCACTAAAACCCATTGGGAAATATCCGAACGAAAGAAAAAGAATACATCAATAGATATTTTATTTAAATATCTTCCCGAAGATAGATATGACTCGTTAAAACCTTTCTAGAAAAAACCCATTATGACAAAATCCTAGTGAAAAAAAAAATACGACATCTCTCGCTAATTGTTAATTGCCTAATTAAAAACTTAGTTTTGAAAAATCACGAGAGAAAAAATATTGAAGAAGAAAAAGTACAACTTTGATTGCTTCTCCTATTGCAAGCATCAATTGATATCATCAACTCTTCGTATTCAGATCTTGTACACCGATTTGCCAAAAGTTGATGCATGTGATCATTTTAATTTGTATAATGACATGTTTTATTGAAATAATAGTTATGGACGTTGAATCTAAATCTATTTGACATCTCAAATCGTAAGAGGGTTTTCTATACATATCACTGTCAAATTAACTCATTCGTGTCCCCTGAAAATATTTTCTCATAACCGATTTTGGGTTAAAAACTCTGAGCTAAAGTGTGCTCGTATTTCACATATCATTTGTCAATCATTTTTATTGACAATCACTACAAATTGTATTTCAAGATAATCATCATTTTGCATTATAACAAAAACACATTAACAATTATATCATTTGGATCTCAAATAATATGTGGAATCTCGTCTTCTCATATACTTGTTATTTTTCATGAATAATACCATCCAAATTGGATTCATTAAAATATTGGGTCGATCACGTTTTTAGCGTCTTTTATGTTTACTTGCAATTAATATAAGACATGTCCCACATGATATCAACTTCTTTCATGACGACTAGCTTTCATTATTCTTTTGAGTTTTGACATTGAGATATTCACTCATTTTCTTTAAAAGGGTTCTTCGTTGTTCAGACGAATTTTATACATTGTTTAACTAGAACATGAATGCAGCTAAATAGTATAATCAATCTTATACACAAAATCAAATAACATATTTTGATATTTAAACTTGGAACTTCATGTTCACTTTATACTACGTTGGGATCGATCTCAAAAATATTCTTTTAGTTTCTATTTCCTCCCCCTCAATTTTGAAAATAACATTTTACAAGAATAACAAATGAGAAACTGCATCATAAAAATCTCATGGCTCAAAATATTTGAGCAAAAGATTCAAATTATTTCCAACATATCTACAATATCTTCAAGAAATTTATTCGAGTGCATTTTTCGCACATAACGCATTATCAGTTAGCATAATATATACAAAATATATCTCAGATATCCCCAAAATATGATGCATTTATTATCAAAATCAATTCTTTCAATAGTTGATTGGAGGCATAATAAATCAATCAAACCAACATATTTATAATCATATAATTGATGTTCATATTATTTCTTTTAATCAAGCTTGTCTTGATTATATATTCTGGAATTTTTTCTCAAAACGAACATCAAGTTGCGAGTCGTGGGCCTACATTATTTATTCATTCCAGATAATACGGGGAATTTCTGCCAACTTGAGCTTATGATAGTAGTATCAAATTCGATAAGCCATAAATAAAATTTCCTGGATATTTGATTCAAAAATCTTCATATTTATCGATCCAGAAACTTTTGGCTTCATCATTAACATCTTTATGCCCTATCAATAGTTTCTTAACTATTTATATAATTTGAATGCTCAACCCAATCGATTATGCTAAACTCTGAAAATTTTTGTATCGATGATAATTTTGAGAATATTAGCTCTTCTAGAACTATTGATTTGTAATATACTATCTATACCAAATCAATATTGGCATTGCATTCTCAAATCCATATACGTTAATGTTTATCATTATTTTATTGTATCAAACATACCTTTCCGTTTCGTTGTCAATCAAATGATCTTCTGAATCATTAATACATTTGTATCTACATACAATGAAAATATAATTTGGGTAGACATCATCAGCCTCCACAAAATTTATATCGGGCATGATGTATATATCAATATTTTGTGCCAATTTTATAATTAATATCACATTTAAGATACTATATTCTTTTTTGGTATCAATTGTGTTCATTGACACTATCACATTCATCTTATAGAATGGATCTCATTAGTTAGACAACTTTAAATAATTGTCTTCCTTTATTTCTCTTTGAAGAAACAAAAAACCATAACTAAGATATTGAAATTGAACTTGAAAATTGAACCTTTTCAAATTCTTACATGTATCAAGTAGATCTTTTACCTTAAATAGCGACATTCGGTTTCTCATAAATGTCATTCCATTAGATTTTTTGTTCATACATTTGCAAAACATATAAAACAACAATATGTAATACAATATTTTATCATTTATTAGCACTTTAAAATAAAGACAATTTTAATCAAATAATTTTGAGACTAGCCAAAATTATATCAACACTCAAAATTTAATCAAAATTTAGAAAATAAAGATCTAACAACCCAACATGTTCTTAAATTAAAAATCCTAAATTAGAAAAATTATCACAAAATTGCATAATAAATTAATGTAATATCAATGAAATATATTGATAGAATAAATTCACAAGATTTATAAATTATTTATGTAACGAAATAATTTAATTATGGGAATCAAAATAAATACATGTTAGAATTTTTTAAAATTTAGTTGAATCTATTAATTCACTATAAAAATTCTAAGCATGTTAGGGAGTAACATAAGAATGGTGAATAACATGCAATGAAACATGGAATTGAAAATCAGTGACAGTGGATGAGAAATACGTGAATGTTCAAAGCTCAATTCACTGCCATGATAATGCATAGACTACCATAATCGTCAATATTTGATATAGAATGATGATATCAATTCATTGGGTTTTACAATTTATTTTCTTTTTCGATTGATGACGTTGTGATCTCATTGTCATATATTCTCTTTCAAACATCGTGGTCTCACTGCCACATACTCATATATATTTTATCAAATAGCATAGGCAGTTCATCATTGAACATGAAGTCACTACAAATAATAAAATAGTGACTAATAATATATCATACTTTTTCTTTTGAAAGATTTTAGATCTTTAGTCATCTTTTTTAGGAATATAAACAATTTTAGATCTCATGTCGATATTGTTTAAGAAATTGCAATAAATTTCTCGATTCATAAGATACTCAAAAAACATTCAACCAAAAAGGCATTAAATTAATATTCCTCAAGAATATTGTCAAATCTTGGATCTTATATAAATATTCTTCATTAATATCAACAAATCTTTGATATTTTGATCAATATTTTTTTATAATTATTTATATACTTTGATATAGATCTATCTTTCAATAATATTTATAGATCATGGATCTGTTATCAGATTTCAATCATGAATCTCTTTAGATTCTCAATATTTAATCTTATATCATATCTTAATCATGAATTTCTCTCAATATAAAATCATATTGTGCTACTTTAGAGTCATCAACATAATGATATTTGATGGACATCAATATATCAATAATTATAATTGTGCTACTTCTAGAGCACTAACATATATATCGTAAAATTAAGTATTGACAACACGTTGTGCTATTCCAATAGCATCAAGAGAACGAGAAATATGTTCATCCTCATTTGTTTACAACATTGTGTTGATAACGTGTTATGCACCATAAAAGAAAGAGAGACGAGTAGAGAGAATTCATAATAGAAAAGAGAGAATGAGTCAATAATCAGGTGCAATTTTCATTAAATATAAACACCCTATTTATAGGGGAAGATTACAACATACGAATATTTACAAATATTATCTTGCCATATTTATCTTGATTACAATATTTCAAATCTAATTAGAGTAGGTCTCTTGTGAGACGATATTACGAATCTTTATATGTGAGACGGGTCAATCATAACAATATTCACAATAAAAAGTAATACTCTTAGCATAAAAATAATACTTTTTCATGGATGACCCAAATAAGAAATCCGTCTCAGAAAATATGACCCGTGAAACCGTCTCACACAATTTTTTGTCATCTAATTAAATAAGGTAATCATTTATAATAAGAATATATTTATATCGCTTCACACATTTGCTTTTCTCAAACAGGGTTTTACAAAATGTTTTTATTTAAAAAACATTCTTTAAATTTTATGTGTTTAATTTATTGTTATTAATAATAAATATTTCAAATTTTATTTTTTTAATAAAATTATCAATTTCATAGACATAGTAAATAAATTTAACTGTGATTATTTTTAAGAAATAAAAGAACAATAATAATATTAAAATTAATGATACCAATAATAATAAATAATATGAAATAAATTAATAATACTATTGTTAGAAATATTATAAATAACGATATTAGCAAAATTAAAAATAATAAATGTGGAAAATTAATTTTAACAGAATTATGGTTGAGTACATTTTCTTTTAAACAGAAATAATCGACTTGATTATAAATTGTTCGATTTTACTTTATTATATAAAAAAATTGGTTCGTTTACTATAATTTTAACAGAATTATGGTTGAGTACAATTTCTATTAAACAGAAATAATCGACTTGACTAAAAATTTGGTTCGATTTTATTTTCTTAAAAAAAGTTGGTTCATTTATTCAACGTTACTTCTATTAATTAACGAAAGAAAATATTTAAATCAAATAGATTGAATTTTTCGATATGATTTCATTTTTATAAGTTCAGTTTTATATTAAATATTTTAATCAAACTTCTAATTTATTTTTTTTAAAAAAAAAAATCGTTTATTTTGGATGCTAACTGAAATAGTCGACTTTAATTGGATTAAGTTGGCTTCGTTTTTTATGAAAAAATTGGTCGGTTCATGTAATTAGAAATTAGAATTTGCAAATTTTTTAATGTCAGTTACAAGAATTTATTTGCCATTTTTGAGGTGGTTACTACTTCTGTAAAGACAAATTCATTTAAAAACAACAATGGGAATACCTACTAATAAATTTGGTTAGAAAAAAACAAACATGCTAGAAAAGGGCTGTCAACTACTACAATAAAAAAAAAATTACAATTCATTATTACATGTGTTAAAACGCGGTGGTTACTAATTATTTATTTTTAATGATGATGAAATCTATAATTACAACCGTTCGATGCACTCTAAACTCTCGAACTAAGACGGCAAATTAAGCTAGTCATACAACCGTATTACATGACAGGCTCATCGAATAAAATGTTAGTAAAAAAAATTAAATACATGATCATTGATCAAACGTTCACATATTCTATCAGTTCAATCATCATTTAAATGGTTACTATTAACTGCGTGTGTATTGATTATACCTTCGAATTTTTATTTTTTTTTCTTGATTCAAATAAATGAGTACAGATGATATGTTGATGACGAATGTTTATGAAAGATAAAAGTAAAAAACAAAACCTACCTCGGAAGGCCAAAGAAGTTTATAGAAGGAAAACTTGCGAGCCAACAAGGATCACTAAGCAAAAGCTTCTGATAAGTGGAAATGGTGAAACCCGGTTTGATTCAGATATGAGACGGGCAATACAGAAGCACTTAAAAGTCGTAACCTTGGGATATTTCTTAAATTCACAGCCGGAATAAGGTCATCCCACTTAAAATGCAGAACTAAATAGTAAGCACCAACAACAATTAATCAGGATAGGGGGAAAAGATCTATTAATATCATATGACAAAAGAAAATAAATAAAGAAATTGAAAAAAGATTGGTATATTTTGAAGTTTGAACCAGTAAAGATGTCGCTTGTACAGTTCAGCTCAGCTTTGATCAGTGAATTCAAATTGTTTTCCTCTCTTTCCACAACCACCTTCATGTTAACATACCCCCAAACATAATACAAACGATCAATTTCTTTCCCGTCGAGGAGATTTCTCAGGGTGGTATTGTTTTTCATTTTGACTCATCATGACTAACAGACTGACATAAAAGGCAAAAACCAAATGTGCTTACCCTTCTTCACAATCCCCGTACCCTCGGTATAAAAATGGGTAGAGATCCTCCTTTTCAACAATAGGAGGCGAGAAAGGGAGCCTATCTCAGGAATTTACCGACGGCAGAAGAAAGCAAAGTCTGGGTGGTTGACCTGGCGCAAATTTAGCCAATTATCGGCATCTTGCAAGAGAGAATTGGCCAACTGGCGCTTATGACCTGCATCTGGAGTCCACAATGATGCTCTATATCTGTACGAGGCAAGCCCGAATACCGGAAGCAAAATCTGGGGAACACCATCGGTTTCAGTTGTATATGTTACAGTTGGAGGTCTCACGGTTTCACTTCCTGCAGAAGCAAATGCAAAAAAACCAGGAAATTAGATGGGATGCTTAAAACACTAAGATACACGGATATTCCGGAGACTAGGCACACAACATTGAATACACCTTATCCACACGAGTAACATGGAAAAACAAGTCAGAATCTAGAAGGACGAAGATAACTCTATCACAATGAGTCCAATTCCTACCAGCAAACAACAACAAAGCATATATTTATTAATGCATATGCATATATGTGAATTATTACACATTCTATTTCAATTTGGATTACCGATCATGGAATCTAAGGTGCATTTATGCATACATCAAGCCTTTAACTATCGTGTCACATTTCACCTTTGATTGATCTCCTGTGCAATTAAGTAGCATTTAAGGCACACCTCAATCCTTTAAGGCACATCTCAATCCTTTAAGGCAAGTGTTTTGTTAAAGTACCACGCCTTCAACTTAGGTGTTTCACCTTGTCCACCTCTAATACCTATAGTTCAATCATTAGGAAGCCATTATAGTTCCCTATGCTCGCATTTTTTGAAGGCAGACACATAAAACACACACACACAAAAAATAGAGGTAAGGTGTATCCACCTGTTAATAGTGTATGAAGAGAATGGAAGGTTAAAAAGCAAGCATCCAAATCTTTAAGAGTTTGTCCAGTAGGTATTCTGTAAATGGGATACCTGCAACGCAGTTATTTACCACTAGGTAAGTAATATGTCACCACATAAATCAGCAACCAAGATCAGACCCTGAACAAAATTATACCAAGCCACAGAGACCCAACTCGATGGATGTAGATCACAACTTCTAAGTGTCTTCAGTTCCGGGAAGCGGTGAGTAAGATCAAGTATCTGTCCAAGTTTCAGGTCAATATAGAGTAACGAATGAAAGAGTAATTGATGCACATTGCATGTTAGAGAAAACCGACCTTATTTGCCAAAGGTTCACGGCAGTAGGGCGGGTCCCGCTCAAGATACTCAAACAACAAGCAACCCTGTGAGCTTCCAGATTCACCTTCATCACTAGAAAAGCCTTCTTGAAAAGCCATGTCCTGTGCTCCCAAAGACAACAATTCTACATTGTGACGACTATCATGTATTTGAAAATGATAGTTATGCGGTTCCTTTGCACAACTCAAGCAACCTCTATCTTGTTCACTATCACTACTTCCATCACTACTAGAATCCCTAAAATACTCACAATCACTTTCTTCACCAGGTCGCCTACCAAATGAGAGAAAAAATAAGTAATCGGGTAAAGGAGCAATAATGAATTCAGCTGAGTATTAATCAGTAACAAAATCGGTGTCAAAACAGTTTAAATGATGACTTGAAAATATAAGAGCAAGCATTAAAGGAGAGTTGTAAACAAAGAAAGCAAGGTTTCATCAGTACTTTAGCAAGCTACAATCGCTATGAGTTAAAGTAAACAGTAACAACAGGTGAACAACGCCTAAACCATTCCCAATCTTTAGAGGGCAAAAACGTTATCAGAAGCAACAACAGCCGAACTAAATATAATTTAAATAGAGAACATCTATTATTGACTGTCACCAACACAGACATTTGAAAAAAAAGAAAGAATGATGGATCCTCAAAATACTAAATGTGCAAATAAGTGGCTTATTGTGAGACACAAAGTGTAGTCACGATACTTTATTTTTTTACCAATATAAACAATACAGTGGAAGGCTGCCACTTTTTAAAAGTAAATTCACAAGGACATACGCATCATTAGTAGAAAATTGTCCAGTTTAGGGTTAATACGCAAGATAAAGTTTTTCTTAACGAGAGAAAAAAAAACCTTGAACTTTGAGTGTTGTGAATCAAATATAAAACTTCCACTTGAACCAGTGTCCCAGTCCCCAGGACAAGGTAAAGAAAAGGATGAGAAGAGAATGTAAAGCACAAAAGGAAAAAATAAACCAAATCCAGAGCCACGAACACAATATAAAGTTATAAAATCCACGTAAACTTGATTCTTTCACTGTAAACATTTAGAAATAATAAGATTCTTAGTTGCAGATGATTTCTATAACTTGAAGATCAGAAGTTCCAAAACTTCAACAGGACCTGCTACACATCCATCAAAGGTAGCTAAGGAAGAATGATACCGCATGGATTGACTCAAACTTTACATAAACTATAGATCCGTTTTCAAGAGGCAGTGATCTATCTAAAGTCAAACAATAAATTCCTAAATTAGTTAGTACTAAAAAGGATAAAAGAGTAGAACCAGAGAGAGAGAGAGAGAGAGAGATATGACCCGACCTAGACAATAATCCCCCAATTTTCATCCATATAATCAGGATTACAAAACAGTGAAAGTGAAACATAGAAACAAGAAACCTCTATTCTGTTTGCATTCCATATGTCATTTCTACATGACAATTAGCTTCTCAATCATACACAAATTCTTAAAACAGTGCATTTAAGGAAGAGGGATACCTTGATTTTTTTGTGCTCTTTGAAAGGTCATCATATAACTGAATGCCAGATAAATAAGGCACATAATACTGAACCACACAATCAGAATCATTTAATATCAAAGGCACTCCAGCACCATATGCACTCCATTCCTTGAATGACTCCCATAAATCACTCAAAAAAAAGAATGGCTGAAATTCTGCATCAGTCGTTCTCCAACTCCTCCCAGCCATCTGTCAATGGAAATGAGTCAAAAAGAGAGGAATGCATTCAAAAAATGATCTGAACTCATTTAGGAGTTTCATGTGAATGATAATCGTAGTAGAGCAATCGAGAGAAAAAAGCAATTTATATGCTCCAATCAAGTATTTCGCAGCCGCTTAACGGCTTAGATCTTATCATTTATTGCTCTACAAAAATAGTGGAGTAAAAAAATCTAACTTTTCTGGCTTTACGTGCTGGTCCAACGAGATCCGAGCTTGGTATAAATAAGAACATGTATCACACTAGATAAATGAACAGGTCCAGTAAAACATTATAAAAATTACGACGCTGCTCAGCAAACACCCACTTCTCCGAGATCATAAAATTTTGACATAATACAACGGCATAAACATTTACTAAACAAACATAAAAACAACACTATTGGAATCATAATCCAACTCTTTCATCTCTCTTCAAGAATTATTCATTAGATTTGTAATAAATGTGAAAAAAGCAGTTGAAGACAAACCGAGAGTTAAAAATAACACCTTATTATAGAACTTGAGATAAAGCCGTTTCACTGTCATAAATAAAACAAGGTCTTTATCTATCATAGGTTAGAAGCAATACGTGATATGATTCTTCAAAACCACTATCGCATGCGAAATGGAAAAGGCACTTGTAAATCCATAAAACAAACTTCAATCAACTCATTATCAAAAAAAAAAAACTTACCTTGGATAAACTCTGCCCCGGAACAGAAGGAGTGACAGATTGCAAGAACCTCTCCAGATTACACAAATCGGAGAACTCCAGCACCGGCGGAGCAGCAGGCTTAGAGTTTTCCGCCGCCGTCTCATCGCTTTGGCTCCATGACTGGGTAGAGGTGACATCACTCTGCGCCTTCCCCAGATAATCCCAACTCCGATGAGCCCTTGACGCACTATAAAACCAATCGTCGCTATTTTTACTCCTATTAAACTGCAATCCTGGCCCCCACATATCTCCTACCCAAAACCCTGATCTTACTATATAATTATTTGTCAATTTCTACACACCAACAAGCCCTAAACTCTCGTTTCTGTAACACCTTTCTCCCCTACGAAACCGATATATTTACGATGATAATGTAATATACGCAATAAATCACGCAATTTGACGGATAATATTCGTCGTCTTCAACAAATGAATCCGATCCACAGACTGTTTTCGATTAATTTGAGGGATTTCTTGATGGAATTACCAACTCCGATCAAAGTCCTACAACGGGTGCTGCAAATGGAGAGAGAGAGAAGTGGAGAAAAATGATGGGTTAGAAGAAGACGACGACAGGAAGCGAACGAAATTTTGAATTATTAAATAAAAGATGGAACTTTTACTGCGCGGTAAAAATTAGGAACCTTTGGTGTGTGCTGTTAAAGGGAGCAGTGGAACGACGCTTTTGCCACGGAATATGTCTGATTATATTTTACCTAGTATCTCTTAAAATGTAATTATGTTAATATATTTTTTTAAGAAAAAATTTATTTTTGATTTTATTTTTTTTTTTCTTAATAACAAGACCAAAATACGAAATTATATATTTGATAATCATAAATATCACAAATCTTTAATATATAATATTATATACGTGTTAAATGCTATACATACGCATATCAAATCAAATTAATATAAATATCAAAATTTCCATAGCAACTTAATGCGGCTACATACATTATAAAATGAGTATGAATTGCGAGAATTAATTGTTCAAAAAATAAAAGAAACCAACTACCAAGCAAGTGAGTAAACAAGGTGGTGATGGTACGTTACTTGAAAACTAGTGCATGGACGCACGCGTTGCGTTTTTGTATAATATTTTTTATAATTCATTTGATTTATATTTAAATGAGGATCAAAATATAATTATAAGAAATAGTGAAAGACTACACTGTAATTTTGATACATAAAATAAAAAATAAATTGAAAAATTAAAGAATAAAAAAATGACTTCATTAAGAATTAAACATATAACATAAACCCAATAGTGATATATATTCTTTAAAAAATAATTTTATATTTTATATCACATGGAAACAAATGATGTCATGTTACATCTTTTTATTCAATACTAAATTTATTCTTATATATTTTAATAATTTACCACATTTTTCTTTATAGATGTTGATAATTATAATATTACATTTTTTATTTTTAAACTTAACTAATGACAAAAATATATTAAAATCCCAAAAAAAATTTCTTTAAGAAAAAACAAATT
>NC_133311.1:16675602-16676942 GCF_012295235.1 Primulina huaijiensis | reverse complement strand
TAAAAATATAATGAAGCATTTGTATTATAAATATTAGAGTTAATATATATAAGAATCAAATAAATAAAATTAACTATTAATAAAAATAAAATTATAATTATTATACTAATATTAATATTAATTATAATTATATTGTTAAATTTATAAATAAATAGTAAACAAAAAGAATATTCTAGGAATATACTTTTTAGCGTAAGATTTGAAGTAAATGGGTTGGAGATGAATGTTATATTTGGTGCAGAAACTACATCAAAATAGATTTATGGATTGGAAATGACGTTAATGCGGATGTCACGTATCCAATTTGAAGCAGACTACATTTGATTCGTTAGGAATACGAATAGTTTTTTTAGCTTTTAAAAAAAGGAATACGAATAGTTTTACCAAAACTTGATGGAAACATGTGTGTTTGGATTATTATTATTATTATTATTATTATTATTATTATCATCTTTTAACAATATAGAAAATTAAATTATCTTAGAAAAACTAGTAATATAAAAACCAAATAACTAAATATATTAAATTAACCACAAAGTTAAAAAAAAAATTATTGTTTCCAGAGGCGGGAGGTCTTATATTTGAAAAATCAAAGATTTTGTCTTTGTTCATACAATTTTGAATAGGAATTTTTTTTTATTACGATTAAACATGAAGTCGTTATTTTTTAATGTATATTATATTATAAATTTCTGATCTAACACAATATCTTATCGTTAGCAAGATCAACTGTAGAGCAAATCTTATTTGATCACCGTCCTTGATATATCAAAAGTTTCTTTTATTAAATATAATGTTATATTTATTATTCAATACTATTATATATAAAATATAGTATATAAAGGACATTATCTTTTGTTTCTTAAATTATTTTTAAATCAATATTTTTTTATCAAAATCATCCTTACAATTTATTTTCATATTACGCATATCAAACAACATTATAATTTTTCACTGTTTTCTATCGAATATTAATAAATTAAACATTTAATAAAAGATATTTATGTAAATTTAAGTACAAAAATTTTGAGTAGATTGCATCTGGATTAGGTGTCCTGTGGCTATGGATTATGAAACATTCTGGGATGATGACTAAGCACAAATGTCATTGGTTGGTAGAGGATTATGAATAATCTGGAATGAGAGGGACACGTGTATGGTTAGATGACACGATAGGTTATTTTCCTATCCCCATGCATATCTTATTCGTTGGAATCCAGGCAGTTGTCAGCAATATATCCTTTATTGAGATTGATGGGTTTGTCAATAAATTCAAAATATCAAAATCACACGTGTATTTTTTGGACAATTTAAATTTTGCTATAAAATCAATATATTTT
>NC_133311.1:16610623-16672636 GCF_012295235.1 Primulina huaijiensis | reverse complement strand
GAATAAATAAATAAAATTTCTAGAATTAATTGATTTAATAAATTATAAATAAAATTAAAATATTATATTAATTATTAAATTTTATTAATTTCAATTTTGGAAAAAACTAAAAAATCGATTAATTTTATAGAAAATAATTAAATTTGATAATAATATAAATATGAATTTATTGTAATAATTAAAATATTAATACGAATTTGAATATTAAATAATGCTTGATAACAATTATAATATTACGGTTAAAAATATGATCAATAATAATTAAATTATTTAGAATATTAGTTNGAAATGGAAAAATCCTATTTGAAATGGATGATCAAGTAGTCGTAACTAATTAGTTAGTGTGGAAAAATAGGGTCGTAATTCAAAAGAATTATGCGATTTATAATATTCGAGCTTAGTAGATTAACTATTTTTTATGTAGTTTGATTTGATGTATTAGTCGGAGTGCCGTGATTTATAGGTCCATTTTCTTGACTCGAGCGTATCAGACCAAATCAAAGATCACGATTAAATCTATAAATTGGACAAAAGATGTTAAATATTTGGAATAAAATAGTACAAATGGTGACTATATCAATCTGATAAAGACTATTAATTTCTTCCATTAGCACAAATGCACGATGATTTTTTTTATTAATTATTACAAAATTGTGGACCTAACCCTATCGAAAGAAATCAGAACAGTTTAATTATTTAGGATCTTGTAATAAAATTTATTCAAGTTAATTAAACATAAAATTCTCAAGTGGAGAGTGATAAATGTAGCTGATCTCTGTTAGTCTGTATAAGAAAAATGATTAAATAAATACATATTTATTTAACGCATTAATCTTGATTAAATTGTACGCTAACCCATTGTAAAAACAAAATCAACTTGACTAAACCGGATATTAAATATAAAGAGGTTGGATTGAAATTGAGCCGTGCCGACAAGGATACTCCATTGAATTTTAAATTTTTATTTTTACATTTATTATTTTATATGTTCCAATTTGATTCTTTTTTTTTTTAATTATATCTAACATAAGCAAAAACTATTACGACATTCGAGTAAATGCTAAGTTTGACGTAAAAAAAAATAAAATTCAGCATTGGGAGATATTCAAGACAAGAGACGGCTGGGCTACATGTATAAGGATAATATACCGTATCGTACCGAAAATCATATATCGTATATCGTATCGAAAATTACGATATAAAAAATTCATTTAGATACCATACCGAAAATTTCTGAGTATCGATTTTTGGTATACCGAAAATTTCGATACATATAACTAGCATACCGATTATACCGAAATTGTACGGTATACCGATATTTCGATACAGTGTCGATATATATCATTTTATACCGAAAAAAACCTTATATTTTAAATTGTTTATACATTTATTCTTTTAAAATATTATATATTTTAAAATTTTTGTATATTTTTTCAGTATTTCGACATATAACGAAATTTTCAAATTGCATACCGTTACCGTACCGAAAAATTTGGTATTGTTACCGTACCATACCAAAATCTTCGGTATACGACATTTTTTCGATACAGTAATCTTAGTATACAGAAAATTCGATATTTTTCCCACCGTTACACATGTATAACAAAAAGAGTTCCTTTGCAGAACAGCAAATATGACTGCAGCTAAACAATGGCGAAATCTTCGGAACAAGAAAGAAGCAAACAAAATACAACACATTAATCAGTGGGGGCAAAATAATTTAAACTCATTCAAGATGTTGCTTATTGAAGTCTATTCTAAGAACAATTCCAAGCAATCGTGTGGAAGTAGAGAACTCAACTCAATGCTTAGCAGTTAGATTATCCGGTTTAGCCTGTTTATGTAGAGGAATATACGTGGTTCTATGATTAGAAGATGGGTTTAGGGATTGGTGTAATGTCTTGTTCTCTCCTGGAGTTTCGGATCCTTTTTGGGATTTGATTCGAGTATCGGGATTAGAATTCGGTTTTGAATGCTTTCCATCAGGAGCCGATAAGTGTGACAAGAATCTATGTATCATTTCGTAACTGGTAAATGTTATCACAGCAGATGGAGTTGTTCTCAAGAGATTAGTACCACAACCTCGATAAAAACCGGGAACACCTTCTTTTCTTGATATCTTTTTAATGCAGTCGATGACGCCTGCGTACTGCAATTCAGAATTCCGAACTTGACCTTGTTCTTGTAACCTTGAACGTACTACCTGGTGGGGAGTTGAAGTGTTACCAAAGGGACATAACTGGAGGTCACATAACATCATTAAAAATAGCAAGAAACAGACCTTCCAAGAGAACAGATCAGCATGAAAACAAAATTGCGAAGGCAATTGAGAAATTTAGATCGACGGGCAAAAAGGGAGTCATACCTCATGAGGGTAAGTCAATAAAGAAGCAACTACTTTTGAGAATGACGAAGCAATTGCCACCTCCCCAGGGCTGAGCTTGTCACTGCTCTTATTTCCTTCAAATTTGGGTAAATTTTAAAAAATTGTTAGCAATAGCAGCAGTAGAAGCAGCAACATAAATATTCATAATCTTACCTCGTTTTGCCAAGTGGAATTTTATTCTTTCGTATGATGGGAACTGGATAGCAACATGACTGATCCCAGCAAGAGAAGGTAGAAGGCCACTGCAAAAGAAATGGAAGGAAAATATTCATATACACAATTTACTGGCCATCTGGAAACTAACATTTCTTGTTTCCTTAAGATCATCAAAATTATTTTGTGCCAAGAAGCTTGACCAATAAAGCTGGACACAATAAAAAATGGTTCTGAAAGACAATAACATTTGTTAAATGTTTTGGTCACTGAGGTAAGAACTAACCTATACCATCCACGAAATCCTTCTTCGTGTACAATTCGTCTCAAAGCAGAAACTATATTCTTATAGGGAACCACATCTTGCCTCATTCCTTGTGTCTAAACAAAGAGATGAAGTTTAAATCAACCGAACCAAACTCAGAGATAAATATATATTATAATATCTGAAAAACATAGTGTAAGTTAACTCAGTCACTACCTAACGCAGTACATGCATGAAATATTAAATCAGCCGTCCTCAGAGATACCATATCAAAATTTCTATGCTTGAAAAAGGGTATTGTACCAAAAATTACCAATTATATAGATATTTTGGTGAATTACACATATCATAAGGTGATTTAGACTAAGCATAACTAGTTTTCAAAAACTTAAAAACAACCATTTTTAAATTTACCACTAAGCATGGTCCAAAGACTACAGATATTCTCAAAATTTCTTATGCCGTTCAGGTTAGAAGGACATTCCAACCTACCTGAAGTCTCGTCTTAACAACCCATAAAGGATTTGTCGCAATAGATGTTGCAGCACCCGCTCCCGAGGCGGCTATCATGTTTGACGTAATTGAAAGCTGGTCACTGCTACCCTCTGTATTTATGAAAGTTTAACAAGCATACATCTAAAGGTTAACATGAAAAAAAATAACAAGTTTTCAGTTTTTTAAAAGCTTTCGCGATCTACAGTAAGGACAGTTTATATATGTTAACCCAAAAAAAAAGTACAACATAAAATATTCCCCAGTTATGCAAGTGGGAAAACCTACCATATGAATGGAGCAGCTCTTTGAGATGTCCATAAACTGTGAAGTAAACCTATAAAATATTTATATTTCATCATTGTGGAGGGCCGAGGGGGAAAAAAGGATAAATGATGGATTTTCATGTGTTTGTTCAACTAAAGAACACTGAAGCACTCCAAGTCTTTAGTGTGAATGAAAACGAAAATTTGTAATGCATTTTTAGGATACATTGAAAAATAGTAGTTTGCTCATTTTGTCAATTGTAAAATCACGCAGAAAAGAAGTCTATTAGCTCTATTATAAGAAGGAAAGGCAATTAGCCTATTTGAGGGATAAAACACAAAAACAGTTAAAAGTATTGCCACATACTGAACTGAACCATTCCAGTCATCACGAGATTAACATGGAAAGACGACCTTTTAAAAGGCAGCTCAACACATGCAACATGCGTTCACAGTAAAGGACTTTACTAACCAAGCTTTAAGATATACTAATAACCTATATATGGTAGGATTAATCACGTAAAATGTTTATGCTCACGGGGGCGGGGGCTTATATTTATAAATGAATCATGATAGGACATCAATATCAAAAGATTGAGGTGTTATTGATGAAGTTATGTTACATAATAATTATATGAAAATAATGGCTATATATGAGTAGTCGAAAATAGCAGAGAGAAAAGATATGGTTCTGACTCACCAAATATAATTTGTATTTTGAATAATTCATTTAAAATATAAAGTGTTGTGTTACTTGATATATTTTAAAAATAAACTGTGAGACCAAAAATGAGGGGTTTTGGTAGGAGAAAGCTCCACTGAAAAGCCTAACCGACCCAAGTTATAACCTTTTGATTGTGAAAGAAATCAGAATGTTGTCTAGAAAATTTGGAACCATACCAATCACCTGGGCAGAATTATTTGAAAATATACAAAGTAAAATGTAGAAAAATAACCCCAAAGGCAAATGTGTTTAATGCAGTACTCACAGCCCAATTCGGAAGTAATGCTGCTAGGGTCGGTGTAAGGCCACGGTAAAGTCCCCTGAAACCTTCATTTCGGACAATGTTTCGCAGGAGTGTCATAATTACACTTCCTGATTGTTAGGAGGGAAATGACAAAAATTAGACACTTTCCTGGTACTGAAGCAGAGTGAAAAAATATGTGTAATCTAATCTAACAGAGCTTCACCCTTTTAGATACAGTGTCAGTTGTCAAATGAACGAAGAGACTCAAAGATTATGGTGCATAGCTCTTCCTACTCTTGATTTCTTTTATAACTTAAGGGGCTTATAACACAAGCTCAATTTTTCCACGAAAAACATTGGAAACAATTCTATTAATAAGATAATATGATGTAGGATGACGTAATTTGAGTAAAATACTTTGATTGACACATGAAATCCATTGTATTCTTTGCCTATTTCAATTTGATCTCAATACCACATTTCGGCAAGTACAAGTATGTTCATGCAACAAAAGGATTCAATGCCTATAAAGTTTAATCATGGCCCAGAGGTAAGATTTATAAAATGTCTGTGCTTCAAAATCGATATGAACCACGACTTATTATGCTTCACTTCACCTATTAAACTCACTTATGTACAAAAAGGAGCTTACATTGCACCTATTTTCCTAAATTATAGAGAAATAGTGACCGAGTATTGGTACACGCATTATGCAGACAATGGGGGAAACCAAATAAAATCCTCATAGCTATGTCGTTCAATCTCATGATGAAGTAACATAACGAGACACTGTCTTTCACCTCATCTAATTTATGCATAAGGTTGTGCTTAGATTGTTAATGTCAATGGAGAGAGAATGCAAAAAGTAGTTGAGAAAATCCCTGACTTTCTTCATTCAAGCAAGTTAGAGATCAACACAAACAACACAATATGCTAAAACTAAATAATAATTGTACACATACCCCACCCTAATTCTACCAAACTCGAGAGATCCAACATTTTCTAATCAGATACTTTAAGATGCTGTAATATTAATACGCAAGCAAGCGATAACATTAACAACACATGGCACGCAATATCAAACCACTAAGCTTCGAAATACACCCCAATCACAAACATGAAACTCTTGCTTCTCAAAACCACAAGAGCACAAATAGGAAAAAAAATTTAATGAAAAATTCAGTTCCATCAATCTACTTCAGCAAAAGCTAAAAAGAAAATAGTCTGATCCCATCAGCACACGAACCTCTATGGCCAGAAGTATGAATTTCAGGCAGGACATGGACTTGAAGCCTCGTTTTAATCACGTCCAACGGGCACACAAAAGTTGCCGCGATAGCACCTGAACATCAAAAGAAAAACACAAATAACAAACCCCCAATGTAAAAAAAATCGTAATTTGGCCAAATCGCAGCAAATTACCAGCTGAGGCGCCGGCGGAGGCGTCATATAGGATCTCTTTGCAGCTCCGGCAGCCGCCCGCGGCGGCCATATCAATAGTTAGTTGGTTTTATAAATAAATTCCAAGGAGAAGAAAAGCTACGCCACGGAATCAAAATCTGACTGAATTAAAAATTTCCACTCGCATCGAATTTAAATGCGCGCGTAATTATTGAAAAATGTAACATTGGGTCCCCGATGAGTCGCGGACGGGATTGACACTTCAGTTGAATGGAACCTGTAACAAGTGCTTGCTTTTTTGACCCTGCGCGTATAGAAGATTCAGAATGTGACTCCTAATTTTTTATTTTTAGAAAATATATATTTCATCTCTCTCAATTTATTAGTCCTATTCTAAAAAAAATTTAAAAACATATCATTTATGATTTCAAAAATATAATTTTCTCAAATATGCAGCATGCGCCTAATTACATGTTACATGTATCATCTATATAACAAATCATATATCAAACAAAAACAAAATGTTCTTGCTGGACTCTGGTATGAGATTACTTTTCAGACGAGCATACTCGACGCCTGACGTTTTGTTATTAATTGAATAATGCTAAAGATACAATCAATATATCGTTACAACGATATTTATAACCATTATATCGCGAGATTTTATTGTTATATCGCGAGATTTTGTATTCAATACATAACGAGATTTTGACAAATTGAATTTTTACATTGAATTTTTTGTGTTGTACAAATATAGATGTATATGTATATTACACCTTCAAATTTCTTAGTTAGGTTTCAGAAAATGTACACGTGCATATAGTGAGGTGTTCGGTGGCAAAATGATACAGAGAAGTTACGAGTTTATTCTGTGATCTTGTTTCGAACGCTGGTGTGTAGCTAACCAGATTTGGGCTGGATCCAACGAATTCGACCACTGGGAAGCCCATATTCAAAATTGTATTGTTATTTGTGGTTCCTAACAAGAGATGGGCTTCTGTTATTTTTTCACTTGGGCTGGAAACCTTCTCCAATCCCAATTCCCTCATAAGCAACGGTTAATTATTGGATATTAACAATTATTTATAAATACTAAGCACGAGCTTACTATTTCGATACAAACGATTTTTAACATTAAAGAGCAAATACCAAAATAGTACATTTTTTCTACAAATTATGTGACATTACAGAAATCAAAATATTAATTTCATTAATGAAAATGCAGTTTTCGTTTAAGAAATCAATCGAATACATTCTAGTAAAAGGTATTTTAGACAAATCCAAAATTATTTCATGACATGAGGTGTAGACAAAAAATATTTTGACCCTGGGCTGACTGATCTGATAAACAAATGAAATTTGTCGAACTAACATTTTTGAAATCATTGATATTGTTATTCTAATTTGGTTCATTAATACTTCATAACAGGTTGATACGTCCTTTAATATAGCTTGAATAATTGCATATCTTTCATTGACATGACATTGCCGCAATAAAATACATTTCACCGGATCTAATTAAACAAAACCATTAACATCGCTGTCAACTCTTTGGTACTTGATGAGATGTTGATCATAATCCGAAATCTCAGCATTAGTTGGAGAATGATGCTCATTAGTTGATGTACTAATTTTTTGTTTAAAAAATGAAAACAAAGTTTTATTCTTGTCTACTTGAATTTCTATTAAAAAAAGACAACATATTAAGCATTGAAAAAAGTTATTTTTGTGAACGAAATGTGTACGTGTGAGATGGTGAAATAATAATAATTAATTTTATTTAAATTTCTCATGGTAATTACATTTAATTTAACCATTTTAATGTGAATTGTTTAAAAGTGTAAATTTCGCATGAAGTCCCCGACTCCTACAACCCATAAAGGCCTCGAATATATTTTTGACCAGAAAATAAATTCATGGCTCGTTAAAAGTGCGAAAAAGAAGTAAATTACCAGTCTTTAAATCATGAGATTAACTCATTTTAGACCCCAAAAAAAAGAAAAAGTAAAGCCATAATTTGAAATAGTACGACATTCAATGTAAAATAATCATAAATATTAAATCAGACAATCTTAACTTTGTCTCTTTTGTCGTTAGACCAAACGATGGCCCCTCGCTCACATGATGTATATTTAACAATATCTAAATTCCATTCAACGTTAATGATGCTGCACTTGTACTTACCATTACCAACTTTATTTCACTTTAATTCGCTCTCTTCTTACAATTTCCCATGCACGGAGAATCCCATATATGTTGGATGAAGTGATCGTGTTCGTGAAGCATGATTTCGTATATCATGACGAGCAGAGTCGTACATGTGATTTACAGGACCTAAAGCGATATGTTAAAAAAAATCTTATTGTGATAAATAATCGGAAAGCTCAGTTTGCAAATTAAAAATAACCAAACAATAAATATAAGGAAAAATATATTTTACGAGTTATATATTTATCTCTTTGCGATTTTTTTCTTCGTGCGTCACAACATCAATATGGCTCTAACGTAATGCAGTGTCATATAAACAATTATATTGGAAAAAGATTGAAATTGACAAAAATTGTAAGATATGTTGCTAAAATTTAAATTTATCGATATAAACTATCAAAATGATAAATATAATGAACCAATATTGTAAAAATATATGATTTGTTTTAAATAATAAATATAATTTTTTATTCAAGAAAATAAAAATAAAAATATGTAAAATAGGTAAGCATCACAATTTTGGTGTTTTATTTTTTCAAATGCAACTACATAAATTCAAGAAAAGAGACCAAATAATCGACAAGTAAAGTATAAAAGTTTAAAACATGAATGGACACAAGATAAAACAATAAATATATTGGACAAATATTAACAATTTATGCATACAAAATTTTTAAAAATTTAATTAATGAGCCGTGTAGCTTTATTGTTTGTGCTCTACATAATTTGATTAAATCCAAAACGAACAGAATCATCATATTTAATCATGTTTTCGATGGGTCAATGTCCATTTTTTTTAAATGTCCAATGCACGTACTATTTAGGTGCATGATTTTTTTTTGGGCTCCTGTGAGGGCCGGACCCTGAGACGATGGTCTCTCTCATCTCGTAAGAGGTACGGCCCTGATGACAAGTTTCATATCACACGAAGATAAATAAATAAATGATATTAATAACATAATTATTTCTAAATCAAAATAGCGATATGACCATGGTTCAACCACATGTATAGGATCTCGTTTTTTTTTTCCTTAAAAAAAAACATCGACATTTGCTACTACCAACATGCTGCACTTTTTGTTCTCATTATTACATTTGAATTTTCCACTATATCATATATATAAAAAATCTATCAAAATATTTATTTTGGAAAAACAAAATCTTCACCACTCAAAAGCAATTATGGATTTTAATTTAGAGTAGGTCTCTTGTGAGACGGTCTCACGAATATTTATCTGTGAAACGGGTTAACAATACCGATATTCACAATAAAAAGACATAAAAAGTAACAATTTTTCATGGATGATCCAAATAAAAGATCCGTCTCACAAAATACGACCCGTGAGACCGTCTCACACAAGTTTTTGCCTTTAATTTATTAGTAGAATCGTGGATTTCTTCTAAATATTTCCCCTAACATATAATATAATATAATAATTAGATCATCATATGATAAGAATGAAAAAAATTTTGAAATATTATTGTCCGAAGACAAGAAATCGAGTTATTATAGCTTCATGTGTTGCTTTCAGGTTTCGAGGATTCCTAAAGATATTGGGCGCTTTATTATGGGACACTAACAAAATCATTGGATCTTTACCATTTCATGGCCTCTATGACGTGTTAAAGTTACATGTATGTTACGTTTGATTTAATGGCCAGAAGACTCATTTTATCAATCAATATTTTTAGATGGAGCATGTCTCGCAAAGTTTAATATGATTTATATATTATAACGTTAGTTTAAAGATTTATCTAATATACACATCGAAAAATTATATCTATGGGTTATGTCGTCACAAAAAAGTTATACTTATGTTCCTATTTTTCCTAAAAACACTTGAGCCCAAAATATTTTTCTATATATTAACTCACACTCTAAAAAATCGAGGAATCATCATTCATTTGTAAACAATTAGATCTCTTTTAACTAAGCACTTTACCTAACTAGCATGATTTTCATGCTATAGGCTTAGACCGAGAATTTATCCTATACATGAAAAAAAATAATAACCACGAATTCTCACGTTATAAAAAAATTTCAACAAGCTGTATAATTTGAACACATATAAGCACAGATATGGTACTATATTTTTAGAGTGTATATTTGTATTTATATACAGATAGATATTTAAAAATTAGCTAAATTACATATAAAATAAGTTAAAAGGCCATCACCATTATTTAATAATTTAATGCCTCGTCCCTATGAATATGTAAAAATAATGTATATATATTAAATTAAATATTGGTTTTCTTTTTTTTTTGTGAAATGAATTTTTGGTTTTCTTATAATTTGTAGTTTATTTTATTTATGTGTATATTGTATAATAAGTAGTAATATACGTCTGTAACTGCTCTGAAGAAAATAATAATTACCACACCTGATATTACACGATATATAAATGAGCATTATTGCCAGCTTTATCCGTTATCAGTCACAAGCGCACTTCCCTCGTTGTGGTCCCAACTGAATTGTACTTTTGGGACAATTTTACCCTTTTTTTAAAAAAAAATTCCCACACACTTGGCATTAAGTTCACGCACCACATTGGATCCCCTAGTGCCACAGTCTCCTGCCAAGCATCGGGGATATGATTATGAGAGATTTGTGTAGTGTTTGCTTGAGCTAGGAGATCAAATTAACATGGACTACTAGAGCACATACATCAACATCATAGTTGGATCAAAAATATCTCACGTAAGACCACGTGATCTAACGACTCTATAGTGTGCATGTTGTATCATCCGATTTCAATTATTTTTCAATTCATTCTCAAATTTATTCGATCACATCATATATTTTCGACTCCCGACCCTCCATTTCGCACCCATGATATTGAGAATACACAAAACAAATAAATTGCATCCTAATTTTTAGTAAAGGAAAGAGTCGAAAGACATACGAGAATAGAATGGATTTGATAGTTTTTTGTTTTTTGAAGGTCAAAGTGAAGTGCAACACAAGTCCTATATGTTTTCATATGAGAGTCGGTGATCCAAAGGTTGTACTCGCAAACATGGATTGACAGTATCTTCTCCCAACCCTACGACATTGAATACCAGCACGACCAGCTTGTGGGTTTTAGGCTTTTCATGTTTAATCGTGGAAGAAAAAAATTCCTGATTTAATTATTTCCCATCTAATTGATTATTTCCAAAAATTACGTATTAACATTTTTTAAAAACATGGATTAATTTGTCGATTCGATCCATAAATTGAATTATTTTGTTATTTATAGATTCATCAAGTTCAGTTTTGTAAAAAAATCATCTATTATAGAATAGAAAAATACTGTCAATGGAATAATATTTAGTTTTTTTTTTAAAAATAAAGTGCCGACTTTATTTCTTCCTCACTCATCTCACTTTCCAGTGTGCATCCCTCTTTCTGTTTCACATATACACACAAAAGCACGCATCATTACCAACAATGGCAGCAGGAAAACCAAACCCTTTAATGGCCACGGCCTTCTTCCTCCTCCTCCTCCTGTTTTACTGCGCCGCAGCAGTGGGAAATTCCGACATCCAATCCCTTCTTCGCTTTAAATCCATTGCTGACCCCAACGGCGTTGTTCTGACCTCCTGGAACTCTTCAACCGACCCATGCACGAGGTCATGGGTTGGGGTTTCGTGCCTTCGTAACCGGGTTACCCATTTGGTCCTTGAGAATTTCAACTTCAACGGCACCTTCCCGCATTCCCTCACTCTTTTGACTCAGCTCCGGGTTCTGAGCTTGAAGGGAAACGGGTTCTCGGGTCCCATTCCGGATCTTTCGAGCCTAACTAGTCTTAAACTACTCTTCGTTTCTCACAACAAGTTCTCTGGCGAGTTCCCGGTTTCAGTTGCCTTGCTCACGAAACTATATCGCCTCGATCTGTCTTACAACGATTTTTCGGGTGGTATTCCTTTGGGCTTAAACCGGTTGACGCATTTGCTGACGTTGAAGCTGGAAGAAAACTTGTTCACGGGTCCTATTTCTGGTTTGAGCCTGCCGAATCTGCAGGATTTTAACGTTTCCGGTAATAGGCTAACGGGGGAGATTCCTGTTTCTCTGGCCGGTTTTCCGGCATCATCGTTTTTGAATAACCCCGCTCTTTGTGGGCCTCCGTTGAAGAAATGTAAAGTGCTCTCCAGCGACCCAAGCCGGCCCGGCGGGGCAATGGCGTCGCCGCTGAGCCCGAGGACGACGGTGGCGTCATCTCCAACAGCAATGCCGATGGAAACTAGGCCACCTGTTAAATCTAGAAGTAGTCATCGGAACAAAATCAGCTCGTTGGCCTTAATAGCCATAATACTCGGCGATGTTTTGGTTCTGGGATTGGTTTCATTGCTTTTGTACTGCTATTTCTGGCAAAATTATTCACACAAACTGCTAGCGGGAAAGAATAGTGGGTCGGACGCGGAGAAAATAGTGTACTCCTCGAGTCCATACCCAAATCCTGCACAGCAGGGGAACGAGAGGGGCAAAATGGTGTTCTTTGACGGAGAAAGGAGGTTTGAACTGGAGGATTTATTGCGGGCTTCAGCTGAAATGCTAGGGAAAGGTGGATTCGGGACAGCTTATAAGGCTGTACTGGATGATGGCAATGTAATGGCAGTGAAGAGATTGAAAGATTTGAATGTGAATGGGAAGAAGGAATTTGAACAGCAAATGGAGATTCTGGGGAGGCTTAGGCATTCAAATTTGGTGAGCTTGAAGGCTTACTATTTTGCTAGGGATGAGAAGTTGCTTGTTTATGATTACATGCCCAATGGAAACTTGTTTTGGCTACTCCATGGTAAGTTTTTCAACCTCTCATATGTGCGGATTCGAAATAAATTTTCTTGAGAAATTTGTATGCCTAGATTATAATGTAACTTGCCTGAGTTGGTGAAAATGCAATTTAGCTCTCTCGGTTGAATTCTAGACCTGCTTTACTTTCAGTTATTTAGAGGAAGATGATGGTTATCTTTCAAACTTGTTGGAGACGAAGAAAAGTTTTTTGTACCTTTTGAATTGATCATACTAGCTTGGTATTATGAAGTCATGATCTTGATGCATATGGGTCATGGGAGATGATAACGCTACTTGATATAATATGTTTTTAATTTCTATCTCATTTTCTTGAAATTGGCTTTACAAGATACTTTATAATTGCTACAGTGTTTATGTTTCAGTCTATATGCTTTGGACTCAAAATGTATCCAAAAATATCCTATTAATAGCCTGAACCTAGGAAAAAGTTAAAAAATTGATTGAGGGGTTAGGTGTCTCTGTTTATGTTGTTTAGCTATTCTTGTTCTTTTTTCATGGTATATTATAAGGTCAATGTTCCACTTTATTGGCATTATGGTCTTGTCTGATACCTTTGATAGCTGAATCTTGCCTTATTCTTGGAATCTCTGCTGTTTGATTCGGCCCCCACGGAACAAGTTAGGCAAGCATTTTAATTTGTTTCAAAATTACACGAAACCTGTGTCTACCTGGGCTTGCCTGAAATACCATTCCTGGTAGCCGTGGTCAGTGATTTGGGCCTTTGGGGTTTTGTTGGACAATAGAGATACCGTGTATATTTATTGTATGCACAACCCCTATAATTATTATCGACAATTCTCAGGCTGTTTGTTCTCATGCTTTCTAATGTGGTCGGATATCCGAAGAACCATGTTGCAGCCGTTACTATGTAATAAATGAGGTACCTTGATTCATCGCACATCAAATTTTTTTTGTGAATGTTTACAGGCAACAGAGGGCCCGGAAGAACACCATTAGACTGGACCACAAGATTAAAGATAGCAGCTGGAGCAGCTCGAGGACTGGCCTTCATTCATAACCCATGCAAATCCCTTAAACTTACACACGGTAACATCAAATCTACAAACATTCTTATCGACAAAGCTGGTAACGCCAGAGTGTCCGATTTTGGTCTCTCTGTCTTTGCCTCACCTTCTCTGGTCCCAAAATCCAATGGCTACCGTGCCCCGGAAGCAGCTCTTGATGGCCGTAAACTAACCCAAAAATCTGATGTTTATTCATTTGGAGTACTGTTGTTAGAGCTGCTGACTGGAAAATCCCCCTCAGCTGTTGAAAATAATGGTCCTGCCTCGGGTTACAGTGGGGTTATTGATTTACCGAGGTGGGTTCAGTCTGTTGTGAGAGAAGAATGGACGGCTGAGGTGTTCGATTTGGAGCTTATGAGGTATAAAGACATCGAAGAAGAAATGGTGGGGCTGTTGCAGATAGCGTTGTCTTGTACTCAAGCTACGCCGGATCAAAGGCCGAAGATGAACTATGTGTTGAAAATGATAGAAGAGTTAAGGGGATTGGAGGTATCTCCTCATGAAAATCTTGATTCGGTTTCAGAATCGCCCTCGGTTTCTGAAGACACATGCAGAGCGAGCGAATGAACTATCAATGCTTTAGCCAGAGAACTTGTTTCCATCGGTTTGGTGCCGGGTTTTGTGTATTTACTTTGTTTAGATCAGATGTGTAGTTGCATTTGGTTCAGAACTAGGAAAAGATGTTGATTATAACTCGGTTTATCAAAATTTTTGCACTATTTTGATATATGATACGTGAGAAAAATGCAGTCAGCATACCAAAATCTATAATTAATAAAGTAATACTTGGTGTTAAATCAATTACGTAATTGGTAGTAGGAGTAAGTTCCCAAAACTATAATAATAATATTATTATAGTATAAAATACAATCTAAATATTTCCATCTCAAGATGTCGATACGACGAAGTCAAAATAATCTCAAAGAAAAAAAAGAGAAAAATTGCAAAATAATAATAATAATTTGACGTAATTATCATATATCTGATGCATGTGTTAAGTCTTCTATACAGTTGAATATCATTTTATATATATCTTTAAATTTTCAACACTGCATTGAAATGCCTTAGCTTGTAACGTAAAACAACTGTATTGTCAATAATCACGTTTTTCAATTCACAGTTACATATAATTTATTGTAACAATATATTGAACCTATGGAATAAAATAGCATATTTAAGAATTTGTACATTTTCCTTGTAAAATATAACTAAACTCATGGTCTAGTTAAAAATTAACATATCTTGAAGGGGTCATATTCCCACCAAAAATTAGTGTCAAGACAAAATAAATTATATTTTTTGATCACATAACTTTCATGTTGTTCATTTTTTGTCATGTTTTCGGTTTTGCGGTTTTAGTCCACTAATTTGTATTTTTTTCTTCCGATTTTAGATATTTTTCATCATATTGCCGACATTGCATGAGACATATGAGCAATTTAATTTAGGTGACAAATCATGATTTTCCGGATCCATGTCGTCATTACGATACAATACGATTAAAATTGGAAAAAATACAAATTATTGAACAATGACTTTAGATTTACTTACAACATGAATAAAGAAGGATAACATCCGAGCTACAATACAAAAAATGTAATTTTTTTTCCTATTCAAATGTCTATACAGTAAAGTGCATAACTTTTGGTGCGAACCTTATTAACCTCTCCAATGCATGGTGTGTGAATTTTCTTGCAAACAAGAAACAAACACGAGCCGGCTTCCCGTTGTACTCACAATCGCTACCATTCCTAAGTTTCTCCAAGAACACCGGAGTCACGTCCGGTCTTATAAACTTCGACGGGTGGGGCCCACCCCTCGTCCAGTCGACCCAAGTCAGACCTCGGTTTGAATTCCTCTCTCCAAATTTTATGTTCACGAGAGTGGGCAAGTAGTGTTCGTCAGCGTAACATGAACCATTGCAATAATTTTTGAAAACCGGGAAATAAGTGTTGTCCGCGACAACTTCTACCGCAAGATCTCTCTTCATCCCGAACCATTGGGATCCTTTTCTCCATTGATCAAGTTTGATGATGGGATTCATCTGGTGGCTGTATCGACCACGCCCAACAGGGCCGGGTAGATCAATCACCTCGACGAAACTTCGGGTAGAATTCATCAAGTAAGAGTAGATAGTTGAAAAATTGTAAAGGGGAATGCAAGACTCGGAGAGGAGTACAAAGTGTTGATTTGAGAAATCGAGAAGGGCATTGGCTAGTAACCTGCGTTCTGCTTCAATCATGTTAACGTTGCCCCATTCAACTTCCTGCATCGATCCACAAAGTACTGTAACTTATAATCTCTAACAATTTTCATAAGTTGCATCAAATAAATATTCCAGCAAGTTAAAAAAAGATCTCTAAAAAAATTAGTCGCATGCATAACTATGTTTTACAATTAATAAATTGATACAAAAATTCCTTACCAATGTGACATTTGTAATAAACGAATCAAGCCAGTTCGCTAGCTTTTCGAGTCGACTCGATAAATATTTGATTTTTATTTGAATTTATAGAGCTCGAACATTTTCAAAAAAAATTCGAGCCGAACATGAGCTAAAATTATTTTGTTTGGTAGTTCGCGAACCGCTAATATAATATTCTTATATTATAAATATATATATTTCGAGTTTTTAAACATTTATTATCGAACTTTAATATCCGAGAAATATTTCAAATAGCCCGCAAATAAGTTCTTACATTTTGAGCCGAATGCAAACTCAAACTTCATTTCGAGTCGAATTTGTGCAAAAAAAATTAAAAATTTCGAGCTTCAAATCGAGCTCGAACTCGAATATACTTAATTCGAATAGAATTCAAACTTTATATTTATACCAACATTCGATTCAATTTGATTCACTTCGTTTACACCCTATATACAAGATTCAAAGAAAAAAAATCTTATTTTGTTACTAGTTGAAAGATATGGTGTGGTCCAAAAGGTTGTGGGGGGCAACAAATAGTTAATAAGTTGTCACTAAGTGATCCCGGTTAAAGGCTACCCCATGTTCGATGGAAAGGGTAGGGATTCGTGCTTGTCAATATTCAACATCCAATGCCAAAGTAGTGTGCCATTAATTAAAGAGCACATGTGTTTCGCCTTCTTCTTTTTATTGTGCATACCCTCAATTCTTCCATTAAAATACCACCAAATTGATGAATGCCATTGCTCTTCCTTCTTAGCCAATGATAGAGCCCCAAAAACGATAAAAGTTTTATATATATTAAGTAAAGTTGGTTTTCTATGACACACAAATTCATATATCACTATTTGTTTCACACGTCAATTTTATAAGATAAATCTTAAAACTGACTCTGATAATGAAAAATATTACTTTTTTTCGAAAACATATTATTTTTTCATTGTAAATATAGGCCGAATCAATCTGTCCACGTATATAGATCCGTGAGACAGTCTCACTAGAGATAGACTTTTTATGAATAAGGGCATTTATTGTGTTTCACCTAATTTCTATATATATTGATGAAAAGGGGTGGAAGCATCACAAGCAAGTCCAGCGCAGCCACAAAGTCAATGGAAAATGGCTGATTTAGGCCACCCATGCCCACCTTGATTAATTACTAACAATTAATTATTTCTACAACCGACCTAGTGTATGCTCTACAAACTATTCTAAATTAAGTTAGATTGCATTTAAATCGATGAGATTTGAATTTAAGAGAGTATTTGAAGGAAAGATTTGAAATTAAACTGAAATCCTTTATAATGATTCAAAAGATAAATAAATGACTGGTTGAGTGTTTAAAATCCACTGTCAGACGAGTTTACCTAAAAAAACTAATGTTTTTATTATTATGATTTTGAAATCCTTCGCTTTCAATCCATCAATCCATGCAACCTTATTTCAATCGTAAATTCGAATAAGAATATTTTTTTCCCAATGCAAACATATGTGTGTAAAAATTATTTAAATTCTAATTTAACTAAGCGGGTTTTTCTACCCAAAAAACCGTAAAACTATATTTGGTTGATATTATTTGCATATATAATTTAGAATTCTATTTTTTAAAATTATTAGATACAAAGTTTAATTTGCAAAAATGTAAAGTCTCTAATTACAGCTCATAACAGAAGTTGTATCAGAATGTGGAATTGAATCTTATTTCAGAGAGTTGTCGTTCATATTTTGCTATGACTTTAAATGTTGACAGTAGAATGCTGGACTACGAAGCCAGACAGATACCAAAACCCCTGCTTTATTCTAAATCTTCTCTCCACAAAAATAACGTAATTATTAATGGGCCTTAAGCTCCATATCTATCTTTGAATTATTGTTTAATTGATCATACCAGCTTTTCCAATTATTGGACTAGCTATGGATCGACACTGTCCAGAATTGGCAAGCCAAAATGACAAATATGAATATTAAATATCTTTTCAGAAGTCTCACATAATTATACATATGAGACTAGTTGATTTGTTCTATGCCTTTTTTTATGAGGTGGGTCGGATCGAAGATTCATCTCATACAATTGAAATGTGACATAGTCTTATATGATTTTTTGTGTTTTACAAATAATATTCTTCTCTTTCAAGGAAAATATGAAGTAAAATCAAAATTACATTATTGTATTTGGATGAAAGACTTGTTTTGGAGCAAATAATGCTTTGAACTATAATGCTGTTGTTGTTTGCAATCAATTAATGAGAGAGAACTATAATATAAACTATTTAATGTAATATTGTAGATAACTTAATGTAATTTGCTGACCTTACTCGGAATTCTCCTGCCATGAAACACAGAACCCTTCGGCTCCGACCCGTTAAAACATGGATCCGAATGCACGTATATTGAATACAACCCTTTATGCCCTTTGAAGAACAACTCCCAAAGCGGTGCCAAAATCACCGGCCCTCTTGTCAAGAACATGAATGCGACCTTCCGCACTTTCTGGAATGGAAATTCTTGAATCTTAGGAACCATTGATGCTTTCCACAGCAGCTCTTCATCATTCATGCCATGCATTACGGCGGGTGGTTTTAGGAACTCCCTCCATCTATTGCTTGTGTTCGAAGTATTCACGATGATTCGATCAGCTGCAGGTTGGAGATATAGAGATGATTGAGAAACGATGATGAAGGGTTGGCCATTGGTGAAATATTTGAGATTTAGTGATAATCTTTTGTAATGGAAGCAGAAAATGAGGCAAGTTAAGCCCAAAATGAACGGGAAGAGGTAGGAGAGGAGATTCAGACGAAGTGGGTATGAGGTTTTTATGAGTTTCCCGGCGAGGAAGAATGGATTCTGGTTGTGAGTTTTCATTTCACGGCTGCGGCTGCGGCTGCGGCTGCGGCTGCGGTGGTGAGATTACGGGAAGAGGCTTGCTAGTTATAGCCGGCCAATGATTTCTTGTTAGTCGCCTTTGTGGAGGATGAAATTGATGTTGACTTGCTAGTCTTATATGGACAGGCTTGTGGACTAAGACAACATATATTTGACGTGGCTTATAAGTTGAATAATCTGTAAGAGATAAAACATTGATATTCGGTAGTGTTAACTTTTAAGATACAATTATATACTGTTTAAATCGTAACATATTTATACATTTTTTTAAAAATAGGATAGAACATGCAGTCACCTTCGTTGCGCAATCAGAAACCTCCCGGCGTATGTAATAGTTTACAAATCATATTAATATATTAAATCGTATTGGACAAATCTTGTGCGACATATTAGCTTCTCAAAGAAAGTATTGGTGACGAGAATTGAACTCTTGATCATTAGTCAATGTTCACTTATTTCATCAACTCAGACATCCTCTCAAAGGCTAAATCTTAACATTCTTTTTGATAACATGGAAACCCGCAGCTGCTACCATTCAGTGCACACAAGGTAAACTTAAAAACTAACATGATATCATGTAAATCACGTTAATAAGATAAATCGTGCTTGACAAATCATGTGCGACATGTTTACCCAAGAAGGTGTTGTCACTGACTCGTAACATTTTTGGTTGGGTCATGAGGAAGAGAAGGTAAATATTGGAGTGAAATAATTGTCCATATTAAAAAATAATCAACATATAACACTTGAATCGTTATAAAATGTAAAAGATTGAAATTGCTATATTTTAACTAAACTAGCTATCATACTATACATACAATTAAATTGCTCGGAAACTAAATTATTTGACATATATATAGTTTTCATGAAATATAGTATGTGCTTGGACAATTATAAAATAATAATTGAAATGTTGAATTCAATTGGCCGTCAAGCTACGTGGTAGTTGTCAGAATTTGATAGCTTGAACTTTCCAAAGTCGAAAACAAGGGGACCTTGACACGCCACAATTTGTGCGTGATCATATATTATAAAGAAGTTAAATTTTGGTATAACTGTCGAAGAAATTGTGTAAAATTTTGCCCATAATTTTTGAATTTATAATCTCCTGTTAACAAATTCTTTCATAAAAAATTTCAATATAATGTTCCTAACCATCCCAATTAATTAATTAAATGATTCATTTTTCGACCAAATTAATTAAGGCGAAAACTTGTGTGAGCCGGTCTCACAGGTTGTATTTTGTGAGATGGATCTCTTATTTGGATCATCCATGAAAAAATATTACTTTTTATGTTAAGAGTGTTATTTTTTATTGTGAATATCGATAGAGTTGACGCGTCTCACAAATAAATATTCGTGATATCTACTTATTAATTAATTACTTTTGTCAGGGCTCAAGATGCCTAAAGATTCAAAAGTTAATATTTTCATTTGGTAAAACAAACTTTAAAAATTTAATTTAAAATGATGGTCGAAACTTGAATTTCAATATTTTTCCAAACTTTGCTAATGATAAATTTCAGATTAAGAATAATTTCCTATAAAAAAACTGTCACCGTAATGCACTTTTATTTAATGTCTAACAATATAACTTCCAAGATATTTAAATATCTCATTTCCTTTTTATTGGATTTCACGACACTGCCCGTCGTTACAAGTAAAATATGTTAACGAAAACCATATATTATGTTAATTTATTTTACAGACGTCCAAATTAATATATTAAATAAATTCACATGAGGTGCAAAAATTTTCATTGAAATTTATGATTGTCTGTCCCTATTTGCTCCTTAAGGATCCGTTTACAATTTAACGATAATTTCTTGGAAATGTCCAAATTTTTGGAATACGATATCGTTTTAAATTTGAGATTTTGGTGATCCAAGTATTAAATTACTAATGTTTTAAAAAGAATTAGATAAATATAAATAGATCCCATTATTCTTACAAATATCAAGCACAACAAACTACCCAACATTCTTAAATTTCCTGACTAAACTAAACTAGTTTATTTGGACTTTGGTATAACTCGAACAGAGTACATAGCAGCAGCAATGGCGATCACCACCACTCCGACGCCCACAACTTCACCGGTCCGCAGCTGGCGAATCTTAACAGTCAATCCATTACACAGATATGATCCCATCCACTGTGATACGAATTTAAACCCACAACTAGATTGAAACATCTGCATCGAGAATTCCTAGACATAGCAGAGTTCAAGATCAGATATGAACCAAAACATAAAGAAGTAAAGCAACAGATGCAGAAAAATAAGGGGACAAAACTCGGCTAGTTTAGAATTTGGTCTGATTATGTCATATAAATGAGGACAAGATTTTGCATTAAAAAAATACGAGTAAGTCATCTAACCTAAGAGAAGATGGTGTAGGCGATGTGTTCCGAGAAGTATTTTCGTTGCGAAGTCTTATAGTTTACCCATACTTTTTGCAAATTCAGCTAAACTGCGGTTGAAGTTTTGTATTGAGAAATCCTGCAAGTTCCAGAGGAATCGAGTCTACTTTCATACGCTATTTTCAGGTGACAATGGATAGATAGTTGAACTTTCCACTAGAATAAACAATAAAAGAAACATAAGATCTGATCACAACAAGTTGATTATCGACTTGTTTCTGTTTACGTTAAAGGAATCCAGAATGCTCCCGTCATCTATTTCCTGTTTCTGTGCAGTTCCTCGATTTTACCTACTTACATTTATTTGCTCTATTTTGGAATTCAAAGTCCCAATTGAAAAATTAACAGAGTGTCAAAGATCATGTTTCACTCCCAAAATATCTATGGAGTCACTCAGTCTCACCCTCGTTCCAAACTTTTAGATTCGTACCCTTAAAATGTGAAACATCACCAGAAAAGAAGGAACGCATTCACTACATAGAGTTAGATGACAATATGCAAGAAGAATTGTTTACGAGCTTGAAATCCATCTAGGCACATCCGCAAATATGAAACATGTTAATTCTAGAAGAAAGGCAACTACACCAACCTCAGGTAGTTTATTCTGTTGGGCAAGATGTTCAACATGGAGTTTTACATTTGATGAAGCATGAAACCAGACTCTACGATCAACATCAGCATACGTATATGAAACTATGTCGAACAAAGTTCTTGCTCCATCATTTATAGCCTTCAAAATGGTAGATTCTCTGCTTCTTCGGTTCCTGAAATTTCAAAAGATAGTCCAAAAGGCTTGTTACGCAATTTGTACAATCTGGCAGCTGTCGCTTCACCACAAGCTATATTTTTTAGCAACAATGCAAATTAAAACTTTTAAATTGCATAGTCACCGAAGGCACACATTTTTAGTGGTTGTGCCACATAAACGGTTGTACATACAATGTGGTTACCTCTTGCTTCCCAAGATCATTTGATAACATAAATATAAAGGCAAACCGAGCAGGTAATTGTCATTCTTACTTGAGATTCCCACAGAGCATGTGTTTCGGCCACATATTAACTCTACCATGCATGGGAATCAATGCATGTGGGGAGAGATCCATCAAGTTGTACGATGTTTGGAAATAATCCTGAAAATCAAACCGAAGAAGTCAAACACAAATTCCGACAGAGCATAACAAGAATAAAGAGATAATTCAGTACACTTACACTCATATTTCCCCCAGAAGCAGCATCCAAGACCGCACTTCCTTGACTGAGATTGATTACACACCATACATCCACAGATCAGTTCATCAAGTATATAGATATTATAAATGTTGGACATGAAAACTTCAGCTGGACGATCAGATGCACATGTTAACAGCCACATCAAGATTATGATAAAAATTCTTACCCTACACAGTGATCGCCAATTATCAATGAGTTTGTACTGACATGAAGAAGAGCCATATGACCATCTGTGTGCCCCTGTTAAAAATATTAGAGTGAAGCTCATAAGTTAGATAAGTCTTCAAGGAACAATAAAAAGAACATTGTACAACAGATGCTGAGGAACGGAGTGAAAAGAATTAGCATAAAGGATTCAAGACAGCAAAAACCATGAGGCAGCATAGCAATGCTGTATATACCAAAAAATCTGAGGGCAAAACCAGAAGATAAAGATTAAAGAACCGAAGAACCTTACTGGAGCAGAAATGAGTCTCAAAGATTGACCACCAATACATATTTCTTCAGATCCAAGGACTGGGACATACCCAAGAGACCAATCATCTGCATCCAGAAACAATATTTCAGAAATTAGGATAAAAAAATTTGTTCTGTAAAAAGATTAAGTTATCTTCAAATAGCATTCTTCATTTAAAATGAAATAAAATTAATTGAGATCTGACAAACCAAATAAGTTATGAATACAAGTTGACTTAATAAATTTAATAAAATCTTCGATATCTGATCTAACTGGCACGAGGAGAATGCAGCCTCAAAGGCATAGCTGGCCTGGTAGTGAAATCAAATCTACTGCAGAAGAAGTGAATTCTCCTCAACCAAATTTCCGTATGAAAAACAAGAACAAAAAGAAAACTTACACATTCTTCTACACAGATGTGACTAATGTACTCGAGAAGTGACTGTAAGATCGTTGATCAACTAGAAATGTTAATCAAGGTCATTAATTAACTAGATATGTTAATCAAGTTTTAAAGTCATCAGTCTTTTTCGGATCTTGAAAAGTAAACATGATCTTCATTACGTTATTTGGATTATCAATGCTTTTTTCTTGTCAAAATACAAGTTTGTGCTTGAAAGCACAAAGCAAACTAGTCGATAAGAATAGCATTTGTTCTTTGATATCTTTATGCAATAGAAAAAATACAGGGAAAAAAACTTAAGCTACAAGTCAGCTCATCTCACCTTTTCTAATTCGGCCAAAAGTATTTTCATGAGCCAAGAGAGTCGCATCAGGATTGCACTTCTGAATGATTTTGAGACCTAAAAGAATGTTGAGACCGATGAATGACCATGCACAAGGAAAGCATGAAGTGGAAGTAACAGAAAGCTAGATATCAAAAACCAAAGGACACCTTTCAACAATTCTTCAGAGGAGATAGAAGGAAAAATAACAAAATTTTCAGAGAAATAATACAAGTGAAGCTTGATTGCCACAAATAATGAGTAATCACATAAAAAGAAAAAGACTGACACAAAAGTAAAGATTTCAGGTTTAGAATACTGTATGGAATCCTTACCATCGACGTGATCACTATGATGATGGGTAACAAACACAACTAACTTTCGTGGGAGCGCAGCAACAATTTGCTCAAGCTGATAGTTCACAATAAAACATTTAGTAATGGGGTCAATGAAAGAAAAGATGTGCCATAATGGTAATGCATCCATCTGTTGGGTGTACACAATGGTCAGATTTATGTACCAAATTCAGGTAAAAGAAAGAGCATGTACTCGAGATTTGAAATATAATATTAATACCTAAATCCTAATACAGCCATTTCAAAGGCCATTAAAATATATCTGTTTACGATAAATTTAGAATATTCTATAACAATATATACTCTCTCAAGGTCTTATCTCATTCCTAATCATCCACCAGTATCAAAGAATTACTGAACTGGAATGTGGATTGCTTTTGAAGAGCATTTTGCCTCTATAAGTAACAACTCGGATATCATAGTTAATCCAGATGGTTCTTGAATTTTTGTAAAAAATATTTTGAAATAAATTATTCGTCACAGAAAGCAACATTATGTGGTTTAATTCCATAACATCAGTTTTCATTGTGGTTCATTCATGTATGGAAAGTTAATTATTATAATAGTTTGACATTTGTTCCAACTTCCAAACGTTTCTCCACATTGAGATGACTGACCTAAATTGTACCAGAAGGATTGCAAGCAAGTTCGACCAATCACCAAAATCATACATTTCTCTTTTCTGGTTTTTCCTCGTTGAGCAAACTATATCTGTATATAGGACAACTAAGTAGCCTATTAGTAAGGTACAGATGATCTTCTAAAACTAAGATATTGTGTTTGAATCACACTAGTTGTACTTGCATCTGTATGAAAAAATGTATGTAAAATTTATACCTCTTTGTATAAAGCAGATTTGCATCCAGGATCTACAACAAGTGCTTCTCCACACGCAATAAAACCATCACCATGACTTCCATCACTACTAGTCTCAGGAAAAAATACAATCAAGTTTGTGGTGCAGAAAGGCTTCACTGTTCTGCTTGCCATGGGAATAAGTTTAACTCCAGGAGGATATTCCTGTGAAAATCAAACGAAAGCTCTAAGACAGCAGCATATATGACATGAATTTTGTCTTCCCAGTTACGGAGCCGTGGAATGTGGATATAAATTATAATAATGTACCACCTACATTTTCTCAGATGTAGGAAGAAACTACTGCAAATTTGAATCATAAATCATCCTTTTATGAGCACTAGAGCTTACCCAGTACATTATACTCCCGAAGATTAAATATATCAATAATTCAATATCAGGAAATTTCTTATGCATTACAATGTTTTTTTAACATAATATGCAATAAAGATAGTTAATTTTAGCATAAGCAAGACATACGATTAGACTCTTCTTTGCATTTTCCACTCTAGGGACACTGGAAGTCGCTTAGCATTCCCTTTTTCATGGTGATATTTCTAACTGGGACATCCAGTTCATCAAGACATTAGCATTGAACGCAGGTTTACCACAGCCATAGGATGATCGAAGCCACGAGTGAAAAGGTTACGAGTTGATAAAGACAAATAGTTGTGATAGTCAAAATTGGTAGATTGGTTATGAAGCCAACTTAACATGACGTTGACTCAAAAAAGTTCAGATTATTTACGAAAGATATCATGTAGGGGTAAAATAAGCTTAAAATCAACATCGAAATTAGAATTGCTTTCGCTTATCAGACATAACCTCGCCGCGAATAAACATACCTGAGATTTCAAGGTGGGAGGAATGTTCAGCTTTGAAGATTGCATTGACCGGTTCAGAATGCCATCTGAACCAAGAACAACTAACGGCCCTACACGTTCACTATTAGGCCTCACTTCTAGAAGCTTAGCAACACAACTTTCCGTGCTCATCCACTTACAGAAACCTGTGGTAATAGTAGCGGCATATAACAGAAATCTCGTTAGTGATCCATTTCCTATTTAGATTTCATCAGTCATTTTTTACATGACATAAATTAAAGGTATCTGAAAAAATATGAAACTCTAGTGTGTTCGCTCCTAAGAGAAAGCATGTGTAATTATGTGATCCACATAAATATACTAGCATATGTGCATACCTCATAAATGTTTTTTAAAATATCGATTTTGAAATATTCATCAAGAGGCTAATAATAATAACCATCTAAAAAATAAATCTAAATAAAACCAATGATATTTATGGTATGTAAGGGAAATTTATAGAATAACAAATATACTATGGAAGTTATGAGAAATTATTAGGAGCATGAATGAAAGTACTAATTACACATTTTGATCTATTTTTACTTTATTTAGTGAGAGCTAATTTTGAAAGTTCAATTAAATATACCGAAGTAGTTAGTTTCTCCAATACCTTCCTGCTTTATAATATTGTAAAAATAGCAAAGACAACTGGCACACTGCAATTTCATCAATCCCCGAGTGTTGATCACATCAAAACCGTATAATATTTTCAAAGAACAAAATCACAACTTTAAGTAACCTGAGAAAGCAGAACCAATAAACTTCAAAAACCAGACAAACTCGAGTTTATAACTCTAACTCAATGTCTAAGATAAAAATTTCAAGGCATTTTGCTGATGCATAAAAGAAACTTATGAATACACTTGCCCGTAAACTTGACAGAGACTTCAACTTAAAGAAAGTTGACATCAAAATGTGTCATCAGAGTACTCATTATTCAATAAATGTTACCAGGAATATTAACCCGATCAAACCTTTTAATTTCCCATCATGAAGTTCCAATTCTCCAACAAGATAAACAGTTTTCACAGAAATTCCAGGTCCAAATTCAGGCTCCTCTACAAGCTTTAAGAACTTCCACTTAACCTCATTGGCTATCTCAAACGCAACTTGTCCCAGAATCTACACTAAAGCGAGAGAATATTTAGACAAACAACAGATCATTTATATGACGTTAAGCCCATCTAATTCATGTGATTGATTATATCTTCTAATTGCATCGCCTTACTCATATTATAAGCAATCTATCAAATGGTTAAAAGTAACGGAAAACAATAGTTCCAATATATGATATCTTCAGTCTAACAAATCTATTGGGTCAGTAGCAAATGTAGAATGATGAAACTGGATCGAAAAGGGGAAGCACGATGGGTGCAAATGTAATTTTAAAAGTTCATCAATCACAAGCATCCAAGTAGATATACAATGTAACAGTTTTAAAAAAAACAAACTTTTGAAACAACATTACTCAATGGATTTAATCCATTCACAGAACCATTCGATTCGATTCTGGCCTGAAAAGTGAAATAATTAAGGAAGATAAAACAGATATAGCTTACCCTATCAACTTAATTTCAAAATAGCAAAAATTAATTTTGCCATCAGCAAACCTCGTTACGCCTTTCTCAGTTCCCAGCCTACTCACCTAAAATACGTAAAAACCGAATTGTTTTTCCTGTCCGATTGAAAATATAGGAACAAAAGAGAAAATTTCTCAGAGCTCATCAGCAATCATTAACAAGAATGAGAAAAGTGATAAGTGAACAGGATATTACAAAGCCACACCTCAGAGCCACTTCTAAGCCCGATCATTATTAAAATTCCACAATATATCATTTCCATAAGACATTATTTCAAGAACATGTTTAACAACAACAATGTCAGAATTATCAATCGAACCCACAAAGAAACACCACTCAAATGGCAGTAAAGTGAAGTACCTGATCAAGAGCTGAATCAAAGTCAAATTGATTCAAGGAACAGAAGTTTCTTGAAGAGCCCTCGACTTCAATCTGAACCCTTGGAGAAGTACTCGATGGTTTGTCAAGAATTAATTTTAATTGCACAGAAGGCAAGTCCCAGAGGTCCGAATCTTGATAAGAATCATACTCAGGGTCATTGAATTTCGGGGGTGGCTCTTGCTTTACAAGAATGAACTCGGCGTTGTTTGATGGATTCTTGATGATCGCTGCAAGGTTCACTTCTTCGGTGGCCATTAATTAACTGGTTGACGATGGTGAATGACACCTTTTGATGGTTGGCTGTGCTCAAGTAAAACAGCTTCTATTGGACTCTCTCCATTTGTTCTTTCTTATATTATAATAACTATTTGAAATAATATTTCATGCATTAAATAATATATTACTAATATTTTTGTCAACTTTTACTCTAAGAAATTAAATATAACATTAAATTATTTATTATTTTTTCCTTAATTTTTCAAAAGATTATTCATTAAAATTTTATACTAGAAACTAATTTTAATATGTCTAATTATATATTCAAAATTATTATAAATAATATGGCATACTCTATAGACTATAGCTAGTGGTATAATGGAACATTGCACTCTTAACTGGCTATGGTTAGCTCTTGATATTATACAATAATTATTGTTTTAATATTATTGTTGTTTTTTTTTTTAAAGAAGATAATGTATAAAGGTTCGTACCAATAATTTTAAGTGAATGAAAGAAGTTTTGAATAATTTTGGTTAAGTGGATAAAAATGCCGATGATTAGATACGATCCGAAGATTAAATAATAATCTCTGTAAAATAATATCAAATTAGATGTGATTATACCATTGATTGATCCATTATACTCGTTAGTCTCGGCGTGAATCGACTCTCTTTCTTGATATATGTATCATNCATTGATATCATTTTCAGATTTACATCTTATTTAAGAAAATTATATTGGAATGATTAAAAAAAAAAGGAAAAACTTGCATCTAAAACGTAAGCCCAACCGCTTGAACAAAAAAACTTTTGTGTGAGATATAAGAAGTTAATTTTGTGAGACTGATCTATTATTTGGGTCCTCATGAAAAATTATTACTTTTTATACTAAAAATATTACTTATTATTGTAAATATGAATAAAATTGATCTGTATCATGGATAAATATCAGTTAGACTTACTTACAAGAGATTTAATACCGCTTAAATTAGTTGGCTTGGTGCAAATAAGGAATTATTAACACATGTCAAAGTTGTTCATCCACCGCTATTTATCAGATAGGAGGATGCTAAACGTACAATGCAGTTAATATTTTAAATTATAAAGTAGTAAATTCTAATTTTTATTATACAAAAAACTCAAATGAGGCAGTTTCATTGATTAATTTTATGAGCCGAATTTCCGACCAAACTCGATTCATGAAATAATATTATTTTTATATCAAAAATATTATTTTTTCATGTATATATGAATCAGATCGACCCATCTGATCATAAAAGACATGCTCCTTTTATGGCTTAACCGATTAAATTTCGTATCATTTTATGTTATTAAAAATTTTATATTTTCATATTTTGTATCATTTTATCAGTGTTTTAAAATGTGGTATCTTGACGGCCACCCACCGCCTAACATCTAAGTGAGCTTGTACTGTTGCCTAGGTGGCTCCTATGCGTTTTTTTAGCTTAAACATTTAATAATTCTTGTTCAATTTCATATTTCTCATCAAACTCAAAATTCATGATACATTTTTTATTTTCATCCAATGCAAATTGACGAGTAAATATGACAAATAATTCTTAAAAAATTAAAATTTTAAAAAAAATTATATATAAATCTAGGCGGTCGATTAATGTAACAATGCTCATAGACATCGTTTTTGTAAAAATCGAGGCGCTAGGCCACCGTCGACACCTTAGACGACGTCTTTTAGAACACTGCATTTTATTCGAATAAAAATTATACAAAATATGATTCGATATTTTAATTATGTTTTTTTTAAAAAAAAATTGTTAAGAGTGCATAACTCTCTCATAATAAAATTATGTTTTATCCATTGATTAAACCCGGGCATTTCAGTTTGAAGAAAATTTCTTACATATGATGGGCTACTGAGCCGGGTTTCGAACTCCATTTTAGCCCATTCTATTTGTTTGTAGCCCAATGCGTGCTAAAGCACAATTTTGATAAATAAATAATTGTGCCCAAATCAAGCTATCAAATATAAATACACTTTGACTTAGAATATATTTCAAATACATTCGAATTTGGTTAATATCCAAATTAATTCGAACTATCATTGTAAATTAACTCGATTATTTTCCGACACTACATATAATCAAGAAAACAGAATTGAAGAGTTGTTCTCTATATAAACTCAAAACTGTTAGTATTTCGGAAAAATATATATATATATTATACATCATTCTTTCATGCAACGTTCGTCTCAAATTTCATAAATAATTAGTCATAATAATTTATTTTATCCACATATATTGATTTATCTTGATATCTATATTATATATAATTTATCATCATGTCTTCTTCGAACCAAACTTTGTCTCATAAACTTGCATAAATTAATATCTCAGAATAGTTCCTAAGCTAGATTCTACTAGCTAGGCCCATCCTTCAATTAATTTAATACTCTACCATAATTAAGTTACTTCTATATGCATATTATTGGGTATATGAAATCCTACCTACGTGGGCAATACCCTCATTTCATTTCAAACGGGTAAGATCTTGCCACACATATAATTTCCAAAAAAAAAAGTGGGTCCTATATATACATGGCAAATCTTGGTCATCCATCCTATCATAGGGGCAATGCCCACATGGGTAGGATGAAATAAACCATATTATTGTATGTAATACCGTAAAGCCGGCCTAAAATATTGGCACATTGACAGGAAACCTACGATTAATTAATGACAATCAACATCTAAAAGTGTATATCAGTTTTGACATGCTTCATACTTAACGTGTAAACTTATGTGAGTATCAATGAAGTGACACTCACTTATCGAATGTATAATTTTTCTATGTTCCATCATATCCAATAGATGAGTATCATCTCATCGATGCTCATATAAGTGTGTACGATGTGTATGCAGCATATAAAAACTGTAAGTTGTATATACATATCGATCAGAAAACGTCATCTTAGGTTATCTATTCTTAGACTTGAAAACACAGTTTACTGGCTAAAACTTTATTATTATTTAACTACACCATAGAAATATCAATACTGCAAAATAGTGTGTCTATACTATTTAATATTTTTTAGGTAGAGAACAAAGTTTAGATATTTAAATAAACCTTTTATAATTTGAAAATTGTTGGATATACACTTTAGATTATATTAAAACTTACATTTTGTATGATGAATTACCAAAATAATCTTGAATCTAATTAAATCTTTATTTATTTATTTTTTATTCTTTATTGCTCTTGAAAAAGAAAAATATCAACATGTGTGTCGATCTAAATGTACTGTACATCTAGATTCTGGTATTGGTCCCACTTGCTGTAATTTGAGATAACTCTCCCACTTTTGCCGACATCTAGCACGAATCCAAAGATTTTAACTTCAATATTTTGTAAAATAATTGATTTTTAACGTAAGATTCTTTGGCAATTAATTAAGCTGAGCATGTGTTAAAGGTAAATACGAAAGCTTACAAGCCGAAGTCATTCACATGCATATGACTATTAAATCGGATCTCAACATTAATAAATCAACTGTTTTCTTGGATTTGTCACAAATAGTCTTATGAAGAGATAGATTATCAACCCAAATATCTTATTTCGATTTATTTAAAGTTCTTACGACGCAAACATCGACAATTATCAATCGTAGCTCAAATATTTAATCGAATTTGTGATCTCGACTTGAACTCAAACTACATGATTCATTTAGAATATATTAGTTTATTCAAATCTAATTCATAATAACATCTGATTTTTCATATAGAGAGATCTCAGGTTTAATATTCAATGTAAAACAACACCGCATACAGACATATATAAGAAGTACGTAAGTTCAAGTCCACGTCTTGCCACCTCAGAGCCACTGGAATCTATCAACTTGGCATTGTTGTGCTAATAAAGTTGAAATATTTGTCTAAGAGTAAGTTTTGTGTGAACGATCTCACGAATTTTTATTTGTGAGACGGATCAACCCTATCGATATTCACAATAAAAAGTAATACTCTTAGCATAAAAAGTAATTCTTTTTCATGGATAACCCAAATAAGATATTCGACCCACGAAATTGATCCGTGAGACTGTCTCGCAAGAGTTTTTGTGTTTGTCTAAACATGATAGCTTTTTTGCTTTCAAATAAATGATTTTTACACTTTTTTTTTTTATCATAAGACTGATAAACTATCTAAAAACTTAAAACTATAAATAAAGATAAGATTGAATTTAAAAAGAAAGATTCTTATAGGAAAAAAATATATTCAATAAAGTTATATAATGAGGGTAAAATTTGTAATTTTAAATAAGATTTCACAAAATCAATTAAAATTTAGTTATTACAATTAATTCCAATATTTAGATAAATTAATGATCAGGTTAATTAATGAATACCTGCTGTATAATTTTATATCATGACAGGTTCATGTGCACATGTTAAGCGGTGTCGGTGTTGCCGTCTATTGTCCAATTTAAAATTGGCAATCCAAAAACAAATGTAATTTAATTATTAAAAACGTAATTAATTTTTCTCATCAATTGACCAATCTCTTTTTAACAGATTAAATGAATCTCAAAACCCCAGTGGACTACTTAATCAATCTTTTTTTAAAAAAAAAAATCATGAGTAGACATTCTAGACAGTAATCTAGGCTTAGGACAGGGGTTGGGACATCAGATTAGGTTAATTATATAACAATCATAATATTTAATTAGTTAGACTTTAATTGACAATTCTGGATGGAGAGAAAATGTCACTTTAAATAACTTAAAGCTAACTCCACCCAATATAAAAACTTCATATATTCATGGATCCAACTTTACTGGACTCATCGATGATTTATAGGTGATCTGACACCAATATCTTAAATCTGGATCGACATATAATATTCAATACAAAATTATAATAGACTTTCTTCCAACTAAAAAAAGCTTTATTTTGCATTATCACATTAATTAATTAGACATTTATTAAACCATTATTTTTTATGGACATAATAATATTCACTTCATATTTACCAAAACTTCTTTTTTTTTTAAAAAAAAGACATTATAATATAAATAATGATAAAATAGAATATCCATATTATAAAATTGACTCGTTGTTTTACGTATGATGGAACAAAAATAAATTATAATAAGCAATTGTTGTCATAATAATTTAACTTTGGAAATAAATACATATTTGCGGGCCAGGCTTGCGATTCGATGATCCCAAATGATATTATATCTACATCACTTAGACACCAAAAGTAAGCATGATTAAGTCCTTAAAACGTTTTAAATTAGGTGGTGGAAACCATTGATAACAAGAAAAGACATTCCTAATTATTTAACTAAATGATTGCTTAAGGCCATTTTTAGTTTAATCAACAAGCTTGACAAATTAGATTAGACTTAGACACGTCAATCCAAATTAATTAAACTCTAAAGCGTACGAACATGCACAGACAATATATAATAATTTAAATATCGTGCAATATAAGGCATCATTTACAATATGCGTTATGTAATTTATATATTGGATTAAATGGCTAGTGAAAATGTCTCATATATAACTTGTATGTTTTTTTATCATGTTACGATGAATTTTCATTTTTACTCATGTAATTTGAAATTTTCATTTAAATTATATGTTTTTTTCATGTTCGATTATTTTTTTTTACCGGAAAACACTATGGACTTGGATAAAAAAAAATTAAAATGAAAAAAAAAACAAATTACAAGAGTAAAAATGAAAAATCATCATAATAGTGCCAAAAATGGAAAAACAAATGTAAGTTACAAGATAAATAATGTAAATTCATGTTAACAGGACAACAAGTTAAAAAAATACAAATTCTAGCTTAAAAATGTAATTTTCTCTATATAATATATGTGAGAAAATTTCAATCAATAAGCATATTTATTAATTTCAGAAATTTGGATAATATGATAATTTATTTCAATAAAATTATCAAAATATCTGTTACCAGCTCTATTTTTTTCATGCCTCGGCCATATATGTTGTCAAAAAAAAAATCCTATAATTGCCCAAAGTTTTTAGTTATAATCTATTGATGAATATCAAGAGCAAGATCACGTAGTCGAAAAAAGATATTATCAAACTAGAGAAAATACAGATATCTGGTTGACAGACTAATGCTCGATAGTCCAAAAAAACGAACTTCTTAGATTGCTATCTGCATCACAAATCAAAATGAATGATATTGAGAGAGGGATATGCATGTGAGCGTATTCGAATTTATGAGTCTTGATAATTAAAGATCCCAATAACTAAATAAAGATTAAGTCCAATTTTATGGACTAAGTAATTGAATTGAGTCTTATAACTCATGAGAGGCAGCAACTAACGTCATTCTCATAAAGCAAAGCGAAATATGTTAAATGGAACAAGTTGACATTAACGTGTCGTGTCCTATGATACCCGTACTTTACTGTAATTTGAGTTCTTGACTAACCATGGTTTTTTTTTTTTTTTTTCTAAAAAAAGTCCCTCCACAAAGGAACACCCATCGACTCGTGTGTTTAAAAAATAAATTGTACTAGTAGTTTGTGGCACATATGATGGTAGCTTCGATGTTACATGTGAGGGCACTGCCTCACATGGTTTGGATGAACAAGATTCACACATATATGTGATTTTAAAAAAATTAGTGGACCTCATGTATGTGTGGCTAAATTTGGACACTTGATTCTATCATGGGGTTAGTGTCTCTACATGTAGGATGTAATCAACCCACATATGATTTGCATACATTAAATTTTAATACAAAGTATGATTATACTAGAATATTTTTTTAGCGATTAAATGTTATGCTTTATTTATTTGTAGATCTCACGTGTTTGGTTCAATGTGTATCGTTGGATGTATAGTTAGAACGTTGCTTTGTCGTCTATAACATTGAATTTCTCTCTCTCTTTTTTTTTTTTAAAAAAAGGTAACAAGTAGCTAGATAGGTTTTATCACTGTTTATTATTTTCTAATAATCGGATACTAATCTAACCTAGAGTCTAGATCTATTTGTCATAATTATGCTTTATATTAATGCTTTAAGATGTTTATGGAACTCAACATCCAGCATTACAAGTTGGTTCAACGAACATTACACATGAATTTATTTATGATTTCTCGACGATTAAATTTGCTGCATTGTTCTTAAAAAAATAAACATAAAATATGATGCATTGGAAAAAAAATTTGGTGTAATTGATAATCTGCTTAACTCGCATAATGATGTGAATCTTCGACCGATCCACCCCAATAATTGAGTAACCAACCTTATCAAGCATATCTTCGGATATGGCAAGCGCCTAATATCGATATCTATGCGAGCATCGTTGATGTGATGTCATGAACATCTAATCATAAATGCCTGCAGTGAGTACTCTCATTATCAAGACTTTTATATATATATATATATTACAAACACTAAGAATAAAATGAAACGAGAATCAATAAGTTTTCATTAGAAGCAATAATAGCAAATTAATCATCTTCGGAATGTAATGTTGAAGAGCTAATTAAGATAATCAAATAATTCAAAGTAGGAAAAGATAGATTTTGAAAAGGAACAAAAATTTCCTTGCTTATCTTTATTAGAAACGAAATTTTCGACTGCCAGTTATGATATGAAATTGAATCACTTAGAAAGAGGAGACATGGTGGGGTCATACATGGAGTTGTGAAGACTTTTCAAAATTTGTCTCTTATTTATTTATTTTTTAATTAATAAAAATTGTAAATTTTAGAATTTAATATATTATGATTGATTTTTATTTATTTGTCCCTTTTTTTAAAATTTTTTGGAAAAGTCCTACATATGCATATAATAATGAAGTTTCTAGCTAGCTAAACAAATATATTTCAATCAACTATGCATGATTTTTTTTTTTTTTTTGGTTAAATAAGTGACCAAAATGTGTTTCTTTCTTGATTTCATCATATCTCTCACTTTCAAGATGTGGTTAGTAAGATTTGGGGAGATCTTCCCATAGAAACCAAAGCTTAATATCAACGTCAATCACGCAAACATCCAAAATAATTAATATATATATATAGATCTGAACACATAGCTTCATTATTTCAATATTATTAAATTAAAGTAGCTTATTTTGTAAAGATTTTATCCAATCTCGAGTTGAAATTTTATCTAAATCAAATTAATGAACTGGTTACTAATATTTTGCACGAGAATGTTTTCTTTTGGGATGTTTTCGTAATTTTCCCTCGTTTAAAATTAAACCTGAAATTGCTTAACACGTAATGTTATCCCAAGTACTAGAAACATCGATAGGAAAAGAAATACTTGGGTGAGCAGTAAGTAGGTTTGACCATTAATGTCGTAAAATCGATGGGTAGAATTAGGAAAAAATTGTTTGAGTAGAATCTTAGCTTTTCTTTCGATTTATTCTATTAAAGTAATATTTGTAAATGTTTAGAAAAAAAGATTATAAATTTTTCTAATACAAACATTGTTTGAATAGAATCCTAGTTTAGTTCTGATTTGATTCTTTTAAGGTAATACTTGCAAATGATCATGGATTTTTTATTTACAAAGTTTTCCAGATTTTTAAACAAAAAATCCATAATAATTTTTTAAAAATATTTGCAATAATTATATAAACCTGTAGCTACGCATCTCCACTCAATTTTGGCTATATTAGGTGATTTGCTTTAGCTTAGATTTGTCTTAGTCGATTAGCATCTCTTTATGGGAGTACTTCAAAATTCTTGACTTTATATATGGGTTAGAGTTTTTTTTTTTCCACTATGATGATTGGATGTACATTGGATAAATTCTCTTAGTTATAACATAATAATTTGCAAATCACGCTAAACACATATGTAAACTGCACTGTACAAACTCTATAAGATAGAATCGTTTGAGAATGTGTTAGTAATGAAAATCAAAATCATGATTATTGTTAATGTATTCATTTACTTTAGCAACTCGGAGACCGGAAGATACACTTTTCGTTTAGAGTAGTTGAGCTTCAAAACTTAGCTATTGACTGCTGATCATTCGTAGAACACTCACTAACTTGATTGTTCATTTTGGACATTTCATACTCTAAAACCAAACCTTTTTGGGCCCTCATTTCACTCCTAGAGAATATGCCACTTCATTAGCCAGAGTTTGATAACGATTTGAGAAAACTACGTGTAAGCATTTCAAATCACAACAAAAGCAATAACTAGAGCTCTGAGCTGCCACCCCCACAAGGTCACAGATCTACAGCAGTGCATAATTCACCCTAATGCAAAAATTTACTTCTTTTATAGCCAAAGAAGATGAGTACGCAAAAATCTACGGCAGTGCGAATTTGAGACCCTTCAAGAAAAGTCTTAGAAATATTTGAATTACCACATAGTTTGGATTCAAATAGATTCATATAAGAAAATTTAGATTATATTCATATGTGTTTTTACGAGAGAAAAATTACAATTTTACTTCGGTAAGTTTTGTTGGTCTCACGTGCAAAATTTGAGATAATAAAACCAGAAAATAAAGAATAAACTGGACGACACCGAGATTTACGTGGAAAACCCCTAAAAATTATTAGTGTAAAAACCACGGACAAGATGAAAAGAATTTCCACTATAATATTTTGTGGTGTACAACTCACTCACTGTGTTTCCAAAGAGAACACACACTCTCTTAATACAGGAGAACAAACACCTCACATATATTATAGAATGTTATAAGATGAGAGATAACTCGAAGAATGGATGATTTCAGAATGAAGGGGGGAGCTCTATTTATAGAGCCTCTGTAAGTGTGAAGACGCGTCTAAAACGCGTCTTCTGAAAATTCCTCGAAATTTCCTTCTCCCACGTTTTTTTTTATTTTCTTTGACTGGTCTCACCTATTAATTTCTTTGTCGACATTGCTCCCACTTGGAGATTTGATTGAGAATCAAACACATCTCCACACATCATTTCAATCTTGTCATTCCCTGCTGCTTACGTTTCTGCTAGGCCACTTAAGGATCTGCACCACTCAAGCTTATCAGTGTTCACTGGCTTGGTCAGAAAATCAGCAATGTTATCCTTTGTATGGATATTCTGCATATCCACGCTTCCTTCTTCTACTACTTCCCGCACAAAGTGAAATTGTACTCCAATGTGTTTCGTCCTGGAATGAAAGGCTGGATTCCTTGCAATGTGCAAGGCACTCTGACAATCACAAAACAAAGAAACATTTTCTTGTTTGTGTCCGATCTCCTCCAATAACCTTTTAATCCATATTGCCTCCTTGCAACCTTGAGTAGATGCCATATATTCTGCCTATGTTGTAGATAACGCCACAACTGTCTGCAGTTTTGAAACCCAGCTTACTGCTCCCCTTGCAAGTGTAAACACATAACCAGTGGTAGATTTCCTCTTATCAGGATCATCAGCATAATCTGAATCGACATAGCCATTGAGTGTAAAATCCGATCATCCATAACATAATGCAGCATTCGAGGTACCCTTAATGTATCTAAGGATCCTCTTAACAGTGCTCCAATGCTCTTGTCCAGGATTCGTCATATGCCGACTAACTGCTCCCACTGCTTGAGCAATGTCTGGTCTTGTACAGATCATGGCGAACTTCAAACTTCCCGCTGCTGATGCATATGGTACTCGAGACATCTCCATCCTCTCTGCTTCACTGCTAGGACACATCTCAGAGGATAACTTGAAGTTAAAAGGAAGATGGGTCGAAATCGGCTTACTATCTTGCATGTTGAAGCGTTGCAAGACTTTCTTCAAATAATTTTTCTGGGAAAGCCAAATCTTTCTGTTACTTCTTTCTCAGTGAACTTGCATCCCTAGAATCTTGTTTGCTGGTCCTAAGTCCTTCATATCAAATTCTCTAGCCAACTGTGCCTTCAATCCTTGGACATGATCTTTGTTGGGGCCTGCTACCAACATATCGTCCACATACAACAGCAAAATGATATAATCATCATCAGACCTCTTGAAATACGTACAAAAGTCTGCACTCAGTCTGTTGTATCCAAGGCTCATGATATAGGAATCAAATCTCTTGTACCAACACCTCGGCGCCTGTTTGAGACCGTACAGAGATTTGTTCAACCTACAAACTAAGTTCTCTTTGCCTTTTTCCGCAAAACCTTCTGGCTGGAGCATATAAATTTCTTCTTGAAGATCTCCATGAAGAAACGCTGTTTTCACATCTAGCTGTTCTAGATGTAGGTCAAACACCGCACACAATGCCAACACTACTCTGACTGTTGTAAGCCGAACTACAGGAGAAAATATCTCATTGAATTCAATACCTTCTTTCTGAGCATACCCTTTCACCACCAACCTAGCACGATACCGCTTCACTTGGTTATTGCCACCACGCTTGATCTTATAGACCCATCTGTTTCCAATGGCTTTCCTCCCTCGTGGTAGTGTAACAAGATCCCAAGTTTTATTCCTGTCTAATGCCTCCAACTCTTCTTGCATTGCTATCATCCACAAAGATACATCCGATCTTTGAGTAGCCTCGTGGAAACTCTATGGCTCATCATCCTCTGATAATAGACAATATGCAATGTTGCTTTCAGTGATATAATTTGAAAGCCAACCTGGTGATCTTCTGTCTCGAGTTGACTGCCTCACATTGGAAACCTCAGACTCAACTTGTTCTTGTTCTTCGTGCTCTGGTACTGCTTCACAAGAACCTTGACCTTCATCCGTCTTATTTTCCACCTGAAATATAGTAGTTTCGGAGGACAAGCTTGTGAACAGTAGGATCCCACACGCGAAACCCCTTTACTCCATCAGCATAACCCAAGAAGATACATTTTCTGGATTTCGAATCCAACTTTGATCTTTCTTGCTCATTGTACAGAACGTACACCTGACTTCCAAATGTATGCAAATGAGAATAATCTGTCGGCTTCCCAGTCCACATCTCCATCGGAGTCTTCAGATCAATCGCCACTGAAGGAGAACGATTGATAATATAACAAGCGGTTTTGACTGCTTCTGCCCAAAATGACTTGTCTAGACCCGCAGTCCTCAACATAGCTCTTGTTCTGTCCAACAAGGTCTTGTTCATCCGCTCCGCCACTCCATTTTGTTGAGGTGTGTAAGCCATTGTGAACTGTCTTTTGATGCGCTCATGTTGACAATATGCATCAAATTCGTCACTGGTATATTCTCCTCCATTGTCTGTCCTCAGACACTTGATTTTCTTCTCAGAATCAAGTTCAACCCGTGCTTTGAAATCTTTGAAGATCTGGAAAACATCTGCTTTCTTCTTGATTGGATACACCCAACATCTCCTAGAGAAATCATCAATGAACGAGACAAAGTATCTCGCTCCTCCTAGGGATACAACCGGTGCTTGCCAAACATCTGAATGAATCAGCTCCAATATGTTGCTCCTGGCAGTAGAAGTGCCAAACTTTAATCTGTGTTGTTTACTGGTAACACAATGCTCACAAAAGGGTAATGACACTTTTGTAAGTACTGGCAGCGCAGCTTCCGTTCTGAGAGAATTTTCAACCCCCGTTCTGACATATGCCCGAGCTTTCTATGCCACAAAACTGTTAATTCTTCTCCTGAACCATTTGATGCAACAGCTAGTTCTGCCTCCTTGTGTGTTTCTCCCAAAAGTACATACAGATTTGCAGCAATCTTTTTCGCCTTCATAACCACAAGAGCACCCTTCACAATTTTCATGATCCCGTTCTCGATCCGAGTTTTGCACCCGATGTCATCCAATTGCCCCAAGGACAAAAGATTTTTCGTCAGTCCTTTCACATGTCGTACCTCCTGTATGGTGCGAATGGTGCCATCAAACATTTTAATTTTGATAGTACCGACCCCAGCGATTTCCAAGGCATGATCATTTCCCATGAATACAGATCCTCCTGAGACTGGTTCATAATGGTCAAACCATTCTCTCCGAGACGTCATGTGCCACGTCGCTCCTGAATCCATAATCCATGTGTCACAAAATTTGTGTCTGCCTTCTGCAACAGTTGCTACTTCGCTGAATAATATTTCACCACTGCCTAAAGTACTGGCCACATTTCCTTGAGAACTTTTGTCAATACTCGTACACTCTTTCTTGAAGTGCCCTTTACCGCCACATTTGAAGCAGTAAATATTTTTCTTCTTACTTCTCGACTTTGATCTACCTCGTCTTTGGCTCCCACTGGAGTCACGGTCCATAATCTTTCTCTTATCATCGGTAAAGCCTCCGCCTGCTTCGATGTTACCAACCTATCTTCCTTATTCTTGCGTCGGCTTTCTTCACCGAGAACCGCAATTAAGACATCATCGAATCTTAGAAATCCCATAAGAATATTGTTGGTAATGTTGATGATAAGTTGATCATATGAATCTGGTAGACTTTGAAGTAGAAGCTCTGCACGTTCATTTTCCCCTATTTTATGCCCCATGGAAGTGAGTTTGGCAAATAGAGTATTTAGTGTGTTGATATGGTCGGTCATCGATGAGGATTCCACCATCCAAAGAGTATAAAGCCTTTTATTTAGGAAAATCATGTTGTGTAACGACTTGATCTCGTACATCTTTGTCAGAGTATCCCAGATAATTTTTGCTGTTTTTATCTCAGAGATACTTGACAATACTTTGTCTGCTATAGCCAAGAGTAAATTGACAACAGCGTTGTCATTCATCTCATTCTACTTTCCATCATCCGTAATCTCCACCGGTCTATCTCCAATATCCGCCAAGCAATTCTCCTTTCTTAAAACTGCTTGTATCTTTATTTTCCACAGCATAAAATTGCTTTCGTTGAACTTTGCTATCTCGTACCTACTCGTCATTATGTCTACAACAATTTTAGTAGACTGGACAAAATAATCCCGCCTTAAATTAAAAATCTCAAAAAATCTTTTCTGATGTGGAAGATCAGTCTAGGCTGCAACCACAGAGCATACTCAGAATTTTAAGAAATTTTAAACCAAGGCTCTGATACCACTTGTTGGTCTCACGTGCGGAATTTGAGATAATAAAACCCGAAAATAAAGAATAAACTGGACACCGAGATTTACGTGGAAAACCCCTAAAAATTATTAGGGTAAAAACCACGGGCAAGATGAAAAGAATTTCCACTATAATATTTTGTGGTGTACAACTCACTCACTGTGTTTCCAAAGAGAACACACAATCTCTTAATACAGGAGAACAAACACCTCACAAATATTATAGAATGTTATAAGATGAGAGAAAACTCGAAGAAGGGATGATTTCAGAATGAAGGGGGGAGCTCTATTTATAGAGCCTATGTAAGTGTGAAGACGCGTATAAAACGCGTCTTCTGAAAATTCCTCGAAATTTCCTTCTCCCACGTTTTTTTTAATTTTCTTTGACTGGTCTCACCTATTAATTTCTTTGTCGACAAGTTTACTTGTTTTGGATTTTAATCTTGTAAGTTTTCAAAGTTTGATTTTCATCCAATAAATTTGACTATTTTTCCGTTAGAAGTTATTAAAGCTATCGACTGTTTCTTATTTAACACCAATGCTATTGTACACTGTTCATGTGACAAAAAATGTCTATGTTACATACATTAAATCCATCTAAACAAAAATAAAATGGAAAAATAAAAAAAAACATCACTCGATATTTTAAAATAAGAGTAAACAAAAAAAACTTGTTGTTTTTCTCTATTTTTGGTTCAATAAATTTTAGTGTGTGTAATATATGTTTTACTCTCGCTACATTAGCATATATGAGAAAATAAATGTCAAATAATCAATATTCTTTATATTTAGGGACTTAAGATTAAAAATACTAAAACAAAAAATTGAATTTGGTAAATGAAAATTAAAAATTGACAAGTTACAAATATAATATAAAATCCAAAACAAATTAATTTTAATGACTAAAATTGCAATTGTAAATAGGGTATATACATATGATTATTCTTTTATTTAAATGAAACGTACCGAAGGTGCTCCATTTTTTTAAAAAAATGTAAGAATAATTACTCAAAAGATATTTAGGTTCATACACACAATCACACACACACAGATATATAATTTTAAAACTTGTATAAATTAAAATGGGTATGATCTCCTCATTGAATCCGATCCACGACTTTGTAATATTTAAATATTTATTATGTATATTTTATTGAACTAAGGAATCTATGCCGGACAATCATTTTGTGTCGGTTCCTCATGGCTTACAAACGTTGAAATGCAATTGGAAAAAAGACCTAGTTTTCATTACAAGGCATTCTCTCTATTCATGTGTATATTTACTATTTAATTTTTTATACAAGTATTAATTTTTCAAATGAGAACTTACTTTAAGTACATCTATTAATATGAGCTTGATAAAAGTTCACTTGATTAACTAGTTTCTTAAGATTTAAGAATGTTATTTATTTGAAAGAGAATATTTATCACTTCTAATTCCTGATTGGACAATAAAATACAACGACCTTTGGAGAAACACAAAAATGTATATGATATCATCTCACCAGTAAATCTTATGAGACAGATCTCCTATCCGACTCAATCATTAAAAAATAATATTGTACCAGGCTAACCCTGACCTACTCTTGGAGAAAAAAATCAAAGTGTAAAATGGTTGGATATGAAATTCTAATTTTTTTGTTTTTATATGTTTGGTGTAATAACTGTCTTAGCTAAGTAAAATAATCGAAACATGATGTTTGAGTTTCTCTGGGGTTTTAAATATTAGAGTCGCACATTTACTACGTACCAGCTATCGCTTTTGATCATACGGTAACTGTTCGGTTCTACAATTGGTATCAGAATCAATGTAACATATTTGATTTTTATTGATTTCAAGAAGTGTAATTATTGAGAGGTAGATTGTTAGGTACAATAATTGTCCGTGTTAGGTATGAAAATCGAAACGTAGTGCATAAGCTGCACCAAACAAATGTCTGGTCCTACATTATATATTTGATTGATATATTAAGAAATAAGTATGAGAGCCTCTTATTTTATTATTATATATAATACAAATACATAATATAATTAATCAGAAAGCAACGCCCAAAAATAGACAATATCTTTTACTTCACAATTTGGCGTATGGATTAGTTAGTGTAGAAGTCTTCAACTATCCGTATGTAGATAAGATAAAAATAAATAATAAGTAGGGTATGGAGCTGTGAATATTCAATCGATGCATCATGAGTTGATCAAATAGACGCAGTTAAACGGGGTGATACTCACGGGAAATTTAGGGTCCGATCTCGGCGAGGGTCACTAATCCAGACGCAGGTTTGAAATTGTCCTGAGCCTGAAATCACAAATAAGACCGTTAGAAGAGGGCCAGGAGGGTGTCCTGGCGTAGCCCCTCCGACGCTCAAGTCAGAGACTGAGGATATATGGGGGAGCAGCTAAAGGTGCTGCTGAAAACAATATAGTGAATGAATAATCATACGCTCAAACCTGGTATTTATAGGAGAATATCTGAGCTGCTCATGGGTCCTTCACCTGTGGGCCCTAGAGATGGGCCGGGAGTTTGGGCCTAGAGATGGGCCCATCCATGGGGTATCACGGGGCCAGGCCAAGATTTCTTCCATGATCCATTTTTTTCTTCACGAAAAATGTCAAGGAAAAGGATTGGATCGAGTAAATTATAACGTTTAGTAAATGTCTACAAAGTTAAACCAATGAAATCTCTTAAGTACAAGTTGTTAGGAAAGCAATCGAAATATGATGTTTGAGCTGACTATTATACAATTTAAAAAGATTTAAGATGCACTATTACCAATATTTATAGCTTTTGGTAAAACAACAAACATTTGGTCTTACAATTGATATTTATTAAAGCCAATATCATGAGTTCGATTCTAATTGATTGCAAAGACTGCAATTATTGAGAGAGATTGTTGGGGTGCAATATATAATTATCTCTGTCGAGAGAGTAATCGAAACGTTACGCTTAGACTATAAGATTTAAAAGGATTTGAGTTTCACTTTTACCCGTATAAATTTTAGTACAACTTTTGATAAATTTCATATAAATGGATATCGTACGTACTAATTGATTATTGGACAATTATTGATAATTAAACAACAGCGCCTTCTTTAAAAGCTACGTTTTTAACATGAAACAAGACAAAACAACATGTTTACTAGCTTATTTAATTTTATTATATATTCATTTCAAAAAATATTTGCCAAATCTTAAACTTCAAATAAACCTTTTTTAATGATTTCCTTGGAATTTTTATCCTACCACGAGGGTTTATTAACGTAAACAATTAATGATGATTGAGACGTACGAGGGTTTATTAGCAACTAGAGGAAGGCCTCGAATTCGGAATACAAGGGACGTACGATTTATTTTATTATATGAATCAATAAAAGAATGTTCTTTTAAATTAATTATATCCGGAAAATTAGAATTTTTTTCTACTCTCTTTTGGACTAAAAGAAAGACTTCATGGATGTGTTTTTGATTGCACTTGCTAACAAGAAAGAACAAGAAAGAGGTGGAAGACATGATTTCTTACTCAAAACAATAAGGCAAAGCTTAATCTTTTGATAGTTCAACCACTTCACATGCATCGCATTCTCTCACTTGCACACTCCACTAATTGTTAATTAATTACACACAAAAATAGCAAATTAAAAATTTGGTTATTGCCCTCCCATGTTCATGCATCTCTTTTTTTGGTGAAAGTACATTTATGGATAAAACAAAGGTATCAAGAATTCAATGGCAATCTAGTAAGTTCCCATACATGAATTTGAGACAAAAATATAAAAATGATGGTGACCCAAAGACAGATGCAATTTCATTGGGTCCCCATGTTTATCTCGAGCTATCTTTCTTCTTTCTTTTGGTGTTGAAAAAAAGAAAGAAAAGGTAGCGCTTGAAATGAGAATAATCAAATCTTTTATCATAATTTCACCATCGGATTCTAAAAAAATCATTAGATCTGTTCATAATCAGCGTAACTCTTATTATATACTAATTAATATATAATTAATTCATTAAAACTTGTATAAATACCCTCTCAGATGCCAAATCTTTCTTGATCCATATCTCAAGCAATTTGCTTCCTCTTTCTGTCTCCCTTTCATCTGTCATAGATCATAACACAAGCCACTCATCTATACACACACGAATAGCAGCTGTATGTATATGTACAGCATGGCAGATCATCTTGATCATCGAAAAGAAACATGCAACAGCACAACAGGCAACAGTAATGGCCGCTTGAAACTCTTCGGTTTCAACGTGGCAGAAGATCATCAAGAAGTTGACTCCACCAAATCCATCTCAGCCCTGCCGGAAACGGGCGTTTTTCCGTCGTCCGACAACCGAAAGTACGAGTGCCAATACTGCTGCCGAGAATTCTCCAACTCGCAGGCTTTGGGCGGCCACCAAAACGCTCACAAGAAAGAAAGGCAGCAGCTCAAGCGTGCACAGTTACAGGCCAGTCGAAACGCCGCCGTCTCGTACATGCGTAACCCTATGGTCTCCGCCTTCGCTCCGCCGACGCACCTTCTGCCAGCCACCGGCTCTATGGTGATCCCTGCAGCGGTGGGTGCTTCTCCTTCGTGGGTTTACGTCCCCCGCTCTGCGCCATCCTTCCACGTTTCGCATAGCAGTGTGTTTTCGCCTTCGACAAGTGGCAGGAGTGGGGTGAACTCATCTTGCGCCGGCGGCACAGGGGTGTCTAGCATAACGACCATTGGGCCCCAACAACAGATCAAGGCCGGCAAAGGAAGATTAGACGGGCCTTGTTTGAGCAGATTTTCAACAGCTGATGATGGGCTCAGTCTGGATGATACATTTGGGCTAGATTTGCACCTCAGCTTAGCTCCAGCCGGGCCGTAAGTTTTTGGAGCCCATCTTTGAGAATCAGCTGTGAAGCCACGTATAAATTATTTGCGATCGATTTTTGTATATTTTCTGATTTATTTATTTATTTTTACAAGGGGAGAATTTCTCAAATGCATTGATTAGTTTACTGTATTTTCATAATGGAATGTGAAATGTAAATTTACATATTTAGTGAATATCCTATTTACCTATACATTCCAAGATTTCCCTAAAAACAATGATGTGGAAAAGTTTACAAGTCGCTTGTGTCGGAAAAAGAAAAATATCAAGTATGGGAGAAAAAATTTTAATACTTTGTTTTCTAGGTAAAAACTTGTGTGAGACGGTTACGGGTCGTATTTTGTGAGACAGATCTTTTATTTAGGTCATCCATAAAAAATATTATTTTTTATGTTAAGGGTATTACTTTTTATTATGAATAGCGGTAGGATTAACCCATTTTAAAGATAAAGATTCGTGAGACCGTCTCATAAAAGACCTAATCTTGTTTCTACGCATAAAAACTTTTTCATAGTATTCTCAATTACGTATTAATGAATATTCGATAGGTTGATTGAGATATCGATAAAGAAATATTTGTCCCGTTGGAATTTTGGTATTCTAAATCAACCTCCATATTCTTTGTTTCATTAGCTGGAAAAAAAACCTCTCATTCTCAACAATTTTTTCTAAATATATGCTGTACTTTATATAGTTTTCTTGTATGTTTCATTAGATTCTAAATTTCATAATTAAGAAAAAAGACGTTTATCTAATCACTTATATGTTACTACTCTCTCGTAATATAATAAAAATAATAATAAAGCTTTTAAATTAATCTGTAAAGATCAACGTGACAAATTAAAAATATTTGATAAGCACTTATTTGATATATAAATTTATGTAAACGTATACATATATACGGTAAATAATAGTAGTACAATGGTGAAAATAGCATTGTAATAACATGATTGACATTATAAAAAAACTAATTTAGAGAACTATTTTTTTTATTAGAAAATATTTTTGAAAAACATCGTCCTTACTAGACATTACAGTGTCTTATCGACTATTTTTTTATTTCCGAACTAACCCACGTGTATGAGCTACTGGGCCTATCTTTTTCAGATGTAGTGGGCCTTAATCACTCTTGAAAACAGCCCTAATCACTCACATCTCAATTCTCAAACTAGTAATTCTATCTTAATTCTTAACGATCACTACTCACACACTACATTCTCTCCAACACACAAATATGTTGTCGAATTTTATTGGAAAACAAAAAAGTAATCCCAATTTATTAAAATAGTATGTATTTTGTGAGATGTTCTCATAAATCTTTATTCTTGAGATGGTCAATCATGCACATATTTATAATAAAAATCAATATTTATGACATAAAAAATAATATATTTTTTGATCAAAATAAAATATTTCTCGTAAAATTGACTTGTAGACCGTCTCACAAGAGTATTTGTGCTATTAAAATTGTATATCATCAACAATTAGTAAGATGATACGTTCTATCCAACAAATAGAGACTGATACCCGTGGATTAATTGCAGACGATGGGGGTAAATTGAAAGACACGGTTTTCGCGGAGGATCATGAGGGAGGCGAGGTTTCTGTACCTCCGCTGACGCATGATACTGCGGTGATGCCTGTGAAAGGTGAAACATGTAGGCCTAGGAGTCTGATCAGAAAGTGGCAAGCCACGTGTAAGACGCCGGTTATGAGTGGGTTTGTCGTCGGTGCAAATGGCTGCCCTTCTGCCTCGGGATTCAGCGGGAACAGTTTGAGGGTGGATGGGGATGTGTCTGCGAATGACAAGTCCTCTAGGCGGAGAAGGGGCGGTAACCAGGTAGCAATCGTGCATGGGAGAAGAGGAAGGAGACGAAGTTCTCAGTTTCCCCATCAAAAACAGAAATCCAAGAGTACTTCTCGGCATTTACGATCCACAGACCTCCACAGACCACCAGGCAGAATCAAAAAGAGAGCTAAGAAAGTTCAGACTCGTGAAAGTGCATTCAGTCACGGTTTTATCGATGATGGATGCTTCACAAAATTGGGCAGGCACTGATTCCAGGGTTGTGGTTGGCAGAAGTTGCAACTCCTGGAGCTGCTCCATGACAAGAAATTAAGGTACAAGCTAGGAACAGTGTGCCTCGAGAATGCTATTAATGTTGCACTAACGCACATTGATTAATGTTTCATACAAATATCACTTCAATATTGCACTTAATTCTATGGTACAATACAAGTGAATGTCAAAAGAGCTCTTTTACATAATTAATGGTCTTATTCCAATATGTTTCCATTCTTTGTTAAACAAATATGAAGATACTGTTTTCGCGGGAAATTTTCGAAACATGACACCGATCTAACTAAGTTTTCGAAAAATAACTCTCGAGTGTAATTCTAATACACTTGAACAAGTTAACTTAAAAAAAAAGACGAAAATTATTTTGCAATTAACAATCCATATTGTTGTATATGCTTTTGATCGACCTTGGTACCACAATAGCAAAGATACTTGTTTGGTACCTTGTAGAACCGAGTGCTTACTGTCTTATCAAAAGCTATAGCTGATGGTAATGGTGCAAATCAAATCTTTTAAACCGCACAGCAGTTCAAGCACCACGGTTCTATCGCTCTACCAAGTAAGGACAATTATTGCACCCAACAATCTCCCTCCCAATAATTGCACTCCTTACAATCAATGTGAATCGAACCCGTGACTTTGACTCTGATACCAATTGTAGGACCGAACGCTTGCCGTTTTACCAAAAGCTATAGCTGGTAGTAATGGTACAACTCAAATCTTTTAAACCGCACAGCAGCTTAAGCATCACGGTTCGATCGCTCTACCAAACAAAGACAATTATTGCACCCAACATACCTTGATTGGTGAATTGTTAAAAGATCATGCATAAACTATTCTTGAAATGGGATTTAGCTCGATAAGAATGTTTGTTTGTCTCCGCTACCGCTTTCATCTCTTTCCATTACGATTATTCCACATTTTTTTTTTTAGAAATACTATATTTTTTAATGGTATTTATATAATTACATTGATTTGAGGATAATATTTTTTAACTGAAGAAATATTTGAGTTATTGAAAAAATAAGGAGTGATTAAAAGTTAAATCAAACATTTTATTATTCTACATGAGGTTAAATTAGGTATTTAACCCAAATTTCTCTAAGAAATTGATGGAATTTGGTGAAGGTCAACCAATTAAACTCTTAACAGAAGTTCAAATTAACTTTTTTTAATATAAAAAAACAGAAGTTTAAATTAACTTTTTTTAATATAAAATAATATTTGTGTGTGAGTAGAGTAATATTAAACAAACTTACAATTATACTAGTCTGCGTTTACTTTAAATGATTGGATTGTATATATAAATTATAACGTGATTATTAAAGCAATTAAATAGGGTTTGGAATAATGATAGATAAATAATAATATGTTTATTCTGATTGATTATGATTACCATCGATATTAAAATTAAATTATGATTCCTTAATTTACCCTTTTGATCAATATATCTTCTATAATAAAATTAATTAAAAATTATAGTTGAAAAATATTATTTTTACATTTTTATATTATAAATTTAATTTTCCTTGCTTTTAAAAATATTTTATAGTGTTACTTGAATTTTTAAAAAATAATATTTTAATTCAAAATAAATACTTAATATTTTTAAAGTGCTTAATATTTTTATGATACGATATATGGGATAATATTGCACTATATATATCAAATAGAAGTCCAACATTTTTGGTTAGTAATAATTATTTAAAACTTTTATATTTGATTTTCTTGTAAATATTATTTTCATATTTTCAAGAATTATAAATATAACTATTTTAATTTTCCTAAATATAAATTTAAATTATAAATATGATTTTATAAATCATTTAGTAAATAATTTATTTTAATATATAAATTTTAAATATATTTGATATGAAGTTAATGCAAAAAAACACTTTTTATAATCACTGGGGTCAACCGAAGAAGAGGTCCGATTAGTGCAACCCTAATTTTTATGAAGGCAATAAAAAATTTAAAAATTTCTTAAATTTAATACTCGATTTAACAGCGTTACTAATCCATATCAACATAAAATATGTGTATTCAATATATCATATCACTTTTAATGACTTTCATAGAGTTTTTGCATTTACATTTTCAATAAATTTTTAATAATTCCATGAATTCATTAACATACAAACACTAAATTTTCTAAAAAAAATCTAGAGAAATCTAAAGAAATCTGTTTGTAAATCTATGAGATTCTGTAAAATTCAATAAAAATATATCAAATTCACTAAACTCCATCATTTAAAAAAAGTATTAAAAGTAATGAAAACTTTGGATTGAATACACCTTACTAAAATAAACGTTTTTTTTTTAATTTGAGTTTATAGAGTTAATCTCCATAAAAAAGATTGAATAGATTGACTTTTGTTTTTTCCATTTTATGAATATTTAAGGATTATGAATTGAGCAAAAAATCGATCATTCTGATTAAAAAAGTTTAATTAAGAATTTTGCAGAAAAAACATGGGTTATTTAACACTGAAAAGCGCATTGCAATCGTAACGCGCGTTCGCGTTTTGTGGAATAGGGGGCAAATACGGAAAAGCGCATAATGAGTCCTGCTCCAAATCAAAGCCCAACGTTCAAAGATGAGAGTACGAAATGTCGAAACCACCCCTGCCCCTGAGCCTATAAATCCCAGCATTCCCCGGTGTTTTCGTCAAAATAAACCTGAGAAATTAAGAAAACCAGAGCAAGCAAATCCTTTTCTCCATCTTCTTCTAATATCAAAGAAATACATTCCACGGTATAGTTTTTTCCATCGAACGTGTGGGTTCAGTGTGAACTTTGAATTCCAGGATATGGCCATGGACGCACAAAGTTCCAAGGCGTTGCATAAATTTACGTTTCCGGGCAGTTTAAGGTGGGGGAATCAGAGATCTCTCCGCTGCATGAAGGTCAATTCTGATAGCCAGGTCTCGTCGCTTTTGGAATTTACCTCAAATGGTTCTGATTCTTCCGGTAACCGCCACCATCAGCAATCAAGCCAATTGCGGCAGACCTCGGGAGATAGAGGTAGAGCGAAAGGCTCTCCTGATTCTGATTTTGTGTTTCTCGGATCCCACCAGATGGGTTCTACTCCGCCACTGGTAACACATAGTGTCCGGGGAATCGGAGAAGATGAGAGAAATGGAATCACCACTGTGAGAGAGAACGTTATGTTCGATCGTCAGAAGATTGCTGATGAATTGAAAGAGTCGATTTTCAAGGAGGGTCATGAGGGAGAAGAGGTTTCTGTGTCTCCGCCGTTGCTAACGCCTCATCCTGCGTCGATGTCAGTGGGAGGTGACGCCAATATGCCGTGGAATCTGAGGAAGAGGCGAGCTGCGTGTAAGACACCGACACGTGGGTTTGTCGTCGGTGTAAATGAAGGAGCTTCTTGCGCCGACGTCGCGGGGATGGGTAAGAGGGCAGATGGGGCGAAACGCAGTTCTGCAATTTCTCTAATTAAAGCCGCCGCCGCGGTAACTGACAAGTCGCTGCGGAGCGGTGGCAACGGGTGCGGAGAGAAAAGGAAACGGGAGAAGGTCTTAGTTGCCCTGTCAAGGAGAGAAATCGAAGAGGATTTCTTGTCATTTACTGGTCGTAAACCACCACGCAGACCCAAGAAGAGAAACAAGATTGTTCAGAGGGAATTGGATGTAAGCACATGAAAACTTCAATGACACGTTTAATTGAAAACTCAAATTTGATTTTATCAAAACACTGAAAATTAAGGGTTTTTGGTTATTTGACCATTTGATTCATGAGAATGTATATAATAACTGTTTCATTGAGTCTGGTTCTGATTTTGTGCAGACATTGTTCCCTGGATTGCGGTTGACAGAAATTACACCGAACTTGTATAAAGTTTCTGGAGCTGCTCCATGACAAAAGAGGTGACGTGTTATCCTATCTAAGGATGCTGAAATAATATATATAGATTGATTACTACTACTTGATTATTTTAAACTTGGTGCTAAAATTTGATATCATTGGTGAATTTGCAGTTGCTAGAAGATGCCTTTTGTGCTTGCAGATACTGATTCATTGCACAGGATGGAGAAATATAGTGTGATATGGTGCGCAGCATTGCTGTTTTGAACTGGGAATCTGATCATAATGTTCTTCTGGTAAAACGTGGTGTACTAGGAAGAGTTGGTGGCTTTAAGAATGTTAATTTCAGTTATTTCTGATTATAGATAGTTGTTTAACATTCTTGTTATGATTCAGGTAAACAAGGAAGGTAGTATAGGGAAAAATATTGGTGGGGGTATTGTTTTTGTTCTTCCTCTTTATATTAATACAATTGAACAGAATGCTTTGCTCAATCCGTGTTAAGTTCATTGAATGCTCCTTTTAATTAGACCCCATTGTTTGTCCTGCTCATTCTGTGTTTGATGCTTTATGGACATCCTTTCACAAGCTTACGAAGCGTAGACCGCAGCGAGTAAGAGTGTAAGCGAGCCAACGACTATCGAGTGGTTTCGGGAGCAGCTCACAAGCAGCTCCCTCAAAGTTCGAGTGCCAAATTTGATGTATTTGCTAATACATAGTTAAAGTCGAGCAAATTTGATGCTCGAGATGTAAGGGCCAGGTATTTTTCAGATTGTACAACTGAAGGCACTAAGCAAAGCAGAATCCATCAACATAATCATGATTCCATATTTTTGCACTGAATTCATCAACGTAATCATGATTGAGTTGATAAATTTGTTAGCCGACTACTGATTTTATATGACGAAACAATTAAATTTTCTTGTTCCAAAATAGAACTTCATGTCCAATGTTCATAGAGTACATATATTTCAAGTATCAAAATAAATAGCCAACTTAACTGTTTCTTGAAGTCTGAAAATAAATAATTTTGTTGACTTGATTTATAAAAAAAATATATAAGAAATTTAAATCATATATTATGCCTTTGGGTTTGAAAATTTAATATAAACATCTCCACATCATGAATAAATTAGTTCAGGAAAAGAAATCGATCATTTAACAATCATTGTTCCAACAACTTTCTTTTGAACTATATCAAATATTAAGATTTAACATCACCTTGGTCAATAAATCAACTGTCTTTTTTTTTTTTAACATAGATGTAACCCACAATCGCTAAGCTATGAAGCAAATTACATAAATAATTTGGCTATATTACAAATCAGGTTAATCTAATTAATCGTATTGAACAAATTCTGCGTGGTGTACTACATGGGCACCTCCACTCAACTCTCAGTATAGACTCGATGTCGATGCGGGATTTGATTCTATCAGAGATAAATATGGTGTGGGGATGCGCAGGGGAGAGTCCGTGGGGCGAAAGCTTGTCCAATTCGGTTTCCTGGAAGTGTGGTTTGTGCAGAACTTCTGGCTGTAAGGATGAGAATGGACTTCAGCTTGGCGCTTGGGCTGGACAATGTGTGCATATTTTCTGACTCTCTGGTAGCGGTTAAGGCGGTGAGGGAAGAGAATTTCGATCTAAGTCACAGCGGCGGAGTGGCTTCCGAAGTTAGAGCGATGCTTGAGGATGAGTCATTCCTTTCGATACAACATATGAGACGTACGGCTAACAACGTCACTCATACTCTACCTCGACGAGCTCTAATGTTTTCTTTGTTATTTAGATGGACCGATGGCGTTCTTCCGTCGTGGCTCATTAATATTATAACCCGAGACTTGTCGGTTATTTGAGTTACGAAAATATTTCTATTCAAAAAAAAAGTCTTCTTTTGGTTTATTTTGGAAAGGTAAAATAATCCTCTTCGGCTAGTTCATTATTATATTTAATTTATGTACTAAATTGCCCCCCGCAAGTTGGACCTAATTTTAATAAAAGTTTGTTATGGTATTTTCCATTATTATTAGGAATATTTAATGTTGGATTGGATATGGATTCTTCGGTCAAGCTTAAAACTTGTTCAAAAGACTTCGTAATCTTCCGAAATTTCCTCATTCGTGTGAGACCTTGAAGATGTGTTTGGTACAAATGATGGATAAATATATAATTGATTATGCTATAGATAACAAGATTGATATATTATTAATCAAACATTATGTGATACTATTAAGATGGTTTGGTTCAAAAATTTGAATATGTGATTAACTTTTATATATTAATAAATTTAAGATTATGCTCTTGCTAAGTTTATTTATTTGTTGTACACATCTGAAAGTAATAAATAATAATAATAATAATAATAATAATAATAATAATAATAATAATAATGTTAATAATAAAGATATTAATAATCTTTGAATTAATAAGTGTAAATATCATAAAATTAAATATAATAAAAATAAAAATATTATTGATAAGCATAACCAACATTAAAATTTAGTTTTTATTATTTTATTAAAATATATACAAATAAATTTTTTTTTCAAAATAAAAGTATATCTTTATATTCTTTAAAGTTTAAATCAAATTAAATAATAATGATATATATTAAATATCGGGCTCGACATCTAACGTACAACACTTTAAAATAAATTTTTTATTCAATAAATAACTTAACACTCTAAGAAATCAGAGGAGAAAAATGTAATTTATTGAATTTTGATAGTGTATCCCACTTGATTTGTTATATTAATAATCAAATAGTTATCCACAAAATTGGTTCTTAAACCCGGTCAAAATGATTATTAAAACATTTTAAAATTTTAACCAAAAATTTTATAAGTGTTTGACTATTAATCTATCCTTGTTTAATCGACTCAACCAAACACACCCTTAGAGTATACGAGTAAATATATGTACACATCTATATTATTATTATTATTATTATATTATTAAGTATTAGACCCTTAGAGTAACTACTTTAGAGAACATCAAAATATTTAATTCCATAATTATCTTTTTTACCTTACTAAAAACTTCCTCAAGTCAATCAAAGAAAAAAATCTAAACAAAATTTTTCTTTTAAATCGAGCAACTCTTCTAAATTGAAAATAATTTCATGTTAATTATTTAGTATTATTTGATCAAATTAAAAAAAATAATAATACATGCAACATATAAATGTACATGCTTATATATGATTTTTACTTTTCTAACTCACAATGGTGTGTGTGTGTATTTGTACTTTTTATGATTGTTAATTTTTTAAATTCAAATTTTATTTTGGTACATATTATTATATATAAAAGAATCTAAGAATCGATTTTAAATTTTTTAAAAAAACATATTAAAAGTTTTAAAAGTTACCATACTTCACCAAATTTTGTCTTCTAAAAAAATATCCGCCAAAGGAAAAAACGCCACCCTCAAAAAAGAAAAAATATATATGAGATTAACTTTCTTGAAAAGATACAAATTAAATAAAAAAACTATTCAAATAATAATTAAAAAAAGAACTCAAAAATCTATGTAAACATTACATAAAATCATACTAATGAATCATGTTTAGAGTCAATTTCCGTTGTTTGAATAATCAAAATGTATCCTACTTTACCCTCAAAATCTTGTAATATATATTTGCGACTACTAGATCATCTATTTTTTTGACAATTTTTCAAATGATGCCGAACACATAAAAATAATCGATAAACCGAATAAAATTCAAACACCTTATTTAATTATTTAATGTGAATTTCAAATAACACTAAACTCGATTAGAGTTTATATATTAAGATTGGATTAGATTAATATCAAGTCTCCCATCCGAATTTACATTCTATAATAATGTTGTCTAAATTTATATTAAACTAAATCACAGTTCCATCTGACAAAAGCATAAATAACCTAATTGGCTGATTTCTTCACAAAAACAAAATATTTATATATATAAAAAAGGCGTTTCAGGTGAAAATAGTTGGTTTCAATTTTCCGTGCGCAGGTTAGCGAACCCGACCCGACCCGAAACCACGTACTTTTGATACCACGTACCTTTGATTGTTTGATGATGATGATGATGATGATGATGCTGCTGCTCCTTCCCGGCGATTTTCTTAATTTCATTTTTTAAACATAAATAAAATATAGAAGGAAAAACACGGCAAGTAATCCTTCTTTCGTCTGCTTTTTCCATCTCACCGCTTCTTCCATCCATTGGAACATCCAAGAAATACCTAAAGCTTCTACCTTTGAGCGTGTGATTGAGTGTGAAATTTGAATGTGCAGGATATGGCTATGGGGACAGAAAGATCCAAGGCTTTACATAATTTCACGTTTCCCGTCGGTTTGAGGTGGGGGAATCAGAAATTTCTCCGCTGCATTAAGGTCGATTCTGATGGACAATTCATCAATGAAGCTGGTTCATCTGATCACCACCACCACCACCAGCAGCAGCAATCAATCAATCAGCGGCAGACTACAAGTGATAGAAAGAGAGACAAAGACTCTTCTGCTTCCAAATTGCTTCCTTTTGGATCCCTCCAAATGGGTTCTGCTCCACCGCCGGTGTCAGATGACGGGTTTGCCTCCATGAGAGAGAACGTGAAGCTTGATGTTCAGACGGCTGCTGATAAATTGAAAGCTGCGACCTTTAAGGATAGTCATGAGGATTGTTCGGTTTCTGTATCTCTTCTGCCGCCGCACCCGCCGGTACCGCGGCATTCTGCGGTGATGCCTGGTGAAGGAGAGGCCAAAAATCCGTGGAATCTGAGGAAGAGGCGAGCTGCCTGTAAGACTCCGGTAAGTGGGTTTATTTTCGGTACAAATGGTGGTTCTTCTGCCGCCGGGGTTAGCGGGAAAACTTTGAGGGCGGATGGGGCGACGGAGGCAACTGACGAATTGTCCAGGCTTAGAAGTGGTGGTAACGTGGCGGCGATTTGCGCAGAGAAGTTAACGCGGGAGAAATTTTCAGTTGCCCTCTCAAAGAGAGAAATCGGAGAGGATTTTTTTTCATTCACTGGTCACAAACCAGCGCGCAGACCCAAGAAGAGAGCTAAAATTGTCCAGAGAGAATTGGATGTAAGACCACGATCCCGAATTCCCTTTATTGCATCTCATATTGATTTCATTCTCACAATCGAAATCGGAGTTTTTGGTTATTTAATCATTCGATTGATTATACTACATTTAATCTCTGTTTCATCAAATCTTCTTCTTGTTTTGGGTAGACACTATTCCCAGGATTGAGTTTGACAGAAATTACGGCAGATACGTATAAAGTTTCTGAAGGTGCTCCGTGACAAAACAAAAAGGTAATCTTCTAAATCTTTGATAGAGTTTCCATTTCTTATTGATGTGATTCTAAAGTTGAATTTTGAATCGTTGGCTTAATCTGAAGTTACTCTGGAGTTGGATGATGTCCCTTTTTCCTTGAAGAAATTGGTTGATTGTAAAGGACGGACTAGTATTGATTGGATGGGGAATTCTATCAAAATATCGAATCCTCTGGTAAAAATTTGGTGGCCAAGGAAGGATTACTTGCTCTATGAAAGCTATTGTTTATTTAGTTCTGATCAATTGTTTATATTTCTTGTTTTCTTTGGTAGAAATAAAACCAACATAGTGAAAGAGATATGCAACAGGTTTTTCTTTCTTTCTTTCTTAATTAACAAAGAACACGATGCTTCGTGTTGCGAAAGTTTTCTCGCTAACAGCATATCTTTGCATGTATTCCTATTTGTTGTGCTTGTATAATCTGTGATTGGCTTGGGCTTGTGTTGGCGTAATGACATCAATATACCGCCACAAAATTTCATCTGCTTATTATGAGTATTCCTACTCTAAGTTCAGCTCAATGGTTTATTGGACTTGTTTGATTGGGGACATCTCTGTTTTCTGGGTTTGGAGTAATGATCCTTTTGCATCAGAATACTGATCAACGATAATCACAGTTAGTTCTCTTGAACCAAAATGTGAATTTTAAGTTATTTTACATTCAAATGGGCTTTCTTGGTTTTAGTAACACACCTCCCTAGAAAGAAAATATGGAGATTAAATTTCTTAGGCTGGTGATCTCTGAACAGGTTCTCTGATATTTTTTCACTGATCCTGTTTTCGCCATGATGCTAAATTTCTAGCACAACAGTCTTGTTTCATGAAATCAAGATATCATCGGACGGATCAACAAAAGCAAAATGTTGTCGTGAGCTCGTAGAGTGAGGTGAACCGTGAACCCCAGAAATTCGAGTTCGGATGAACATAAACTAATCCAAAATGTTGAGATAGAGGTGAAAGGAGGTGTGATTCCATAAGGATGGAGCACAAATCAACTAATTCTTGAATATTATCCTGCTCGGTTTTATGCATGCATGGGGGACTGTTGCTCACTTCCCCCTATTCCTAGTATGACAATCTTGTGAATTTCAGCCCTGAATATTTGAATGATGTGTGAGGGAGGGGAATGGGACAATGGAATTTTCGCTTAAGTTTCACTTCCACAAGCTTTGACGATTTCATGCAAAATTTCACGTGTGGTAGAGATTGTTTCTTGAACGACCCCTACGTGTTGACCTTTCCCTATGTTCGTTTCTAGGCATCTGTTTGTTTGGCTTCCAAGTTATTACAACCTATCAAACAGCTCGCCCTTGTAATTACACTCGTATTTTTAATAATCCATATAAAAAATTTATTTCTGTTATTTTTATAATATTATTAAACTCCCAAATATATTGACGAAATGAAATTTGTAGCTCGAATCCTTACATAACTTATATATAATTGTAATTATATTGATGTATGATTCTAATGACACATAAAACTTGAGTGAAACAAGAATGTAAAAACATAACCATAATATTTAATTAGGGAGAACTAATTAAATACATCAATTTTATATATTTAACATAAGTATATATAATATTAAATACATCGATTTAATTAATTCACCAAAAGTGAATTTATTCTAACTATATATNAACACAAATATTTAACACATTTTTAAATAATTTTTCAACAACTATATATTTATGCCAAAATTTTCAATGGCAGTATACTATATTGAAAATTATGGTATAAAAAAATATATACCGATATCGTGTTCAAATTTTTGGTATACCCAATCTCGGTATACCGAAATTTTCGGTATGTATAACTAGTATACTGATTATATCAAAATTTTGAGGTATACCGAGATTTCAGTACGATATCAATATATATCGTTTTATACCGAAAAGACCTTATATTCTTTTTAATTCATAACTTTATTATTTAAAAATATTATATATTTTTTAATTTACATATATATTTTATATATTATTTTTATATTTCGATATATATCGAAATTTATCAAATTTCATATCATATCTTATTTTAATATTCGGTATAACGAGAATTTCGATAAATTTGATATTTTTCGACACGATAACTTCGATATATCAAAAATTTCGATATTTTTTTCTCACTCTTAGGCAAGATAAATCCATTTAAAATAGCTAGCAAGTATCAAATCCGTATTATTAAAGATCGAAGATCAATATTGGCACGTTGATAGTTGAGTACTAGTTGTGCAAGGTGTGCCTTGTGATCTCATATATTATATGTAAGACTCACTACTCTTGTCTTGTTCTGTTCCTTTGGTGGTACATGATTGGCCTGAATTAAAGGTAAACTCTAACCATACATTTTTAACTAATCCATGTCATATGGCCAGCAAAGAAGAAACCCTCTAAATTCAAGTAACAACAAATGCCAGCCATTCAATAATTCATTTGGCAAATAATTAAAATAAAAGAAATTATTTCTTTGTTTTTCAATACACTTGAGACATGTACTATAACTCGTGATGAGAATCGATATAATTTTATGTGAGATCAATATTTACAAAAATTAATTAGGGATGGATATAATTCATTGTACAAAAACTAAAAAAGAAAAAGAAAAAAGAGTGAACTGTACACAAAACCATAAACTTGATTGATTATTTCAAGAATCATTTCTTCTTCTTCTTAGATTTTTTACTACAGAAAAAAGAACCGATCCCAAAGAAACTTACTGTACCTTTAGCAACGTAAGTAGGAGGGATATTCAAAACGGGACTAATTCTAACACCATTGCCATATGATCTGCTGGAACTCTTGTTCAAATAAGGTCTTTCGGATTTGTTGTAATAAGGGTAGTATTGAATCGGAAATGAACGTAGATTTGAAGATTCTTTCATTGAATGCTGCTTCTGCATAACTTTGTGTTTTGGATTTGGATTCGGAGCAGAACCTGTTGAGTTGCTTCGTGTTAAAAAATGTAAAGATCGAAGTAACCCGCCGTTGCTAATACTATTTCTTCCATTTTCACAGGCGCTGCTGCTTCTTCTGAACTTCCAAAAGGGTTTTGTGAATCGCCTGTTATTATACTCTTGATCATCAGAATCGAAACTGGTGGATAAGAACTCGATCAATCGCTTTTTCTCTGTGTTTCGGATTGGATTCTCGATGGTTTGGTGTGGTGGAGTAATTGTGATTTTTCTGGGTTTAGAATGGGGTTGTATTGGATCTGATTGATGGGTTTGAACTTTCTTGAATTTGAGAGGCAGGATTTTCCCATTGGCGAAGAGTTCATCGGCGGAGGAGATTGGTTGCGACAAGTTTTGGATGATGCAGAAGTTGAAATCAAAGGCCGCGATGTTCTCCTCGTCTTCTTCTCTTATCGGATCATGAGAAAGTGGAGTTCTTGGGGTGGCGAATGGACTTGAGAGTTCAGAGCATATGTCAACTGCCATGGCGATATATATCTTTGCAAGAATTTGGAAACTGTTGCAACAGGAGAATAATTTTATACCCACAAAAGGATTTTATGTATAAAGATCAAGAAATTAAAAGTCGGAAACTATAATGTCATGATTTGTGATATGAAATTTGGTTTAGGATTCAAAGAAATGTAGCTCATTCGGGTTTTATAACTCTT
>NC_133311.1:16389847-16610175 GCF_012295235.1 Primulina huaijiensis | reverse complement strand
ATATATATATATATATATATATATATGTGATCAAAGGTCCCATTATACGATACAATGGCTCCACATGTACTTGATATTGTGACAGATATATGAATACATCTCTCTCTGATTGTGGCTTCTAATTAAACATTCATAAAGAACTTCAAACATAGATTAAAATTAGGTCAACTTCTATTAATTGATCATTCTTTTTGGATATAGAGAAAACATTACATCAGTGATAGAAAACAGTTTAATTTGGTAGCATAAATATATCTTAAGATAAGTATATATTAGCAAATTACGATTTCATTAACTTCATTTTGTAATATCTAATTACATCAACTTAGCTCTTAAAAACTAAAATTAATTTTTTCAGTTTGTGGACCGTACTGCTTCAACTTGCAAGAAAGGGTTACGAAAAACACATGTATGGAACTAGGCCCAAAAGCGGAAAAAAGAATTGGAAACTATAATAAATTCCAAGCAAAAGGTGATTTGATTGTAAATTTAGGCGTGAAGTTTTACATTTATGCCACAAATCAAGAGAAACATGAGAGGGGGGAATGCATCTGCTTAAAGAATTCCATTTTCACGAGAAAGAAACATCCATCTCAGGTTATTGGTTCACATACCAAAAGTGCAGATTCTGTATATATTTACGATTTGACTCAATTTTTTTTTTCACAAAAACTTAGTTTGATTTCCACACACATATTGGTTCTATCACAATCAATCCAACATCATAGATCATGGGTAATAGTTATGTTACACAAGTATCCACGTTAAGCTCATTCAAGAGCTGTAACTTACTCCCGGTGTAGTGTAGTGTAGTATAGCATAGGGTTCCTATATCATACCGACTCAATTTTTTTTGACAAAATTGGATCAACTCGATTTGGATCCCAACCCCAAATTGCGAGGTCAAATAATTAGACAAAACAGTGACAGCATCCTTGAATTTTTTTAAATAATATTTAAAAAAATCTCAATTCAAGATCCCCACAGTTTTTGCATGGGTTAACAATAGCACAACAAATCTTTTAAAAAAGTTTTCCATACGTACGTGAATGGAGCTGATTGAATATTATTAGTCGTTTTTTGAGGGAATTTCACGTAAATAAAGTTGGTGACTCAATGATAAAGGCAAGTCAACAAATATGCATGCCCTGTCACAAAAACAAAGGGTATTGTGTTAGGTTCTAATTTTCCCACCATCAATGCCTAAGCTATGTTATTAAATTGCCATAATTCATCATTACTCCAGAAGGACTCCCCGAGTTCCTCTCCGAACCAATCAAAATTGACCACGTGGCATCCAGGAACTGATATATTTTGGGCATCCAATTCTTGCACGCGGTAGCCATGAATGCTGCTACCATCGTAACAATCTCCCTCAAGTGAGTTTTCACATGAAAATCTCAAAACTTCGGGACACATTAATTTCACTAAAGACTCAGTGCCCGTGTCGCTTGGATTTGGGCAGAGAGAATGAAAGGGAACATCGTTATTAACAACCGGTGAAAGGGAATTAGTTTTTTGAGTTTCCATGGTTGAAATTGAAACGGAGGATGAACAAGAAGAAGAAATAGATGCCAGTGATGAATTTTGTTCCATGCTTTCCTTCAATCTTCCCATCCAAAATTGGCGGATGACTTCGAGAAATTTCTTGCTATTGGAATCGACCTTAAGCTGCCGCGCCTGCTTCTGTACCCTCGTTCTCCAGTAATTCTTGATCTCATTATCGGTCCTTCCCGGTAAATGTTGCGCTATTTTTGACCATCTACAGTAATATACAAGTTTATGATTCTTGATTGTCAAGGGTTAATATATGGTCCAAAATTAAATTCAAAGAATAAATTTCACCTATTTCCCAAGTTGGAATGGAGTTCAAGGATCAAGAGTTGCTCTTGTGGGGTGAGGTTTCCACGTCTAACGTCGGGCTTCAAGTAATTTAACCATCTTAATCTGCAACTTTTCCCTGTTCTCTTAAGCCCTGCATACATACATAATTATTATTTAAGAAAGTGAATCTCTCCTCATGAATGGTTAATCAAAACAAAAGATTTGTGTTTTATGATTGCTTAACTGACAAGTTTCGGCACACATGTTTTTTTTATGTAATCAGTAGACAAAGTTATCCGAAAGTCAAATATAGTTTTAAATGTAATATAAATAAAATATTTTTACCCATATCAATCTTTAAATGAAATACTTGAAAGCTTTCCGGAGCTATAAAATGGTAAAAAAAAATAAACATTTTTATAGCAAGATCACTGTCGAGAAAGTACGCGTATAGGAAAAAACATATACCTGCAGATTTGGCCAACAAATTCCAGCGGCCTTCGCCATGGGAAGTTATGTATTGAATAAGAAGATTATCTTCTTCGAGGGTCCATTTCTTAGGTCAGTTTGGCCTTCATATGCATTGTTGGTTACGCTTTTAGGAATTCTTCCTTTACTCATTATCGTAATCATAATCATAAAACAGAAAAGTTGAGGGAAAAAAAGGAGTGATTTTTGTGTGGAGTGTGCAAGTGAAGTTTGAGTGGGTTTTATACTAGTGTTTTTTACTTTTTACCATTGTTAAACATATCGAAGGTGAAAAAAATGGACCCCATTGAAGAGAGAACTTCTCTTCCACCCCTAAACAAGCTTAGAATATGGTGTCTCGAAAAACGTATAGTTTCAAGTGTAGAACAATTTCAGTTACTATAGAGTATAGACAAAATTATGTAAAAAAAATTACTAATATTATTATTAAAAAATTTTAATTACAATTATAAACACATATACATGTCACGAGATATATTTTGTTATCGTATTTATAAAATTTAACAATTATATCACTCAATTAATTAAATGATTTGGGAAAATGGATTAAAATCGTTCACCAAAACATAGTTGCGTGACCATAATTGATTTAATAAAAGACATGCGACTAAAAATATCTTAGTGAGACTAAAATTAACATTTTGCTAAATAAAAATATGGAGTAGACTGAACTTTTTCGTGGAGAGCCCAAAGGGTTAAAAAAAATAATGGACCACTTCAAATTTCTTTCAAATGGTGGCCTCTGTGTGAGTTTCTAAGCAAGCGGAAACCGACAAATTTTTACTGCCCTTTTATCTCCAACTCATCTATTTTATTGAACCATAAAAACTTTACAAGTTCAATTTTTTAACTCACTTAACCAAATCTTTGAATAATCTTGGAGATTTTGGTGATTGGAATATCTCAGGAATATGAGAAGAGATAATGCATATTGAGTTTTATAGTTGTAGCGAGATTTTGATTTCTAAGATCTTGATATTAAAGAATAATAAGAATTTTAAGGGATAAATTATTCATCAAACTCAAAACTTATCTAACCATACAATTTTCTCACTTTTTCAATCTTGAAGTCTTCGCCTCTTCACAAGCTAAAACTGCAATTTTGAATGATATTAAAATATTAAAACCCACCAACTTAAATAAATTATTATTATTTGGACAAAATTCTGTTGAATAATACACTACTATTGCCCATATGTACCATCCGCCACGGTAAGTAGGCTCTTGCACTCAATATATAGCTAGGTATAGGTATGTATGATTCATTTTACACCGTCAAAATAAACTATTAAAATTCTATATGCTATTTCTTTTGTTTTGAACTATTTATGTTCATTATTTTCCCATAAACTGTATATTCCTAATTACAAGATCAGTTATCTTCTAATTATGTCTAAATAAACAAAATATACTTTTGTTTTTCTATATAACAAATAATACTGTACAATATATATAGTCTAAGAGAAATATAATTTCTATTAAATGATATACTGCGCAGTGACACAAAACCTTTTGAAGTCATGAAATTCGATTCGATGTGTTGTCAGCCATGCATGGAACTCCAAAAGTGAAGAGTGTTGCCGTGGTGGTGATCCTCTTAAACATTTGACTATTCTAGTCTTACTTCAAATTGAGGATTGATTCACCTACTACCATAATTTCTTTTTAAAAACNAATAAAACATAACGCCCAAGCTAGTAATGGTATGATTACAAAAAAAAGTTACGTTAATTGGGTTCGTTTGAAAAAAAAAAAGACTTATTCGTTTTGCGTGATTTGGTTCGGTGGATAATTGAATTAATCGAGTGAACACCTCCAGTATTAAGACCAACTTCCAACTTCCAACTTCCAACTTCCAAGTCCTCAAACCATGTTGACGCTGTGATCTTCTCTAATTTCCGACTACTTGGTTCATCAATTAAATTGTCACGTTAGAGTTACCATGTTTCAGGTCCGGGCACATACGTACATATGCATTAATTATATTATATTATTCCCCATTATTATTTGATTCGAATATTTGAATTATTCTGTTGAAAATCAAAGTTTGGTCCAACTTTTATCCTGAAATGTTTTACTCATGGTTTGGTTAATTGATTCTGGACCGAATTTTGAAGGAATTAAAGACCAAGGAAAATTATTCCTTTACACTGTACCAGGAATATGCACAAACCTTCAAACTTTTTTGACCGAAATAAATTCTTTGATTCGATGCTTTAATATAATTTCCACGCATTAAAAACTCAGGAATATTTGTCGACGTGTTACATTGTCATGAATATAATTAAATTTAAGTTCAAATTATTTTCTTTTATTTAATTCAATACATTATGATATAAATATATATAATTGTTAATAAATATACTTAAAAGTAATTCGATCTCGAGCTATAGGGTGATTCGTGTTCTTTGTATTTTGGTACAGTACACTCTAGCTAGCATGAGCTGAGTTTTATTTTAATACAGACCATATTTAGAGTTTTGACTCTTTTTGATTGAATCTGAACTTGAATTACAGAATTTATGGAAACACATTTAGACTTCGACCGTACAATGAAAACAACGTATATACTCAATGGTCTCCTGGCCTGATGGCAAGGCTGAGGGTGGTCTGACGTTCAAATCTCTCTAAAATAATATTTTTTTCGATCTTGATTTGAACCATTGTGCTAAATTAATAATTTCGATAAATAATAAGATAATACTTTTTTAGAAGACTCATGTATGAAACAGTGGTCCCTTCAATATTATAAATTAGTAATTCTCTAAATTACAAATATAACTTGGAAACTTTATTCAAATATGATTATATTGCTGTTTTTTTCATGAAATTTAATTATGTTGTTCTCTTTATATGGTAAATTATATTTATTAGTAAATTCAATAAATATTATTTAATTAAGAAAAAATAAATTACTAATTTTTGTAACTATATATGTATAATGAAGTTTTATATATATTAATTCAAANATTATTAAATTAAAATTTTAAATATATAAATATTTATGACTATGTTAATTATTAAATTATTTATATTATTTAGTTAGTTGATTGATTGAAAAATTAGAGATACGAAGAGGTTGAAAGAGAAGATTGAGGAGAATAAAAATTGTATGATTCACCTATATATATATATATATATAACAAAGCATATAATAATAATATAGCCATAAATTAGACTCACACACACAATAAAGCAAGAAATTATACGCGTTATTTTCATCAACTGCGGTCCAAGCCCGTTTGACAATCAACAGAAAAAGTATTAAATTCAAGAAAAGATAGCCCAAAGCCTGAGCCCGAAAATATTAAAATTCGGCCAAGTATACTTGAACGGATCTATTAATTAATCATTAAAGTACTTATAATTCTCTCCACAGGTTGTGTTGTCTTACAATCTTACTCCTGAAGATTTAGCTAAGTTAGATTTCATAGGTTTATTTTCTTTGTATGATTTCGTCGGTGAAATATTGTTAATTCAAAACATAAGAAATTTTTGTATTAAAATATCTGTCGTTTTCATTTTTTAGGCAAAATGTTATTTCCAAGCAATAATTGGTTATTTTGTAACAAATAATTGCAATTCGGATTTTTAACTAAAATAAATTCGTTTATTTCGATTTTCAACGGAATATCAGTCGTGCTGATTTGTTAAAATAGATTGAGTTTAATGGATTTTTAGTAATTAATTTGGTCCAGCCGAAAACGAATCGATCAATTAATTTTTTTTAACATAAATAGATATTATATATTTTTCGAATACTACAAATAAAATATAATGGATTTCATGGCACCACCATAGCCAATTGAAGAGCTTGGAATATCTAGTACCAGTGGCTAATAAAAAGTAGCATAATCACCCATCTCCCTAGGTTTGTTCAACTTAGAAAAAGAAATTTCATCTTGATTTTAGGTAGGCATGGAAATTCATTAGCATATGTATGGTAAAGCCAGCTGAAACATACAGACTTGTCCCCTTGCTTAATTAATTATTGAATTCCACCTCACACCTCAAGTATACATATAATAAAAATTGCTTAATTATTATATGAGTTTATATTAAAAAACAAATATTCCACATGAAATATATTTGCGATATCGAATTCTTCGTAATAGATTAAACTATATATCGAATTTGAGATCACACTCGATATATTTCCGAATGCAACTACTCTAGATCGAGTTCAAAATCGAAATTCAACACGCAGATCTATGAATCCTAGGTTAAAATGTAATTTGCTGCCCATACAGCCAAAGCAACTTCTTAAACGAATTTAAAAGCGACCATTGAATGTTCCAGTAAAAGTAAGCTTTTCTTGAAATGGGAAAAGTTTGATTAGGCTTCCCATGAGTTGGGTGAAAGTTTTGGTATTTATGAAAATCAAATTTCAATTTTTGGATTCATCAGTTGATTGAACCAGAAGGGAAATGGATGTTTTGTATGACAAGTAACACTTCAAAACAAGATGCATGCAAAGGGCATATTTGAAGCCATACATGCTTCCTAAGATATCAATAAATAAGGAATTCGAAATACTGATAAAATACTCAATTTTTACCTTTTTCAAATTCTTGATTTCACTTTTAGTTCGCTCAACATAATATACCACAAATTATCGCGACAGAAGCAAGAATACAAAATATTTAAATTTACCGACAAGCGATTTGCCAAAAGCGTTATCGGATGTTCTATTGTTTGCAAAACATTATATAGATATATTGATTCGTAGATAGAGAATTGACTGCGGACGTCCTAGTCGATAGAGTAAATGATCATTTGACTAGTACTGATCATTGGTTCGATTTCCCAAACCAACACTTTCTCAAACGAGTCTGTCGACCAGGGTTTGCTTAGTACGGCTTTCCTGACTAACTTGATTTACAAGCTACTGGTTCAGTTAGGGGGTTTTAACCAATACGTATCGAAGGTTAGCGACTGTGCATTTCATCGTTATAAAAATTAGAAAATTGACTTTATTTTTATGAATTTTCATTGAATATTTTGAATAAATCTAGAACTGTTATCCAGTAAAAACTTAAAATTTTCGTAACAAAACAAAATTCACTAAATGATAAGTTACAAATGCTTTTAGATAGTTAAAAAAAATTGTTTTTAGATTAGCATTTTCCACAAGATGTGTGTAACGCCTCAACTTCGACGATTGTCCTCACCGTACCAAGACGAGTCTTTCTAGTATGCTTATGTCCTCACTGTACCAAGACGAGTCTTTCTAGTATGCTTATGTCCTCACTCACATGCATTCTATGAAACTTTTCAGAGGGTCACTCATCCCAAATTTGTCCCAAGCCAAGTACACTTAAATTTGGAGTTCTTATGTGATGAGCTCTCGAAAAGAAGATGTCCTTTCTTGACATGAGTAGTACCTATTAAATCTTTTAAGCACTCCTCAACTGCACAGTCTCATACCTGAATAGTTTTGGAATACATATCCTTCTAGTGTAATATCGGTTCATTCATGTTCCCTTCGCCTAGAAGCTTGCTAGGAGCCACTCATTGTTCGTATAACCTCATGGCACAGACGATCACCCCCGCCCCCTTCGGTCTCGGGCCTCACAAGACCACCAACTTCCGCTTAGTTCGTCCCTGAACCACACCGTACTAGGAGAGGTTGACTATGATACGAACTGAAATATCACGTCCCGAAATGCATGGCATGAACATCGACATTGTTCTTGGAACTCAATAATTAAATTGACCACAAGCACTAAGCTTTTACAGTATTTTAAATCTAAATTAAACTTTATTCAATGAATTCATTGTTTTACAACCCTATTACAAAAAACAAACAAACAAACCCAATGTTCAACTTATTGAAATAAAAGTCAACACTATACAAAAAATAGTAATTTCCTAGCCAAATCGCCATCCTCAAAATTCAGTCGATTCTTGATCTTCTATCTCATTCTCATCTGAAATGAAATGTACGAAGTGAGTGATATTGTCATCATTTAGTAATTGAAGGGAGTATATCTTCAAGTTTAAAAACATCATAATATTTTATATATTATTATATCATATCATCAAAACTTATTCGCAAGTAGATCTAAAACAAAAAACAATAAACATCAAATATCTGGATTAACTCCGCATACTAGTTATAAGTATTTGGCTTAACTCCCCAGATTGGATCATGAATGTCTGCCTTAACTTCTCACACTAGATCATAAGTGTCTAGTTTTATCTTACTAGACAAGGTCACAAACAAGATCAAGACGTCACTAAAATATTTGTTGAAATATATTGTCATTCAATACATCATATATTTAAACTTAACATACCATAAATATAAATATAAATATTATAAAAGTATCAAGAAAATACATGTTTCACTTACAATCTTCTACTAGTGTTGAAATCAAGGTTGACTGCAAGAGAACTTAAACCCTTCATATGGAACTTCAAGTTCTTTGTAGAGAGAGAGAGTTTTGAGAGTGAATTATTTTGACGTAGAGTGTAGAATGAGAGGAATAAAAATTTATAATTTTTATATACTTATATATGAGAGAGTTGGGCCGATGTGATAATTGGGTTCAAGAACTTTGGTCTCACAATGTGTGTGAACCAGAACCATGCATGTTGATAGTCAATACGTAGGAACATATTCCAATCAATTCCCAAAAATTTAAATTTGCATAAAAATTTAACATGTAACTAAAACCGACATGAAAATACTGAAAAAACTTGTGAACAAAAGAGAGAGAAAAAAAAAAAAAAAACTCTCAAAATTCCTTTACCATATGCTTTTCGATTTTATGGATCGGACAAATTTCCAACACATAAGTTCCACCCAAGTTTCACGATTCATACTCATTTGTCTTGTAAATGACCATTTTCGCCAAAGTTCAGTCTGATCCAACAAGTCAGTCCTTGTTTTCATTTACTGTCTTTTTTTTTTTGCTGGAGTGTTGCATATACGTAAGCAATGTCTAACATCTCATTATCTTTTCCAATGCGACTTTAGATCTTCAACAAAAATTACTAAAACTGAAAAGAGAAAACAATTCATTGTTCTAATTAAAAGTAAACTAGGACGACTTACATAATTAAAAACGAAAAATTAGAGAATCAAAGTTCTAATATTACGTATTTGATTGCCCGGAAATTAGATTAGGCCCTTTCAGTTCGCCAAGAGTATTCCCATGTCATATGTGATACTCAAAAGTCTTACTATTTAAGATGAGATCTATTCAATGGATACGTAGATGCACTAGGTTTATCTAGCCAAAATTCATAAGTTGTTTTTTCATTCCATGCATTATATCGCACGAATGCGGAATATCATGTTGCATTTTGCTCCATTTCCAAACAAATTTGTACGAAATAACAAATGATAAAAATAAAATAAAATTGGGAAAACAATGACGTATGGGCAAACAATAAAAATAAAATCTTATAGCGAAATCACATAGAACTAAAAACTTATATATTGCCCTTTTGTGATACCCAACTCAAACCATTTCAATGGAAGAATTCAATATAGGCTTACATGACCCTAAACCTTCTCTCCCACACATTAATTCCAACATGGAACTGTTCCATAACTTGGTTTCAGTACAAAGTTTCGATACAAATACACAAGGGATCATGCCCTTTGATGTGTTTTCCGATCACCATCAACCTGATCATCTGCCTGCTATTTTTAATGAGCCTAGCATTCCGGTTCCTCATTTATCATCCAACTTCTTCCCATCGAGCCACAGATGCAACGGCGTAAACTTCAACTTGGTAAACTCAACTTATTCGGTTTCTGGAACAGATATCGCAACACCACCTAATAAGGTTAATCGAATTACTAGCTAGGGTTCCTTTTTTTTTATCTATTATATTGTACGAAATTTATTGAGCCCAGTACTCAATTTTTTAGACTGATCTATTTATTTTTTTCCTGTGGTTTTTGTAGAATTATTGTGGGAAGAAGAGGAAAAGAACCAGTGGTAGAGAATTTGTAGAGAAGCCAAGAGAAGTAGTTCATGTTAGAGCAAAGAGAGGGCAGGCCACTGATAGCCACAGTTTAGCTGAAAGGGTACCTATTTTTTATGATATATCGTTTGAATCAAACAATTTTTTCAGTGTATCTATGTCAATTTATTACAGGTTAAAACATATGCTTATCCTTAAATTTTAATATCTTTTTGGATGCCGATCCGGCATTTGATTGTAGAAACTTCACTATGAAAACTAAAGGTTTGTGATTAAAAAATTTTGTGCTTTTTTAATGAACTAGTTACGAAGAGAGAAAATAAATGAAAAGCTGAGGTGCTTACAAGATCTGGTTCCAGGGTGTTACAAGGTAGATTTTTTCATCTTTCATATATTTTTATTTATTTATTTATGATTGTAAATTAAATAAATAGATATTTCTTGTTCAGACAATGGGAATGGCTGTAATGTTGGATGTGATAATCAATTACGTACGATCTCTGCAAAACCAAATCGACGTAAGCTTCAATATCAAAAACAAATTTTCTTTTAAGTTATTCCATTAATTGTCTATATTTATTTAACAATTTTCTTACCTTCATATATATTTTTTTGTAGTTTCTTTCCATGAAGCTGTCTGCAGCTAGTTTATTTTACGATTTCAATTCATCAGAGGCAGAAGCCATGGAAGCAATACAAGTAATAATCTTGTCCCTCTTTTTTATTCAAACAAGAATCTAAACTCTTGCTGTCATCAGGGCTCGATTTCATTTTCGAGGCGATTCCGTGATCAATCAAAGTTGGCTAATGTTTTTTTTTTTGTTACTTATGTGATATAGACAATATAACACATTATCATAATAATTAAAGACTGTGGTACAAGAAACTAATTGAATAATTCATCTATATATCTATATATAGCATTTAATCAAGAATTCTTATATATGATTAGTGAATCTACATCGCCCATGTCTTATTTCTATTTGAAGATTGAGAGAATGCATTGCATGCAATTATTGGTCTCTGAAAGACTCAATATAAATAAGTCTTCTTTTTGTTCAGACAAATGATTTTTCAATCAATTTCAAATTACTTAACAAAGAAAATTTGTGGGCAGTTTATTTAAATCTTACAATATTTCCATCATTCAATATTTAATGCAAATAATGTTAGCCTTTAATCATCCTGTGTACTAAGGTATGGTTTTCCTACAGGGAAGTGTTGGGTATGGAGTACAAGGGATGGAGAAAAATGTAGGGGAAAACTATGGATCGGGAATTTCCCAATTCCAAACACATGGATCCTTTGATCGATCTATCTAAAATTTTAATTTATATATGTTGCTATTTTGATCTATCGATATTAATACATGCATTCGTATAAAATAACAAGGTCATCATCCCACACATTTGATTTTTGGAATTTTTGTCACGTTAATTGTTGTTTCTTAGCCAATATTTGTATCGTAAATTTGTGTCCAACAATATGTGATGTCAACTTTTTGTAGTTAATTAGTATGTATTTATTTACTATTTATTTATTTATTCATTGACCCTCACCTCATGCATGTCCATGATCGGAGTAGCAAACAATCACTTTCGAATTGTGTTAGGACAATTTTATTTTCTCGAAAACTAATGTCGTGCATTAGTGTATGTCTCGCAAGCACAAATACTCAACGCGAACTTAAGTTAGCTCATTAATTAAAAGAAGTACTTATAACTTATAAGACACGACCAAAATTAAGAATCTGAAGAGTTGTGTGATGATGTTTAAACAGTAACGTCTTGTGCAAGATTTCATTTAGTAAGATCCTTTTTATATGCAGTGATAGGGGTGGGCAACGGGCAACGGCCGGTTTGGTTCGTTTTTACGTTATTACGGTTCGATTTTTTTGTTTTTGAATTTTGAAATGTCTAATCCGATAACTGAAACATTTTATTATGGTCTGGTTCGTTTTTATAGAATTATAGTTTGCTTTATACAGTGGGTTTATATGGTTTTAGAAAAAAAAATCAGTTAATTCATTATGTATCATTATTAAATGTGTAAAATAATCATTTAAATTTAGTTTCTATAATTTTTGTTCAATTTTTCGAGGTTACAATTATATAATTTGATAATTGAATTCTCTTATTTCATTTTAACTTTATAGATTTGTTAATTGTGTGAATTATAAATTAAACTAATTTTAAATTAATATAAAAAATATGAATCATTTTTCAGTAAAATTATATTAGTTATACAAATTTAATGAATAAAAAAATATATAAATAGAAATGCAATAATTTATATTCGAATGATTAAAATTATATTTAGTTTCTTAAAGTACGGTATAAACTGTAGATTGGTTTTGAGTTAAATAAAATCATAACCAAACAATAATAATTTCGGTTTTAGGTTATATAGTCAAAATAAGAACTTCATATTATGGTTCGATTTGGTTTTCAATTTTTTCTGGTTTGGATTTTTTATTTTTCGATTTAGACCATATTATGTCCACCCCTATGCAATGACATATATCATTAGAGTATATCTACTGTGAGACATATATATATGAGACAGTAGACACAATCCATACATACAGTGGAAAATAATATTTTTGACATTAAAAAATCAATGGGTCAGCTCGGAGACTAATATAACAAAATTGACCGTCTCATTAGAGTTTTTGTGATATTATTAAGGGCAATTGTTAATTAACCACGAAAATCGTTTTTTAGTCCGTTATGTTTGGGTTACTGCGATTTTAATGTGCGACATAGTAAAATTGTAGTATTAGCCATGTATTTTTACTTTTTTGGAAATTTTGTTGGTCCGATTTTGGCCGTCGTAAATGTCCTTTAATAGTGTGCTGACATGTGGGCCTCCTCAGATTAAACTCCAGATTCATATGATTTGATAGTTAATTGCTTGAAATTTTGGATTAATTGGATTGGAAAGATTATTCATATGATTTAGCGGGTGATCATTAACATGTTATGTAAATTTCCATCAAATTATGAAAGTCTGGGAGACACATGATCTAATTGTATTATAATATGAAAGAATTACTCATAGTAAAATATTGACTAAGGGGTGTTTTACTAAATTTATTTAAAATAATTTATGAGTCTTTACATTTTATAAGTTGTTTTAGGATCTTACAGGTTGTGAGGTTTTATTTTATAAATAAATAGTTAAAGTGTTTGGATGAACTTATTTGAAACAACTTAAAGATAAAAATGTGTTTGATATTATAAGATCATTATCAAAATTACAAAAAACGATATAATATTATGAGTTAAGGTAAGTAATTATATATACAGTTATATATATGAAATTTTTTTTATAAGTTTAATATTTTTAAAAATAAATATTTAATATTATTTTTAATATGTGTAAATAAAATGTTGACTAAAAAAATTTTAATTAATACTTTTTTTATATCCTAATAAAAACATATAATAAAATGATAAAGTGAAGATTTAAGGAGTGATAATAAAATGAATATTTAAGAAAATACATAAAGATATTTTGGATAAGCGAAATATAAAAATAAAATCTTTTTCGAAAAAAATGCATAGTATCCCTACTTTTTTAAAACTAACTTATACGATATCAAATAACTTATCTTGACGGCTTATAAGTTGTTTACAATTTAGGAGAACTTATAAGTTTTAAAATAACTTATAATTTGTTTTTTAGAGATTATACTCTATCAAAAACCCTTGTAACTCCATTATAAGTTAGTTCTGAAACTGCTAAAGTTGCCGTCGCTTCGTTATAAAAAAATATTCCATAAAGGGTTATTATATTATACATAAAAATTGTAAGTAGGAAAAGGATTCCTTTAATCCTATATTTTTATTCTTTGAATCGCGAGCTTATATTTACACCAAAATTGTATAAATTATGCGATTTTGTGCGGTGTATTTTGGTTGGGCCTAAAACTGGGCCTAATCGTCTTGAGGTTTAAATTTAGTAATTGGGCCTGGCTTTGTGGACAGGATATCTAGACCTAACTTCTAGTGAGCCCATAACAGTTCTTCCTTAGCCTAAGAGAGTGTGAATTTGTCACAGGGAGAACAGTACAATTATAGAATGTGAAATCATTAAATTTGAGCAGAAATTTTTTAAAAATTTTATAACGATATTGAGTAAGCCTTTGGGCTAAAATAAGTAGCTTGTAAACCACTGTAGTCAGACAAATGATACTGGACAAACTTTATATGACATGTTCGTCATATAAAATGCTGGTTAAAAAAATTAAACTCGTTATTATTGATAAAACATTAACTTACTCCACTATTCCAGGCAAAGTGAGATATATCCAAATGTTTTAGATTATGTCTCTTGTGAGAGGGTCTCACGAATTTTTATTTGTGAGACGGGTCAACCCTACCAATATTCACAATAAAAAGTAATACTTTTAGCATAAAAAGTAATATTTTTTCATTGATGACTCAAATAAGATATCTGTCTCATAAAATTGATAAATCGACAGTGTCATGATGTAGTATATAAGCTTGAGCACTTTCCTGAAAAAACCAGCAAGACATCCCATCTTTCTTTTCATGTTTTGGTACACTCACCACGACTATCATCAGGTACACAAACGTATGGAGTTAACAATATACGCTAAACAAATTAAAACATTGAGAAATGTATTATGATTCATTTAGGTACCGTTTGGTTCATGGTATGAGATATATAGTATGAGGATAAGTAATATTTTGTAATAATAAAATAAATAGAAAATGATAGTTAATATAGTGTTTGATTTAATTGATTTGATTGATTAAATTTGAGATAATATGATATTACTATTTTGTCTTTGTTGAAAATATTAATAGAATATTAATAATATTATTTATTAAGGGTAATATCGTAATTTTATATTATTAATTTGATTGATGTAAGATAAATTATTACGAATTTGATTTATGTGAAATAAATAATTAATAATTTGATTGATCGAGATAAATAATACTTGTACAAAACAAGTGATATGATAGGACTATTTATATTAGTACTTAGAAGTACTTGAACCAAACGGTACCTGAATCTATATTATATAATATAATTATCTAAATCTTACTCGACCAAATTTATTCGTATTTTTAGATTGTAAATTAATTTGTTTCGACATCACACATGTAGCTCGAGAAAATACTTTTTGCCTCCTTGCCACTATTCCACCCATGCTTTGTATGTAAAAAATTTAAATAATTTTTGTATGTTACGTTGTGGTTACAGTATTTTTTATCATGATATGAGGATCCGCAAACGCTATCCTTCAAAAGGGTGAATCTATTTAAATGTCCCCCATTTTTTAAAAATAGTATAATATTATTTTATGGCTGACCTCGTATTTACATATTTTGCTCATCTCAAAATTTTCACCAAATATTTTCTCATGACCAAGACTAACAATTCTAGAAAATTCTAAATTGGTTCATTTTCGTTGTGGGTTGTTTTGTGTTGTTTCAGATAGAGAACTTATGGAGCTTAAAAGCCGTTTCTTTAATAAAAATACTGAATTACTTCATTGTTTGGATATATTAATACTAGGGACTCATTCTCTGCTTTCAATAAGGAAAATATAATCAATATTTTATCGATTATATCCTAAGAATTTTTCTTCTTACGATCTTGTATCACTTCATGATAATCAACTTGAAAATTATAGTGAATTTTCAGCGGTTTATGGAATTGCACATCTTGCTATGAAATGATAGAAACAAGAAAACATGTGATATATCTTTTGATTTATATGCTTTTTACTTTAACATTGATTTTGTCACTTGCTACTGCTAGACACTGTTTGGTTCGTATGATAGGATAATTAAATGATATATAATAAGAGTGATTATAAAATAAAAAATAAGGATAAATAACACATTACGATAAATTATATGATGTTTGACATGATTTTAACTTGCTTGATTATTTTTGTTAATTATTTACTAAAATGCCCTCATCGTATATTAATTTGTAATATATTTTTAAAATGATTGAATAAATAAATAAAATTTCTAGAATTAATTGATTTAAAAAATTATAAATAAAATTAAAATAATATATTAATCATTAAATTTTCATTAATTTCAATTTCCGAAAAAACTAAAAATCGATTAATATTATAGAAAATAATTAAAATTTGACAATATCATAAATATGCATTTATTGTGATAATTAAAATATTAATAGAAATTTGAATATTAAATAATGGTTAATAACAATTATACTATTAAAGTTAAAAATAATATAATAATAAAAATATGATCAATAATAATTAAATTATTTATAATATTAGTCAAATTAAAAATTATATTTAAATATTATTAATTTTTTTGAATTTATAATTATTTTAAATTTAGGATATCAAAGAAAAATTTAAATTAATCGAACATCATCACTTCTCCACCAAAAGATTATATAACCACCAACAAGAGGATAATAATCCATACAGTGCGGGTCGGATGCGGGCTGAACGGGGGTCTATTACAATCTTAATCATGTACATTAAATACATGATAAGTGAAAGCTTAAAAATCAATCACCCCTTATCATGCACACCAATATAATATCGTAGTGTATATAAAACATTTTCTGCAATGAAGCAGATAAAAAAATCAAGCATTTCCCATTGAAGATATTTAAACACATATAGGGGTGTCAATCGGGTCGGGTGGGTTGGGTTTCGGGTCAACCCGCGAAATTTTTTTATTTTTTTCTCAACCCGAGCCCGAAGCAACCCGAAAACCCCCAACCCGAACACGAACCCGTCTAACCCGCCTAACCCGAATTTTTTTTATTTTTTTAAAAAAAATTAATGAAAAAAATTCGAAAAAATAAAAAATAATAGTAATATTTTAATTTAAACACATAGTAACAAAAGTTTCGATGTAAATTTGAAAGGTTAATGGTAGAAAATTAAAAGTATATTTACTAAATTAAATAAACAATTGTTAAAAAATACAAATAAATATTAAATGATGAAAATTTATCATATAAATATACAATAAATTTTGTTCAAACATACAATATATAAAAATATAGGTAATATTTTCAAAAAAAAAAAAAAAGTTTTGGGTCAACCCGCGATCCAACCCGAAACCCGTCTAACCTAGTACTAACCCGAACCCACCCAGCCCGAACCCAGCCCGTTTCGTGTTGGGTCGTGTCGGATTGACGGATCGTATCGTATTTTGACATCCCTAAACACATATTCCCTATTAAATTCTAATATACCACTACACCACCACGTGAGACATATATTTTCGAAGTTACCACACCTAATCTCGTGTCACCAACGACGTGGACCAGCTTTAATTACTATCGCCAATCCTTAAAATACTAAAATAAAATATTTACAATAATACAACTAAAATAAGATGATTGTAATATACTAGTTTCTGGATATCATCTATATTACTCCAATTTAATATAAATTGGGGATGTTTTAAATTCGAATTAGTGGTAAAATAAGAAGCTTACATAATACATAACAAATTTTGAATCATACTTAGGCAAGATTAGACGTTAATTAATTATTAATAAACACATTTGAAATAATATCGGCGTGTTTTACAAATCAAATCAACGTCAAATTTACAAGGTGAAGAAATTCTGACTCGCTCATCGTATTGACAAATAACTCGGTTCCTTGGTCAAATGGTTAAATTAGAATCGTTAATAATTTTTAATATATAGTTGACGTATTTAATTGGATTAGAATCAGATCAAATTTTAACCGTTCTTTATACTACCCTTTTGAATATTTAAAAATCGGTCAAATTTCAGAAATTATTACATATAAAAAAACACAAAGAAACACGGTTTCATTAAATCTATTTTTGAATAATATATACTTTACATCTGAATAAAATCGAAAAAATAACATTTACAATATTTTAAATCAAATTTATAAAGAATACCGGCTCAGTTTTAATTTTATTTATGAATGTAAATGGAGATATATATATACACACAAATATAAAGTTCTTGAGCTCAAAGAAATAATACCAAGGGTCTTATTTTTTTTTTTAATTTTTGAAAAAACTTCAATTTAAATGAAATAGGATACGTCCTCCACGGCATAATTTTCAATTTTCAAAGAAGTTTTGNAGAAAATTATTATATTGCTTAGGGGTGACCGCCAAGCATTAAAGACACGTACAAACATATAGGGTCAGCATAACGAACAAGACAATGCCCTGAAATTGACAATTTTTAAAAATATTATGATCCACTAGCAATTTTCTTGGGTTGCTATCAAATAGCCAAGAAAAGATTATTTTCTCTACAGAAATAGTATTTTATTGTTAACAAAAGTGCACTTAAGTTGGTATCCAACAATATTCCATTCATGTCGTAGCGAATTCTTCCTTGTAAACTTCATATTATATAATTATTTAAAAAGCATCTATGAAAGATCGTTTGTTTCTCAAAGAAATCAAACATTACTTAGATAAAGTGAGATATTGTCAGCATTTATATTTAGAGTCTTTGTAACATCGGGTTGTCGTTTTATCAAAATTTATATTTAATGATAATTGTACAATTCAAATATTTGAACCGTACAGAAGCTCAAACATCACGTTTCGATTATTATACAAAACAGATATAATTATTGTATATCAATAATTGCACTCCTTACAATAACTGAAAATCAAACCCGTGGTTTGACTTTTATACCAATTGTAGTACCGAAAACTTTTCGTTTTACTAAAAGTTATAGCTAATGATAACAGTGCAACTCTAATATTTTAAATCGTATAACATTTAAACTGATACACATGATATATCATTTCATCTTTTCAATGATAATAGATAATAAAAAAAAATTAAAAAATGTAATTGGATTCAATGATTTTTTGTAATCGAGATGTAAAATTTGTCATCTCAAGTGTACATCCAATTTTTTTCTTATATTTAATAAAGTTATTACTTTGAATTGAAAACCTAACTATATCATGATAGATATCTTAATTAATTTAATCAAACTCTTCTGGCAACATTTTTCTCATTCAGGCTTCGATTCTAAAGGTTAAAAAAACTTTCAGAACAAAATTATTATGTCCTTATAAAAGTATTTATTTTTTTAAAAAAAGAAATTATTTTGAAAAGCTATAAAATGGATATAAAAAGTGTCTCCAAGGCACAATTTCTTTTAAAAAAAAAAAAAGAAAACACAATCAATGAATTATTGTCACGTGTCGGTACATAAGTGGTTGATAGTTGCATGAAGAAAACCCATTACAAATCTGGATTGTTCTGCTGAGTCATGTATGAGACAGCCGGAATCTCATGTCTGGGCTGTACTAATTCATTGCATTGTTGTCACGTGTGACGTGTCAACTGTCATGGTTAACACCAACCATATGATCAAAAATCGTGGGATCTACATGTTACATATACATTACATTAACACATCTATTCTCTCATGTTCATTTTAACATTCACACTCATTATTTGTAGGTCCCGATGTCCACTTATTCATCTTATTCTTATTTTATATTAAATAAATTCAATTTCAAATTTTTTAAGAAATTTAAATTATTATTATTTTATATTAATAATAATTTGTTTTTATATATTCAGTACGTAAAATAATTTAATTTTATAAGTGTCATTTACTTAAAATTAAAAATTTATTATAGACCTAAAATAAAAATGTACAACATATAATAATAAATAACACTTGCATAAAAATAAAAGAAAATAAATTAAATTTAACAGAAGATGCAAAATACTAATTCAAGGATTGTTGTTGTATTGTGACCAAATATGTTCAACTAAGTCGAGATAGAGGTTGAACTACTGGAATATTGAGACATTTTGGAGTAAACAAATTCAAGTGTATCTGTTTGCTAAATGGTATGTTTGTAGAATGAAGAATTGTATAGTACAAGGTGTCTATTTATATTGAAATTTGCAACTGCTATATTCCAACGGCTACTTTGCAACGGCTATATTCACCAAAGGATACTTTAAACCAATACATTAAATAACATTAATTAAGTAACAACGTTTAGCGACGGTTTGTGAAAATCCGTCGCAAATAGCGACGGTTTTTCAAAACCGTCGCTAAATGTCCAATTTTTTTGGGCATCCATAAAATATAAAATATAATTAAAATAATTCAAAACACGTGGGCCTCGCGTGTCAGCAAATCAGTGTGCAATGTTTTTAAAAAAATAAACTGAACTTCTCTCATGTGAGTGGGCGTTTGGGTGCCCTAAAAGATACATATATTTCCCATAGTATTTTTAAATTTTCAAAGTTGATTTTTAAAAATAAAATATTTCTAAGTTTACGCATCCTGACTTAAATAATAATAATAATAATAATAATAATAATAATAATAACAATAATATTAACCCAACGTATACAGATAGAAAATGGATATGAAAGGTTTGAATGGCTAGGATTACATGTGTTAAAATATTGAATAATGTTATAGATACAACCAAAATATCGTACAACGATATGTACAACAATAATATCGTGATATTTTGCTATTATATCGTGAGATTTGGTTATTATTTCGTGAGATTTTGTATTGAATTTATCGTGATATTTTGATAAATGGAATTTTTGTTTTGAATTTTTTGTGTTGTAAGAATTGTTGTATACATTTGATTGTATATGTAGCATTACTCTAAAATATTCAATCAAATATATTATATACACGGTGTAGTGATAAATATATCTCAATAAACGATAGGTCCCCACTAAATTTAAGCGGTAGCAAATAAACTCTACCCATGTAAGTAGAAATACACAAAAACTCTTGTGAGACGATTTCACGGATCAATTTTATAGGTCGAATCTCTTATTTCGTTCATACATGAAAAAATATTATTTTTTATGTTAAAAATATTATTTTTTATTGTGAATATAAGTAGGATTGACCCGTCTCACAAATAAAGATTCGTGAGATCGTCTCACAAAAGACATACTCTTAGAAATAAATATATTGGATCACACAAAATAATATATAACTCAATTCACTAATTAAAATCATATATAAAAACCATTTAAAGAAAAACAGGTATATTCAACTTACGAGTTGTTCGTCTCAAATTTAGCTTTGAAAATTCAAATAATATTGAAATCCAATTCAATTCATTTGCACGGTTGAATATTCAACTTTAAATACACATTTTAATATTGCTTCCATTTGGTCATCTAATCTGAACATGGACAGAAAAATGTTGGTCATTGGATTTTTCAGAAGATTGAGAGTTAAGAATTACTCAGCCACAAAGCAACGACTTCTCGTTTTTGGAATGGACCAAAAAATAATTGGATAAAAACAGGTATTTCCCACGTTTGCAATCTTTATCCCCGTAATCCAATCACTTCCCAATGCATTAGAAACAAGTTTCCTAAAGCCTTTTTCCACTATATATTGAAGCACATCTCCCCTCTCCTAAATTCTCCTCCTCCAATTACCCTTTCAATCTTCTTCTCTCTATCATAATTATCAACAACATACAGTAGTAATTCGAACCACATAATCCAGCTGGATTGTAGCTGTACACTGCAGAGGGGAAAAATATTGAAGTAGAAAAAGTTAATCTGATTGAAATGGAGATCCCAGAGATTCATATGATTAGCAATTTTGAAGCTGGAGTGAATTGCCTGCAGAACCCATCTTTGATTTCTCGTTTCTTTGCACTTCCTGGGATTGAAAATGGTTTTGGAGTGTACAGTTTCTGGAAATGGGGTGCTTTTATTTTTGCCATATTGGCAACTTTTAGCGGTGTAATCGAGAGAATTAAGCTTATTTTCATTCGGTTGCATACGATCATACCTTCTAGAAATCAAGTCCAACAGATTGTGATTAGTGAGGATGACGATATCTCCTTAGCATCATCGTCTGAGGATGAGCGAGATGATGAGGATGAAGATGAAAAAAACAGGCCCACGACGTCGTTTTCAGGTCAACAGCGCCTTGATGAAGACTTCTTTGTTAAGGATTCACGCCGGCTGAGGAACCGAAGGCGGCGTATCGGCGCGGACGACGGATTCGATTGGTCCGATTTCACTTCCGGTGAGAACGTTGTGAAGCTTTGGGACAGTCTGAGCTCAAGCTTCAATTTTGGGCTGGATTTCGACGATTTCGAGTCCGAAGACGTGGTTTCTAGATGGGATTTCGATCAGCGTCGGGATTCAAACGGATCTCCCGGCAGTGTTTCAAACAGCCCGGCGGTTCTTTTAATGGCGGAACGGAATCGGAAGGGAGACGGCGTCGTCCTGCGAGGTTACGATACGAGAGTGCGAAGTCGTAGTCCGGAGTTATACGCCGAATGGCGGTCATCTCCGGCTGCGAAAAGCGCCGCTTCTACGGCCGTCATCGGTGGCAAGATATACGTCAGAGACGACGTCAGCGGGGTGTTAACGGTAGGAGACGTGAGAAATGTGAGGATGCCGTTAGAGAACAGCGGAGATTCTGACGGCGAAACTTGGTGGGACGCTGATGCCGTTATTATCGATGACGAATATGTGGTGGTTGACAAGTCAAATTAAACCATTGTCTCCACGCAATTTTCATTGCTTACATTGAAATTACAAATAATTAATTTGGTCGAAATCAAAATGTATGTATTATGAAATTAAAATCCCATTTGGGTAATGCTTTCATTTGGAGATGTGCAAATTCCATGATGTGGTGGGATTCAAAGCAAATCCCAAGAAATTTGAGTAGTGAATTCTCTGTAAATCCCAAGAAATTTGAGTAGTGTTCCATTATGTGCAAGTCTTATGCTCTGCATACTTGCGTCTCTATCCTGATGAATTATTAATTATACCATAATAAACTAATCAGTTTTATTTTGTGCTACATTTTCTATAAACAAATATACATTTGTATAGATTATGATTTATCTATAATTAGCTTTACATAATTGAAAGTATTATACCTATATATTCCCATAACAAATGAAATAGCTTGAGCAACTTGATTGATAGCTAAAAAGATCATTGCTCCCTACAGACGGTTTAGGCTGACTTTGTCATATAAACTTTATTTCATGTAATTTAACTAGCTAAAGTAATTTGTAACATATTTCGTTAGGTAAAAACTTGTGTGAGACGGTCTCATGGGTTGTATTTTGTGAGACAGATATTTTATTTGGGTCATCCATGAAAAATATTACTTTTTATGCTAAGAGTATTATTTTTTATTTTGAATATCGGTAGGATTGACTCGTCTCACATATAAAGATTCGTGAGACCGTCTCACAAGAAACCTACTCATTTCGTTAATAGGAAAGTTTATCAAATGTGAAATGAAAAATAAATAACGACGAGGTCGTTAAAAAAATAGATGGGGCAAGATTCATTTCCCACGAAATCAGGTAGTTAATTTCTTCGATCCATCTTGGAATACAATTTTCATCGTATTTTTAAAATTGACTTTAAGTCAATCCCAATACATATGTTTTTATAATACATTCACATAAAGAAAAATTTAATTTTTAATAATATTTCACACCGACTTCTGAACGTTAATTGATTTCTCAATAAAAAGTATATTTTTGGCCAGATGCATGAGTGTTCAAATTTTTTAAAATTAGTTCAAAAGTTTGAATTTAAATTAAAAAAATATTATAAAACCCTTGAAAAGGGTTAATTAATGGGACATGTTACTTTTGTCGAATCGGTCAAAAATAATGTGTAACCCGTGTAAAAACAAAAAACGATGATTTTTATAGAAAACCCATGTGCCAAACTTTATTGATCAAAATCGACTGAAATCGTGCAATGTGATAAACAATGGCCAAAATCAATATCGGGTACAACATTAGAGATTCACAAGGTATCGTTAATTACTTAATGATCGATGTCATCCATATTTCGGTTCGTTCGACCCTGATAATTGAACAGTTGACACGTGTCAAACATGTCAACTCTTTCATTATATGTATAACTCCTCAATAGTTTGAAACAGTACCCATAGAGAATAATCTACGTCTGTCGTGGGGGGTTTGAATATTTATTAATTGGAGTTGATGATAAAATTATAGCGACAGGTGAAAATTGAAATATTGAAATATGAGACCACTTTGCAACCATGCTTGATTATTTTATACAAGAAAAAATAAATTTAGAGACACCCACCATTTGGATACATCTATTTAATTTGTCATAAAAGTTTCGTTTATTTTTTATATTTTATTCGGATTATTTTCGATAAACTATGTCTCGAAAAAATTGTAATTTTAGTCATGTAAGTTAATCTATTTTAAATTTAGTCATGTATTTTGTCAGAACTTGATTTTTATATAGTAACTTAGATTTATTTTGGGTTTTGATCTCTTCTTTCCGAAACCACCAAATCCATCAAATATAATTGATTCTCTCCTATATGACACATGTAGCGAGAATAAAACTGATATTACTCACAGTAAATTTATCCTATAAAAAACGAAAGGAAAAAAATAAAGCAAAAAGACCCCTATACTTCAAAATGAAATTAAAAATTTGTCGTTTATCTTTATTTTTGTTTATATGTATAATATTAGTTTTATTCTTTTCACATGATGCACTTAAGAGATCATCAATATCAAATAAACAATATTTGATGGATTTGGTGGTTTTTGGTATTAGAAAAAACAAGAACAAAACTAAAAAAATTTCAAGTTACTAGATGATAACCAAACATGGACAAGTTACATAACTAAAACTCAAAACATATCAACTTATAGTATTAAAATTGTAATTTTTTTCTTATATATCATATACAATATATTTTAAACTAATTTTTATAATATTTTATTCTTGTTTGATATTTTTATTTGTTGAGTTAACAACTCGCCCTGTTTAATTATCTGAACTATGCCCTGGACATTTTATACAAGCGATAAGAGGAGAAAGGCTAAGTTGGATACATCATCAATATTCCATCATAATATCCGAAGAAATATCACCATTAAACCAATAATTAAAGAATAGAAAATTAGAAAAATCACAGGAAAAATGACAAATTAAATCAACCTCTTACTTTTATAATTGTCGCGTACGAAATTAACATGCATTAATAAAAGCAAATGAAAGCGAAGGATGCAATTACGTTCACGTTTGCTCCACCAAAACTAGTAGGAAATATAAATTAAATTTGGAAAAACAAACGAAGTTTACATTAGCCGATAACAGGATTGCTTTCGGATCAAGAAGTATTACTAAAAAAACATAAATTTAGATTGTTTATTGATATTTGTCACCATTTTCAAACTCTCTCTAAAAAAAATCCAAAATTAATAAACAATAAACGTAGCTTTTATATATGTTTCAAAAATTCAAATCCAGGTATGTTTAAATAAATAAATAATACCTTTTAAATTATATTATCCAAATATAAAATAATTTTTTAAGAAAATATTTTAAAAACTATACTGAAATACGACTTTTTTAAGTAATTGATTACTTCTATACATATATAAAATATATATTGTAAAATTTAACTTAAAAAGTATAAAAAAAAACTTTTATATGAAAAACAAGCAACATGAGTTTTTGTGAAGCATTTAAGGGAAAGATTTGAAATGACTTCACGTCGGGAAGAATTTGAAATCCACTACAATGCTTCAAAAAAAAATATATGAGATTTGAAATCATTTGTAAAGTGGATTTTCCTAAACAAACCAATTGATTTTTTTTTTTTTAATTATGGATTTGGAATCTCTAACTTCAAACTCATCAATTCAAATGTAACTTGATTGAATCTAATTTTTAAAGAACTAATTTTTTATTTATAATATTTTTTTTATAAATTTTGTTTCATTGTTTAATTTTTGTTTTTGTAGAATTCCATATATGTCAAGTTGGGTTTGGATTGATGAATTTTATTTCAAATCCATGATCTAATTTTTTTTAATTTGTTTAGATGGACAAAAAGTAAATTAATACCAAATCTCTTCTATATCAGGTTTAATATTTCCAATAGAAAATTGCGATGAATTTAAAATACACATAAGAAATATGTCAATTTTTAAATATATTTTTCGTATTCTGTTTCAAATCAAAATCATTCTTCCATATGAAATCATTTTTATTCAAATGCAACACGAGTTCATTTCAGATCAATTTTGTTAACTTTGTTCGAGTAGTTTGAACTTTGAAAGTAGGTTATTTCACTCCGAACAGGATGCTGAGCCCTAATTGTGACGGAACTTTTTTAAAGAAATCTATACTATTTTATTAAGTTTAAGACAACTAATTTTGGTGTCATGGTCTGTTTTAATAATTATATATATTAATAAAATGTTAAAATTTTAATGTAAATTATATGTAGTTCAGCAGATAGAGTCATTGTTTCTTAGGGTTTAAGTTATAGGTTCAATTCCTACTGAAGTCATTTTTTATTCTTTTATTTTTTATTTTATATATCAAAATTACAGTATAGTCCCTCACTATTTCTTATAATTATATTTTTATCCACATTTAAATATAAATCAAATGAATTATAAAAAATATTATACAAGCACGCAACGCGTGCATCAGTGCACTAGTACCAATTATGACTTTACGAGAAGTTGTAAGGTCAAAATTGCGTTTTCCTCCTTTAAGTAATAAAATTAGGTCTTGAATTTATAATATGGGATTAACAGAAGATGCTGATATATCACAAAATACACAAATTAACCGATTTCCATGACCAATTTTCAATTTTGACCATGTAGATGGCTAAAGAATTGAATAAATCAATGTGTTTACAAAAATCAAATCCACTACATACCCCTGCGCATTCGATCTCTAGATATAGATCCATTCCATTCCCAACATGAATCCGGGAATCCTTTCATGAAATCCATGGACGTCGAAGGTGAAACCGAATTAATCACCTAAAGTCTAAGTTTGAAAGAGATGATTCGCTCTCGACGAACATAAAAATGATTCGTTCGAATTCAAAGTACACACCGGAATATCACCACCGTGCAAATATGTATTGTCATCATGCCATTTATACATCGTAGAGCCCTCCACGGAAGTTGGACTATCTTTTTCATACGAAAACAAATCATCCTCCATCCTTTTGAGCTTGGGTTGTACACAGTTCAGATCACCCGAGGCTGAGAAACCAGTGAGTTTCTGCAGCAACGACCTGAAATCAATAGCCTTCGCATGTATGATCTTAGGTGAAGGCGTGTATATGGTCACAGGTTGTCTTTTCGTCTGGCTTTTCACGGAAAGAGTGCTGCCTGAATCGAATGGCTTGTGGATCGAATGTGATTCTTTGTTGATTTTCAATGATGATGGACGTAAACCGTTGTTCATCACAGTCACAGGTCCTTTAGTTGCCTGATCATTTTCTTTAAATTTCATAGGGCTCATTATCTGGTTTTCGAGGTTCAAAACAAAAAAATTATTAAGAAGATGAAAAAAAATCACATGAACTGCTGCCTATATATAAAGGGTTTAATTCCTTTTTCTTTTTTGAAAAATATCAGCCATCAATGCTGACTGTTGAAATGGTGGTGAAGTGTTTGCAGACGAGGGTTTAGCGGACTCCAGGTGNTAAATGGTAACACCTAATTTTACATAAAATATTTGTTCATACTTTAGGCTGTAAAATAATGTAGGTGTACAAGATGCGTATCACAAAGTAAAATCTATGATGTATCAGAACTAAAAAAATGATTATATATTATAATTGATTTTTCTACATGTGAAAATCTCGTCTTAAACTTGAGATCTTGACGATAAACAAACTATTTTAAATGTCATTGGCGTTAAAATATAATCTTGATTGTATGCTTTTATCAATTCTATATAACCTGTTTCTGTTTTTTGAAGATAATACTTTAAACTACAAAAAAATAATTTAAGAGAACAATAAATCTAGATATTATGTGTTTTTTCCCATGAATAAATGTGGTACACTATGTGTGTCCTTGTGTAATATCTTGGCATTTTGAAATTTAAATTAAACGAGAGAAAAAAAATTATTGATAAAATATATTATAGTTCGTAAAAAAAAGATTAAAGTAATAGTAATAGTAATAGTAATTAAAAAGAAAGACCTTGGGAAAATGGAGTTCATGATGAAAACCCGAATTGTTTGAACAAGAGATCTTCGAGTAAATTTCTACTACATCGTAAATAGTAAGAGATACATTAATTCTGAATCCATTTCATTTGTTCAATTATTTTGTATAAATAAAAATAAGCATGAAACTTTATTTGTACATTTTTTTTTATCATTTAAACCCTATCTAAAGAGAAGAATAAACCTATCATGGGAATAATTGAACTTAAAAAGAAAATAGGAAAAATGGATGATTTATGAAAATTCGAATAAAATTAAACTTGCCTTTTTTTGAATATTTAGTTTCTTTTTTTATTGTTACAAATGCTCTTACGAGACAATCTCACTAATTAATTCTGTCGGATGAATCACTTATTTGGTCCGACCTATGAAAAAATATTATTTTTATGTCAAAAATATTACTTTTCACTTTAAGTATAAACTACGTCGATCCGTTGAATCAACCTTATAATTAATTATTTTTTGGAACAAGAATCAAATTTATGTTTCACGATTTTGACCTTCAATTTTGCCTTCATAAGCACCGATAAGATTGGAAGAGTTCATACTGAAAGAATATATATGAATCCCCTACTCCACATATAAACGATTTTCTTTTTTCGATAATGCATATAAATGATTTTGAACACCCTAATCTATGGTAGAAATGAATTCTGTAGAATATTCTATAATTTTCCTTATAACATAGAATTTTCCGGATTATAATTTTGTGAATAATAGATATAGGTAAAATTGCATTTTTGGTCCTATATGATTGTTGCTTTGCGATTTTGATCATCGTATACATTGTTCAATTTCATTTTTAATCTTGTATCTTTCTGTTTTTGACAATTTTAGTCTTTTTAATCAGAAGTGATGATATGTCACTTATACATTGGCGTCATGTAGGATTCGCATGGGCGCGTCACATATATATCACATCAGTGTCACATCGTAAAAATCACTAAAGTTGAAAATAAACAAAGATATTGGATCAAAACTAAATTTTGATAGCATCCAGGGGCGTAGATCAATGTGGGCAAAGCTGGGCATAAGCCCAGCAGATATTTTTTTATATTTTAGGCTTAGGTATACATGTTTAAAGCCCAATTCACTAAAAACAAAAAAATGGATTGCGTTTTAAAGTCCAATTAATGCTTAAAGCTCAATTTAAATGGGTAACTAATGTGTAGATTTAAAGTCCAATTCAAAGGGTTATTAAGTGTAGATTGTAAACCATTATTGAGAAGAAAAAAAACCAGCTGGTCAGTTGAAGATGGCGCACGCACGAGAAAGCTTCGGAAAAAATTGAAGAAACAAAATATCTTCTAGGTTTGTATTTCAAATTTATTTATATCAATGATATAGATTATGATTTGTAAATATTATGTTGATATGATGATTGATGCTTCAACTGTTGCAACAATTGGGTTTTTTCTATCGGCACGGCTCGATTTTGGTGTGTCTTTGAAAGCCCTCTCTGTTTCAGGTTTGTTGAAGGAAGAGTTTTGCTCAGATGATATTTAAATGGAATATATATTAGAACTTGCTCTTGTTTTAATTAGTTTTAAATTACATAATTTAAAATTTTGATATATATCTTGTGCCAAACATTGGCCAGAACAACGAAGTCTGTTATCTATCCTTTGATTGATAGGTCAGTTCGATTGGTTTTGACTCTTCCAGTTTCTACAGCAACTACAGAACGAGCTTTTTCAGGAATGAAACTCATTAAGACACCACTTCGTAATAAAATGGAAAATGGCCTTTTGGCCAATACCATGATTGTTTATATAGAGAGGGATATTGCTCTGGGTATTGATACAAAATATATCATAAACAAGTTTGATGTATTGAAAAATCGCAAAATTCGGCTTAAATAAGAATTCAGTATGTTCCTTTTAACTTCTTTTTTATTTCTATTATATGAAGTTCAAATTAATATTTAAAAATATTCTGTCCACCGAAAAAAATATTTCTGGCTACGCCACTGATGATAGCATCGAAGACCAAAATCATATAAAAACAAATATATTCGACTAATATTAAAGTTTTTTTTATGTATATAGTTGTGTTTGGGTTGATTGATTTGATTTGAAACGATAATGAAACCTAACTTCCTACCAAGTTCCTATTTAAAATTTGTACTTGCTTGGCAAAAAAAAAAAAGTGCTTGTCGCGCTTTCACGTGGCTCAAAATTTAAATTTTTATTGTCTCACCAAATCAATATATATTTAGGATTTAACTATGTTAATGCCCGAACTATTTGTCGTTAAAAAATTCAAACTGAAAGAGGTTCGTCATATCTAAAAAGCATTTTTAAAATTAACATGTTGTTTACCACAAGCAAGAAAGTTGAATTTTCCTTGCAATTGAACAACGTAAATAGGTTTTACCATTGACTATAATAAATCATTAAATACTGCAACAGCATTCATTTTTGAATCCGCCCTTAATTTGGATTAATTGGAATATTGACCCGTAAATAAATAAGAAACTAAAAAAATATTTAGTCTAATTAAGTGGTGGAATTTGTCACTCACACACCACCACCTCGACCCGATCGAATAAGCTAGGATTTCAGGAACCATGGAACCAAAACCATCTTTAAAAAGCGAAACTATTTTTTTTGGTTTCAGTTGCAAAATCGAAACCGCGACTGTGTGAATTTAATATTAAATTTGAAAATTTTCTAATGTCATAGGTATCTAAAATTATGTAAGACAAACCAATTTATCTTTACTATACCCATGATTTCATTCAATTAGTTCAATTATTTTGGCTGTCTAGGAAGATTTAGATTCTTTGGTTCTTTATTAAAAAATTACCAAAAAATTTACGAAACCGATCAAACAATTTAATAATTAACCAAAATTTGCTTTATTAATCAAATTCCTAGAAATGAAAATGCGCTCTCCTTTCTTTCTTTCTTTTTTTTTTTTAATCTTACTTTCGTAATATATTATATTGTCTCAGTCAAATGATTAATAGCTTTTAATTAACAATATTATAATTTGATTGAGTGTACCATTTATTTGAAAATATATTAGAAACAAATTTTCTAGTGTAATTAATTTTAACAAATATAATGACTCTGCATTAAAAAAAGAAGAAAAGAAGAAGAATAAGTGTCAATCACAATGAATATTTTTAGGAAAAATTAATTTCTTCAATCATGGATGGACCGACCCGGTTGTGGTTTTTGAGTTGGAACTTTTGATGAATTGAGCAAGTTACAAAGGCCCAGTTTTTGAGACGATATTTCCTTCTATATATCTCGATACATTTTAAAGAAGTTTGGCCTTTTTCTTGATCGGCTTTACATCCCAGTTCAAAAAATAATCAGTTCAATACTTTCCATAATACTGATGAGATATTTTTCATCGAATATTTTTGTCCCTGATTTATTCTAAATGGTGTTTGGTGCATTTAATTTATAATAATTTGTGTCAGCGAGGTTTGTTTGAGAAAAATGTACGACAATTTGGAGCATCAAGCAGAACAGAGGATTTCATTCCCTGATTTTGAACTCATTATTAGCTTGTTTTCATATTCTGAACTTAATTCGTTTTTGGTTTCGAATTGAGAGTTAGTTTTAAATTCTTTTTACATATCGGATTACTAACAATTCTAAATTTAAATGGAAAAAACCCTCATCCAACCTCGCTACACAATCACATCGGAGCGACGTCGATTCGAAACCAAATTTAGAAACATTTTCAAGTTGGTTCAATATAAAAAAAAGCAGCATAATTCTGCTAGACATACCGTGCAACCACTGGCGGAGCCACATGCATATATACTTGGGCTGATCCAATTTTTTTTTAAAAAAAAATTATATGTAAATTTATTATAATTTTAGAATAATTTGATATTAGTCCGAGTAGGTCAATTTAAAATATTAAAAGATTCTAGAAATTAAAATTCTAGCCCGGACAGAGTCATATTTCTGGTTCCGTCACTGCGTGCAACTCAATCAATAATTATTGGTCAAAGTTGAGAGGCTAACACATGGATGGATGGATGAACAAAAGGTAGTGAATGCAATTGAAAAACCCCAAAGAACATGTTTAGTCATTAAAAGAAGAGAATCCCAAGAACATTCCTCAGTCATTGTGCTAATTGCAAAGTGTGGAACACTTTATAAAATTAACTAGTTGGTACTAAGAAATGTAACATAAGACAAACATGGTGATATATTTTATGGTTGTTGGGACTGAGATTGAGGAATTTATATTATTACAAAGCTAAGCTTGAGGGTTTTATTTATAGGATCATGCGCAAAAGAAGCCGCACGCGCACTGATTCTTCTGTCTCGACTCGGTATTTTTAAATTAAGCATCCTTTGGAATTAGCTAGCTAGGAATTTAACAATATTTCCCAATGTTCATAGAACAAATACATCTTAGCACCGTTCATAGTGGATATTCCAAGTTTCTAAACTTGAAAATAAAACTTTGTAGTTTAGAGAATTTGTTGGAAACAAAAAAAAACTATCGAAATATGGTGATCTGAACTTTTTACGGTTGAAATATATTTGATTTATATAATTAGCACGAAATATAAATTTTTTGTTAAAGTGATTGGTGCTTAATCATATAAATTGATATGAATATCAGATTCAAGTTCATGTGTTCGGTTTTGATATTGCAGCAAATGGCTTGTTCTACTGACTTTATATGATTACAATGTTGTTTTCTAAACATGATTTTTTGATTTTTTTTTTTAAAGATTAAGAATATATTATCTTTGAATTCAGTAGTTGAGAGTATATTTTTTTTCTTTAGGAAAATATTAAAATGAATTAGCAAACAGTTGTCTTCGTTTGGATTTTTTCAAATCCAAGATTCTTTTGAACTTAAAATGCTCTAAAAATCCATAAAGGTAGAACCAAACATAAAGCTAAACATACTTTCGCTAAAAAAAAAAACAAAAAACAAAGACAAAGAAAGAAAGTTGAGTTGGACCCAATTTTGTAACATTACCATTTTCTGAAAGTTAGAAGATATCCATTATATATTTTTTAGTGCAATTTTTCGATCATTTCTAAATTACACCAATAATAATGTAATACCCACTAATTTCTATTTAACTTTGGGGGGAGAATGTGTAAAGATAAATAAGCACTTTCTATTTATAAATATATCACGTCCATATTAAATAGACAAAAACTTGTGTGACACGGTCTCACTGGCCGTATTTTGTAAGACAGATTTCTTATTTGGGTTATCAATGAAAAAATATTAATTTTTATGCTAAGAATATTACTTTTTATTGTGAATATCGGTAAGATTGACCCGTCTCACAGATAAAGATTCGTGAGACCTTCTCACAAGAGACCTACTCTATTAAATAATCAAAAATTAAATCAACCAATAATTATGCAATAAAAAAATTTACAGCAAGGACCATAGGAACAAATAAATAACACATTCCCACAAATTCCTTTTACCGAAATAGTTTCAAAATATAAATAATTAAATCGAATAATTGTAAATGACTATTATCTTATAATAAAAAAAAATACTCGGCGACAAGATGCTTCCAAGGCCACTCATTCGCTCTCTTCCCAATATTTTTGTAGCTTCTTGGGATCTATTTCTCGTGGCTCATCATTTCTTGATTTATTATTATTGTTTAAAACCTAAACGTTAAACAGGCATGTCCAAGTTGAGCCAAACGATGTGCAAGGTTGGGTCATTCATTCTTACCTAGAATGTTTACTATCATTAGTTACTCTGCAAATACGGTGTATCTGTATACAGTCTTTTTTATAATTAAAGAGGGACTAAAATAAAATTTCACAAATTACAGACGAAATAAAGTGCTATTTGAATTTTTGAAATTTTAAAAAATAAAAATAAAAGTGTTTTTTAAATTTTTTTTTAAAAAAAAAACAAAAGTGTAATATTGATATCACATAATGACAAAATTAAAAGAAAAAAATTGTGTCCATTTTTGTCTCTATTAGATGCAACTTTTTTATATAGTATAGATATTGTTTATCGAACTACTCTATTTTTTAATAGATTCAATCAAATGGTTTTTGAGAGTGTTTCGAACCAGATCAGTGATCGGTCGAACCGAATAGTTCGATACGATTTTGAAAACACTGCTCATATACATATACTTGAAGCAGCTTTTCTTCTTGGTAAAAATGATTTTTAACAATTATTGGAAAATTTATCTTGGCGAGAACATGAAATAATTAATCATTTAATTCCACTTTCATATATGATTAACATTGCTTATGTTCAAATAATAGTTTGGAGTACGTACGAAACAAATCTACATCCAAACAAATCTACATATTATCTAATTCTTAGTCCCCGTTTTAACTCAATCTTATCTTTAGTCTGTATTAATCGAAATAAAAAGGCATACTTTGTGGACGTTTAATCCCATTTGTTTGGTTTTGCAAGACCATGTTACTAACTAAGCTACCATGTTCTTCAATTAAAAATAAGTTGTTTATATCTATGAGGTGATGTCCGAGTTACTGGAGTAGGTGAGCGTTTGACCAGTACGACTCCTTCTATCAATACTTTCTCCGGTGATCCTGTGGCAAAGTTTGTTCAGTGCAATGCATCTGACTTATAACGTGACTTGCAGACTACTGCGTTATCTCGAAACGCACCGAAAAGTTGCGATTTCAGGAAACTTAATGCGAAAATAAAAAATACATTACAAGGTTGTTGAGATATAAAAGAATGGATATTACAGAGTGCCCATCTCCATATCCCAATCCTGGATGAGCTGTATAAATGCACATAAGTTTTGAGTGCAGAACCTATGATTGGGACTTAAATTCATTTTCATTTCCTATACACGGTTCATTCAATAGGTGTGTACTTTATTATATAAAGTCCGCATCAATCATTCCGAATTAGGCATTCTGAAACTTCTTATTGAATGTTAAATAGAAAATGACCCCAAAATATTGAGATGAACCTGCTTAAGTTTATATTGTTTCAGTCAAATTTTCCAAAAACGCAGCCATTGAATAAATTATGACCTTCTTGATATTGGCGGATAAGGTTATCACAAATGAAGTTCTATAAGACCGTCTAACAAGATATCTACTTCACAAAAACTTTTGTTATACCATAGCACGAGTCAATTATGTGAGACTGCATGTATCGTATTTGGGTGGTCACCCATAAAAATTTATTACTTATTATTGTAAATATAGAAAATAAATATAGAAAATATTAACTCGTCTAAAGAAAGACCTACTACAAGTTAGATTGTCTCATCTTATCAAGTACTTATATTTTTAGAATTAGAGATAAGTATTTCCCGAAATCTGAACTACTTATTTTAATCAACTTATGTTTGTTTCCTTCAATTGATAATATAAACAATAAGGATAAATATTAAAAAAGGATAAGGTTTGGAGTGCTCGAGTGGGATCCCGTTGGCGAGACCTTAAACAAATGTTCTTCGGTACATTCATTTCCGCACTACTGACGAAAAAAAATTAAATTGCATTGTTTTTTATGTTATCATTAATTCATAGTCTTAATTAAATAATTTTAATATTAGTATTTTTGCACTAGATTGCTATCGTTACATTAGATACATCATCAAAATTTGTTATTAGATGATCATTTTCAAGAGTTAATTATGCCATCATTCCAACGAAAATCGAAAAAAATATAAATAAATGGACGAAAACCGTAAATTGGTCAACGACAAAATTTTTTTAAAAAAATACAAGAAAGAAAATTTAATTTTTTCTTATTATTTAATTATTTTAGCAAATCATTATTGTGATTGTTCTAGTAACAACTCGTAATCATTTGATTTTGATATTCAGGTAATGTTAGCAATTACTTGAAAAAAATGATTAATTTTATTTTTTTTAACAAATTTGCAAAACATTGTAAAAGGAAAAACCCATAATAATTTTTTTAAAACATTTTGAAACACTACCTAATATATTTCGCAAAATTACAATTTAAAAGAGGAATTTTGTAACATCTGTGCGACTTAACTTGGTTATTATTTTCGAGAGTAGCTAAATAATTGTCAGCCGTGAACCCAACAACAACAAAGTTATTTACGTTTGGATTATTTAGTAAATAATAATGATTAATTATGTTAATCGAGTAATTAATTAATTAATTAATTAAAAGAGAGAGATTAATTGGCAGAAGCCAGAAGGTATGTCCTTTTGTTAATAGAGTTCCCGCAGTTATTTTGACGTGACAACGAGGAGAATAGCACAAAAAGCATGAAATTAAGGCACCCTCAATATTTGCGCTGTAATTAATATTACACAGCCTCCGAACCACTTATTTCTTCCATGATTCACCGCATTCATTCTACCTACGATACAATAGAATGTCTGCCGAGATACAGTTTTCCTTATCTAATTTTAGCATGAAATGTAAAAAAAAAAATTCAAATAAGAAATTTGTTTCACAGAATTGACCCGTGAGATCGTTTTATTAAAGTTTTTGTGTTAAACTTTAGAAACTCTTGAAAAATGAAATACGTCTCTCTGTAAGAATTTCCTGCTTTTTGACACCAATAGCTTCAGTTTTGTGTTTTTGGAATAGAGATTCCCAACTTTAGTAGATGTGCTTTTGGAACAGGACACATTGCACAATAGACTAAGCCAGATCCAAAGTGGTCACAAAAAGTAAAGATGAATGCTCGTAACCAGAATTCTTTTCAGTCGAGATAAAATCTAGTTTACTGGAAAATAAAATATATAACTAATTTTGTTAAACAGCAAGGCCTACAAAATTCAATGTTTCGTTGAAATATATTTATCTCATCACATAGGCACTTTGTAACTCCATAAGCAACACATTTACGAAAATATAAAGGAAAAAAAAGAGCAAAATTATCGTACGTTTGCGAGCTTAAAAAATTGTGCCTTTGGAAAAAGACAAGACAAGCAGCGGCGTAGCGGGGTTAAAAATTTATGCCATCAATCACCAAAAGGCAAATCTTGTACCTTTGCATTCAATGCAAGGCCTAGGAGACCAAAATAGCGATAGCGATCTCATTTTAATTTTAAACTTTTTGAAGTAAAAAAAATACATAATCCATTCAATTAAACAAATACGACCCACAATAATCCGTAACCACTTGCAAATATCACAACAAAAAAGGGAGAATTTGGTTCTGTTTTGTGTATTTATAATTTAGAAAAATGTACATAAAAAAGATATAGGGAAAAAAATCTACATTTTCTCTTCGAACTCAAGCCACAAAATTGGTCGCCCCCTGCAACAATATATATTTAGTCACCCCTTATTTAAAATTCTACACCAGAAAAATAGAGAAATTAAATTTGACTACCCCAAACAAAATGGAAAATTTTGCTCCAACAAACATGAGAGATGGCTGGGAATAGCTGGAAAACCTACTCCATCAAGAACCGCTTCACAATCTTCACGCTTGGTTCCAACACGTGTCTTTCCCAAATCTCCGCCGCCCTCCTGCCGCCCATCGCCGCCAGAAACGCGGCCGTGGAGTCCACCCTCTTCAACTCCCACCCGGCCGCGTCTCTCAAGCGCAGGATTTTCCCCACCTGCCTCTTCGCCAGCTGACAAGTGTTCTCTTTGATTGCCCTCACGGCCTCCTCGTACGACGCCTGCTTCTCCATTTCTTCAATCATCGATTCCCCATTCTCGTACCTCTCGAAGTACTTCTGGAACTCTGGGACCCCGATCGCCTTTTTTAGCCCGCATTTACTAACTGGGTTCGACTCGGGATGAAGGAAATACTCTGTTAATTCCTCGAACATCCCTGAATCAAGCATGTCGTCTACACGTTTGATTAAATACTGATTTAATACTGGTGAAGAAACGTCAACCCAAATGAAACAGCACCTGTAACGAAGTTCCTTACAGAAGACCGAGTCCACATCCGAGTTAAAATCGCTAAATACATCAACATCTGGGTTATATTTTTTCGCCAACAAGGCATAGATGAACGAGTTGGAGCCCCCGACTATGAAGGGTATTCTTCGACGGGAGACAATCTGCGAAATGATGGCTGCCCCGTTGAGGCGGAAATCGGAGGGAGTGAACTCTGGGTGTGAATCGGATGACTCGAACTCGCCAAGTAAATGGTGCCGGACGTTCTTACGTTCCCATAATGGGATTTTGTTCGTGGTTATGTCAAGCCCACTATATACTTGGATTTTGTCGGAGTTTATGATTTCCGAATCGGGAAAAAATCTGGAGGCCAAATCGACGGAAAGCTTGGATTTACCGCAGCCGGTTGGGCCCATTATAACAATTATTTTCATGTGGCGGCGGAGGGTGGCGGAATCGATATCCGTGGACTGCATCCGGGCCCACCTGGAGGTCGATTTATCTGAAAAGGAGAGGGAGAGGAGGGTGTTGTGGTTTTTGCAAGGAAAGTGGGGTGTCGTTGGAAATACTGATAATCTTTTCATATGGAACACAAACAAACTCTTTGTAGAGCCAGCCAAGGAGAGAGGCAGAGAGAGATATATATATACGTATATATGTATGTATTATTTATATCTCTCTCTCTGTGTGTAGGTGGGTGATTATAGTACTGTTGAAGGCGGAAGAAGGGTTGGTGCTGAGTTGGTTGTCTGTAATGCTACGCAGAGCGGGGTGTGTGATGGTATCTCTATCATGTATATATATCGTTGCTGCTGCCATTTTTCATTGCATCCTGTATCTTCCTTATTTTCACTATGCTTCTTCTTCGTTCAATACTTCAATATATGCACAAATATATATACCTCCACGCTGCTTCAGACATTCATTTATATCTCTGATTCTCTGATAGTGTGCGTTTTTCTGTGAATGAAGTTTTGGAGATATATATCTATATATATAGACGAGTGGGGGCAGAGGTGGAAATTGAGATTATGTAAGTTCTTTTTATATAAACATTCGAAAATATTTTTAATGCTTTATAAGTTAAAAATTTTAAAATATTTGAATAAAAATTTCGTAAGAGGTTTTCGAAAATCATCATTATCATCATAGTACATTTCTACATATTAGTTTTCCAAATTAAGCGATTTTCTCGTACGTCATATCTTGAATTAAAATCTAAAATATCATCTTTAACCATATTTATCTAACTTTTCAATGACATGCCTCTCTTACTCCTTCCATTAACATGTCAATATAAGATTGATCATGTCGTATTGGGGTCGTGTTTGGTCTCCTTTTCACATGACCAAACCATGTTAGACGTATCTCCATCATCATATCCTCTATTGGGGATACACCTAAATAGTTCATAATTATCTTATTCTCGGGTTTTATCGTCTTCAACGGCTCTGTTACTTTCTTAATGCTAGCTCTATGATGAAACACTAGATATCTTACTTCATGCATCTCATGTCTATCAACGCTCAACTCTTTTGTACTTGTCTAATTGAATAAGTTCTTAAAACAACCAAGGTATGTTTTTTTAATGTTTTTAGAATTAAAAAACGTGGGTTAAATAATAATTAAATTTTTTTAAAGAATAATTATTCAAACACTTTCTTAATTATTTTTAACTGTAAAATTGTTTTTTTTTTTTTAAATAGTTTTCCAAACACCTTTTCAACCAGTTTTATAAAAGATTGATCAAACACATATTTGTCATTAAAACAAATTTCATAACATTTTATAAAATTTTTGTAAACAACAATTTTATAAATACTTGTCCGAATAGAGTCGCACTATTATAGTTTTTTCCAAAAACAAAAATAAATAATAAAAATATATTTTTTTACGTATTTATTCTATAATCTATCTGTTTGTATGATTAATTCAAATGAAACTATTAAAAAAAACTCAGCATGATTTTTTCAAAATTGAATTCCCTTGGCGATTACTTTTGTAATCAAATTCCAATTTTTAAATTTTTTTGGAAAGAAACATTTTAAATAAATTTTATCATAATTTTTTTTTAATGACATAAGAATTCGTAGCCACTACTCGGTAAACATTGGGAAAACCTTGGAGTATAGCAGTAGACTGCAAATTATGGTAACAAGGTATACCGCACTATGCAAGTCAAGTACGATATGAATAAAACTCATAATCATTGATAAAACGTTCACATATTTCATAAACTAAAAAAAAACTATATTTTTGGTCCTACAATTTTTCACTTTTGGTCATGTTACAATGAATTTGTATTTTCAATAATATAACTTGCATTTATTTTTTATTTTTTCGTGTTATTATGAATTTTTTAATTTTAGCCCTATAATTTTATTTTTTCACTTTTAGTGATCATATCTTCTTGACCAGAGCCCATTGTGTTCGTCAATAAAAAAATACAATAAATGAAAGAAACATACAATTTACATGATTAAAAATAAAAATTCATTATAACAGGATAAAAAATGAAAAAACATGTAGAATTCGTACTACAAATGCATATTCGCTATAAGTAAAACTAAAAATAGAAAAAACACAAAATAAAAAACTAAAAATATGATATATATATTTTTCTCACTATAAAGTGTTAAATTTATTCCAAGGCTTTTCAATAGGTCAAAAATTCTTTCTAAAAAGAAATTGGCAAAGGAATGCCACGAGCCCCATAATAATGAAGTGAAGTAATAAATTATACACCATGAGGTTAACAAGAAAATTCTTCATTGACATACTGCGTGAACGAATATATAAGATGTAAATTAATATTTCAAGTTTTATTTATTAATAATATGTTTCTATGTAATCAAACTTTTAAAGCCATTTCAATTTTCTACATATGCTTCATTTTATCAAAAAAATTTCTAAATAAATTAAGATAAGTTTCTTATTACTAAATTAAAAATTTCTTCAGTTTATATGACGTCCACGATTTAGAACAGGGTTCAAACTCAAATTTTCAAGAATAAAATTTTAAATTTTCAAAAAATTACACCAAAGGTTCAAAAATTCTTCGAATGAGAGCACGACCGATCCGCCCCCTCGATCGGTCCACAAATGCGCAGTCTTGCTCCCGAGATGAATTTTAGGTTTTCATGAATCATGACTAATCGGCTTTGCATATCAGTTTAAAATAAAAATTAAAAATCTTATAATAATAAAATGCTTTTATATGTATATTTTAATTTTTTACATGCCCTACTGTAAATCCTTTTATGTAAACGAAGAATCATATGCTAAACTTTTAAAAAATAAATATACATTGAGAAACCGATAACTTAAGAAATTGAAGAGATAAGGGGAATGAATGGAAAAGTATATATAAAGATAATAAAAGAAATTGGAAATCAACAGGAGAAGATGGCGAGCTTGAGATAGAGCTACCCAATCATTAGATTCGAATATTGAAGTTATGGACGTTAAATTCTGGTTCCACTTTTGAAAAGGAAGACAAATTCGTTGCACAAACTTACTTAGAAAAGTGAAAAACTAACGTAATTTTAAAAAAATATAAACACATAATCTTGATATTGTTGAAAAATATGGAATGAATTAATAATATGTTGCGTTTGAATTGTATCCAACATGACTCATGTGATGAGCATAAAAAATATATTACACATGTTTAAATCTCCCCGATAAAAAACAAAAGGAAACAATTCAAAAAGTTTTTTCATCTATTTTGAAATATTTGGTGGAGTTTTATTTGGTTTTTATTTATTTTTGTTTAGATAAAATTTTATGTGCATAACACATGCTTTATTACTGTTACATGAGCTATTTAGGATATCATCGATGCCAAATAAGAAATATTTGATTGGTTTTGCGGATTCCGGAGAAAAAAGAACAAATCCACTAAAAAAAATTCAAGATGATCAACAAAAACTAAATATTGATAAGTTATAAAGTAAAATCCAAAATAATTAACTTATAACTAAAATTGCAATTTTTTGTAAATTAAAACATTTCACATAATATAACTTCATAGTCACAAAATGCAATAACATGTCTTAAATTTGTAGTATAGTTTTGCCAAGATTTATCCAAATATATCAACAAAAATATTAGTAGTTGAACAAATGACAAAATCTCGAACCCATGCCTTTTCCCAATCGCGGTAAAGCTTTATGAACGCACTTAATATTTAATTTTCAAGAATATCGACCTATCCAAGTATAGTTACTTGTCCCAAGTAATAATTTTTTTTTAAAAAAAAAAACAAAGATTCTTAGAGATATATATTCTTGGTAATTTTATAAGCATCTTTTGAAATTCGTTTTCACTTAATCACAACTGATGTATAATATACTATTTCCATNTATATTATGTGAGCATCGGGGGAGTGGCACCCGTTCAAGAAAACGTATAAATATTAACATATGAAAGTACGTAGGAATGAATACGATAATCAGACCTAATTTGGAAATGAAAGTGACAATCTGAAAAAATTCTTTTGACCAAAGCATATAGACATGTAAGTTTTGAATTGCGTATCTTCATTCTTCAGGAAGGCAATATTACAATAGTAATTCGATACAATAATGTTTGGAGCAACAATTGTAATTGTTGGAAGAGCGATCGAAGCGTGATACTTGAGCTTATGTGCAGTTTAAAATATTTGTGTTGCACACAACATTACCACCAACTATAGTTTTTGGTAAAACGCTAAATGTTCGGTCTTAAAATTGGTATCAGAGCGAGTTCATGAGTTCGAGTTTCCCAAGAAGCATATTTCTTTACTTTTTTGGGGAATGTTACGATAAGCGTGTATAAGTTAGATTAGTATTGATATTAGTGATCTTCTGAGAAGTTCTCATGCGTCAAGCTGCTGACGTTATGCTGATTGATCTGATTGGCTAGATGGGTGTAAAAGAATGACATCAGATCTTAACGGGTAATATTGTCTCTGTTAAGAAGAAGACCGACGGTAAGAAAATAGTAAAACTGATATATAAGGGATATAAGACATCACCAGCAAATAGACACACATCTAACTGGATTCACGGGCCTAATAGCCTGACCCAGTAGTACTCAAGTAAGTGCTCTCTGCATTACCATAAGCCTGATTCAGTCAACACTTTCACACGTGTTGTCTGCAGATGTTTTCAACAATCACGACAACATGTAAAGCATCAACGTCCGTGTGAATTGTTTTTCCTCTGCAGTTCACGGCATGCAAAACTGCGACGCCACGAAAAATCTTTTTCTTCGGCTGATTTCTCTCATAGAGTTTACCTCAATAACTAATCCTACAAAATATGGAAACTGAAGTTTTATTATAAATAAACTATTTTTAAATAATGATATTATATAATAAAATTCTTATAATAATTATCACATATCTAAAACAACAAAATCCGTAATTAATTATTTTACAAAATCATATCAATAAAAAAATATATTAAAAATAAATTTAATCTTGAAAACCAAAAATTATTTTTCATATCAGAATTATCATTCCATCTAACATCTTGGTAAAAATGCATGAATTGGGCTTAGGAAAAGTCTAACGTCAAAAAGGTTCTCACTGATTAGCGTATCATATCATTTCATATTATTAATGATATTCCTTACTTTATTATAGCTCAAATCGATTTTTACCAAATTGATTTAACATAAATTCGATTATGATTTTATGTCCATTCTAGTGTCAGTTTTCAGACGATAAATTCTAATTTGTTATTTCCGTGTTTTTGGAGCATAATTCAGCAAGTGGACTTTTTGTTTTTAGTTCGTGTTATTTTTAAAAACCGACTGACATATATATTTTGTATGTTTTTTGAAATCTGTATATTTAGAGCGCTAAAATTTAAGAACAAATTATATAAATATATATTTTGAAAATACATGTGTTCTGATTCTTGATTTTTGTCGTACTCCTTAGAAGATTAAAATATTGGGGACTGATATCAGTTAGACATGAAATTCATTATCTGTTTTGTGCATAAGTTTGACACTTGTTTATTTATGAAAATAAGAATATTTTTTGTAAATATTTGTTATTGCAATTATATTTGTAATTTTCGTTAAAAATTACTTTTTTAAGGCTGAGATAATTCTCCAGCTTATTGAGTGTTAATCATATCAGTCACTAGCTCACTCACCTCTTCTCATATACGAACGAGGAACATTTAGAAAATGAGGAACAAACCTATTTTGGGATGATGAAGAAAAACAAGACCATTGTCGTAATTGTTTAGTTTCTTCTTTCGTTAGATTATATTTTAAATTATGATGCAGTAAAACATTAACTTATTACGATATTTTGGAGTTTCAAATACAATATTCCGTTTTATGAAATAAATAGAATGATTTCGTAAATTTGAAATCCAGATGATTGTTGTTTACGATTGTGTTATTGTTAAACAATGTCGAATATCGACGACCCACCCCGGTCTCGGGGCATGATATTCTCAATGTTAAAGCTTGTCAAACTTTTCTCCTATCAACTATATCATAAGAAATATTGAATCGATTGACTATGTTATCAATTGTTAAAAAAATTACTAAACAACTTGATCATATATTATACATATATGATTATTATTTTAACTCTAAATTGTAAATCACGTTGTTTTAGAAATTATTTTGGATAAGTTTGAACTTATTATTTAATTATAATATAAATATTTTTATTATCGTGTATTCTTTGATTTTTTATATTGTTTTAATATATTGATTTAATCCGAAAAAATTGTTCTGAAACTAAAAAATATGACCGCATATTATGATTATCTTTTTTTAATTTCAGTTTCAGACTAAAAAATTATTAGGATCGACCTTGACTAGAGGTGTTAGGTCAGCAGTTTGAGCATAAAAAAACCTAAGTTACTGTACTAAAATCAAATTTTCATTAATTATTTCGAGAAATTTGAAACATGTTCACATCGATACGATGATTGCTCTCTCCTGTAACCGTAAGTCCACGACTTTCTGTCTCCATAATTTGGGACCATCATGGGTAGGTTCCACACCCATTTCAAAGTGGTGGTGCATCGACCTGACCCAAACCCGATTGGTTGCTTCGGCTTCGAATTTATGACAGAGCGTGGAGTATTGTCACGTTGCCCCATAAATATATTATGTTTTTAGGGCAAAACTATATAGTTGCTTGCCAATTATTATTCCTAAATTTAAATTAATTTATGGCCAAGTCTGTGGAATAGGGAACCTCATGCACCATGCTGTCACGCTTGTTCGGGTTCTGTCTCCATGGTAACGTTCGATGTTTTGTTGCGTTTAAAAGGACAATCAGCCAATGGAAATCCTTCAAAGTTTCTTGTGATTGACGCAACGATACTTTCATAAAATAATTCGAGGGAATGGTTTCAAAATGACTCATTTTGTGGAAATTCGAAATACATTACATTAGTTAATCAACACGTGAAAATATAAAAAGGATCGATTTCGAATCCTCGGATTTCAAGAGTGTCCAATTTCATTTCATGCAAATCCTCACATCAATTAATTAGATGACGATATCTGTGAGACGAGTAAACTCAATCTATATTTGGAATGAATATTATTATTTTTAATATAAAAATAATATTTTTTTTTGGAAAATTTACTCGTGAGATGGTCCCGTAGGAGTATATGTGGACATTAATAATTAGTCTAATATCCCAAAATATCATATCGATAATTTTAGCAATTACCCCTACGTGAGAAGATTATATTAACAAGTAGTAGAAAACAAAAAATTCAGAAGGATAGGCGTGTTGCTGCTTAAAGTTCAATGACCCGAATGTGTAGCATGCTTCATTTGCCTAGAAAAACCAATATTCGTCGAGTAGATCTTTTGTGAGACGTTGTCACGAATTTATATCAATTAAATGAGTCAACTCGGTCTTTTTGAAATAAAAAAAAATTATGAGTCCAATCATATAAGAAATATGTCTCATAAAATTAACTCGTGAACTAATCTTCCAGAGTTAAACCAATTATATAACAAGATGGTGTTGAGCGGCATGCGGGACATTAAGACATCAAATTAATTAAGCACGTGTCATAATAATAGTATACGTAACGTAATAGAATTCTTTTTGACTTATTTCACTTTCTTCCTATTTCTTTACCTTTTTCGTGAGAATGTAATATATAATATATCGATTCTGATCATATGTGAGTGATATATTTCATTCTTTATTATTTTTATCAATGAATTTAAATCTACATTTATGATATTTTATTTTCTGGATTAATTTAGTGTTGATCAATTTATGATATTGAGTGATTTTTAAAATCAATTTTTGTGTGTAATTGGTGAATGTACATAATTTTTTTTGTTGTGCAAATGAATAAATAGAGCAAGTAAACAATATTTATTTCTATTCTTTGCCTCAATATATATAGAATTTACCAAGAAATTTTACTGATGGGACTCTAAATATTTCTAAAGAAAGCTTGCATTAGTGAGTCTGCTCCAACAACTAAAATTCAAAAGATTGATCGACAAGCGAATAGTCCTCATATTGAATAGAATCTCCGCTACAGGAATGAAATGAAATTAAAGCTCCACACCTTCTAATTAGAATGAAGTAATCCATAATCATTACCAGTTACTTTTCCTCTTTCAAAATCAACATTCAAAGATATCAAGCACAAATATATGATCTTATAGATAGTGACAATATCACGAGTAGCACAAATAATTGACTCTTGTCTTTTTTTTTACAAAAGATGAAGATAATGACATTTCGCGAATGTTGATTTTTATGTTCCTTTTACTCCTCGGTCATTTACCACATCAACTAAATGACATGTCCCGTTTAATGTTTATATACTTAGTTTCCAATAAAATTATGCATAACGGGCATCTATATAACATCAAATGATACTAAATTTGCACAAAAATATCACGTGAGACGGTCTTATACAGTTTAATTTTGTGAGACGGATCTCTAACATGATTTGATTCATGAAAAATTATTATTTTTTATGTTAAAAATATTATTTTTCACTTTAATTATGAATCAGTTTGACTTGGACCCTAAAATTAGATATCAAATTCACTTTTAAGTGTTATAAATTCAAGACGATTAAAGTATCAAACAAGATAACTCAAAATACTAAAGAGGATTTAAAAGGAAAATAATAGAATCCAAAGCATAACCCTATCAAATGGAAGTTTTTTGAATCATAAAGGATAAAAAAAAAAAAAAAAAACAGAAAAAAGGGTACCTCCATTTAGGACATCTGTTGATCAAAGACTTGTCTCCCCTTTAGCATTATTAAGTTAGCATGATCAAAGACTTGTCTCCCCTTTAGCATTATTAAGTTAGCATTATAATCTAATTATTTGAAAAAATTATCATAAGTGGGGTCCAACATTTTATCGGGACTTATTAGGAATATTTATTATTTTTAAAAATAAATTTTAGTTTGATCTCGAAACTCGTTTGAGATACAATGATCACGCATGGACGCGTGATCACATGCTTTTCTTTTGCATTTTAACTTTTAATAATATTTTTTTTCAATTTTTGTCTCAAAATAAATATGCAACATTTAGTTACAGGTGATTGTAAGAAATTGCGATAATTATCAAAATCAGTCGATTATTTTGGTTTTTGGATGTTCAAGTTGTCAAAATTTAATTTTAATGTACCAATTTTTATTTTATTTTCATCGGAATCTTGACATAATGTTATCTGCGTCGGCAATGTCTAATATGATATCAACATTTGAAAGGAATATCTTCTTCCTAATTAATTTTTGTCATTTATTTAAATTAAAAAATAAGAGTTTTGCATTTCTAAATTAATTTGACTTGATCTAATAATAAGATTTATTCCTAGACTTGGTTGACCTGATCTAAAATTGGTATTTATGTACTATAATTTGTTTTTGGTATTTATCTCTAAGATATAATATCTTATATTTGAATAGAGTCTTATTAATAATAAACTCTTGTTTCCATGTTTGTAAGATTTTGTTCTTATGGAAAGATAATTAGGTCAAAATATGAAGATCTATATATATGGAATATTGAGAGAAGAAAAGACGATTTTGAGAGGATCTTTACGTAGATGCTGGAGTTTTTCTTTGAACGTACAAGACGTTCAGAGTTGGAGATAGTTTTCGTGCTAAAGAATTTGAGTTATCGACTCACGTTTATGTCGTGTTGCTGATTGGTGTTAAAGATACGTGAAGAACAATACTGACGCAGAGTGTTGATCGAATAGTGCTCTTCTATTGTTTTTAAGTAATTTAGGTTTATGCATCTAGTTTTGATTTTGGTTTATTTTGATGCATTTTAATTACTTGAAGTGTCAAGAAATTTAGTTTTGTTATTCTCACTAGTATTATGTTGGTGTAAACGATTAAATATTTTTTTAGTGAATTTTTGTCATGAGTCATTGCACAAATATTCGTAATTTTTACATAATTTAAATCTAACATCTATTTATTCGATAACTTGTGAGTCCATAATTAATTTTCGCTGCATGTTGTGCGCTCGTGTTAACAATACCAGATCACAACACTAACTTCTAATACACACAATATATAAATTTTCTGCACGTTTATGATCAACAGCCCTTGTATCAACATTAATATCCAGTGCCATATTAACAATACTAACTCTTATGCGAAAAATGATTAAAATTAAAAACACCAACTTGCTGCACTAAAAGCTACTTTTGACAACTTAAATGTGAAATATGTCAATTAAAAATTTGACAAATCTAATAATTTTTCTTGATAAATTTGTAGTTTTAGCAGTGTTTTAAAAATCGATATGCGGACGGCCACCCATCGCCTGGAAGTTTTTTTTTATCTTAAATATCTAATTTTTCATGTTCATATCTATATGTATACGACAATTCCATTGTATCTGATTAAAATTAAAATTAAAATTCAAAACTCGTGACATTTTCTTCATATTTATCCGATACAAATTGATAGGCAAATATACCAAATAATATTTTTTAAAATTAAAAAGCAAAAATATATATTTATTGGAATATTATAGATTTCAGAGTTTGACAAATTAATCCGTAAGAAGAACTGAAGGATATAACTAATCAAACAGTCGAATAAACGTAACTAAAAACTTCAGTTGAACTATACTGGAAAAACATTATCAAACCGAAGTACTCATAACTGATAGGACATAAGTAAAAAAAACTGATAGGACATAAACTAATATTGCCCAGCTAAACTGATCGGCTGACTAGTTGACTTCTAATCAGTTGGTCAAGTCATCACTTGAAGTATCAGCAGACATACTGACAGGTCGTACCAAAGCAGAACAGTTGTATCAGAACAGAACATTCTGAATACCTCGTACTACTGTTAGATAAAGTAACTACACGACGATTCAAAGAATATTTGTCATTAAATGTTCATTAGATGCATTCAATACGATCGTTGAGATCGAAGACTATATATAGCTCATCGAATAAGCTGAAGAAGGTTGGTGACTGAAAAAACAAGCAAAACACACAAAGCAATCAAACTACAATCTTCAATCATTTGCGATACACCTCACGATTATATTCTAAAGTTTACAGATCGCACATTTAAGCTATACACATGTTATATTTATCCGTAGCATTCAGACTACCAACTTAGAGTGTTTCAGTTTCTAACTGTACATGAGTTGTTAATCTAAGAGTTTCAGTTTGACAGTGTGTAAGACCAGTTGAAGTGGATTATTACAATATATTGTAATATATCAAAGTCTTTTAGTAAAATCATATCATTGTGATAGAAGGGGTGACGTAGGAGCATTTGAAGTTTTCGAACATCCATAAAAATCCGTATTCTCAGTTCAGTTATCATTTCAGTTTTACACTATATCTACCATAAGTATTCAATCTATATTTCAGTCTGATTGCGCACTTTTATTAGTTAACTGATATATATTGACAAACAAGATTTTAAGATCAATTCCTCAAAGAATTGATTCACTCAACATAAAAAAGTTCAAAAATACCAAGTGCTTATTCAACCTCCTTCTAAACATATATATTTCCTTAACCGATCCTATCAATATTGATCTAGTAGGTCGTCTAGGCGGTGACTAATTAATGTAACAACGCCTAGATGCATTGCTTTCGTAAAACTCGTGGGGATAGACGGTCTTAGTTGGTGCTTTTAAAACATTGGATATTTTGAATTAAATGTGTTGAAAGATTTTGAATTTTTTTTATAAAGGTTGTATATGAATTGAATGATACATTAAACTAATTATTTAAAGAAAGAGTTTCCCTGATTCCATTTTGTATATTTTAAAATTCATTATATTTATGGATAAACAAGTTTAAAATATAAAGGGGTATTTCAAATATATGGATTTTAATAGTGTCCAAATAAATGTGATGGATTTTAAGCCAATATATAATAAATAATTATTACATAATTATAAGATCACAATAGGTCATGGATGGATAATTGTTTCATCAAATAATTGAACAAAAATTTAATTTATTTTCCTCAGTTCAAAGAAATATCCGGATTAATGATTGATAGTTTACAATTGTTTACATATGAACCCTCAAACTTAGACGAATGTATCCATTTTTCAATAATTTTAATTGGAAATATCTCTTTCCTGGCTAGTACGTACGATTATTGTCCACTTCTCAAAATAATGCAACTTGAATTATATTGATCGGTTTATTTTATTTTTACGTTTGAAGGTCAAACCAACATTATCAAAACCCATACTAACCTTCACTAGAAGAAAAATGATTTTCTGCAGCACGTCATCAACGGCGTGTATTAAAAGCAAGCTGCGAATATTTCTTTTAACGGCGTGCACTCATATGTGCGCTGTTGATATTATTGCACTTGATAGTATCAACGACGTGCTTAAAACGCACGCTGCGGATATGACTTATCCGCGGCGTGCTTTAAAAGCACGCCGCGGATAAGTAATATTCAAAGCACGCCGCGGATAAGTCATATTCGCAGCGTGCGTTTATGTGTGCCGTTAAAAAATTATATAAACGACAGCGTGCATGTGAATGTGCGCCGCTAATATTTAGCGACGGTTTTTTGAAAACCGACGCAATATTTATATTAGCGACGGTTACTTTCAAACCGTCGCTAAATTAGCGACGGTTGTCGTCAAACCGTCGCTAAATTCAAATTAGCGACGGTAATATTATAACCGTCTCTCATAGCGACGGGAGACGTACGTCGCTATTAGCGACACATTAACAACCGTCGCCATTAGCGACGGTTTCATAAAAAACCGTTGCTAAACGCGACGGTAAAACAAAACCGTCGCAAATTATCTTTAAATACTACCTGTCGAACCACATTCTACCACAACACTCCATAACACTTAAAATTTTTCTCTCTCAAGCAATTTAAATTTCGATTAAAGGTACGTTTTTTTGTTTCAATTTTTAGTAAATTTTTATTTGTTAGTTAAGATGAATATTGTTATTATAGTGTACGTTTTTTTAATATTTAATAAATTGTAAACGTAATTTTTTTTTTATTTTAATAACAAGATTAGCGACGGATTTTATTTTAATTCGGTCGCTAATCAGCGACGGGATTTTTGAAACACCGTCGCAGATAGCGACGAAATTAAAATAAAAGCCGTCGCTAATAGTAGCGACGGAATGTTGAAACCGCCGCTAATTAGCGACGGTTATTCTATGACTATCAACAGCGTGCATAGGCGCGCCGCGAATAATAGTTTATATTAACGGCGTGCTTATGCACGCCGCGGATAATCTTGAACTTTCAACAGCTTTCAACTTTACAGCGTGCAATGTGCGCCGGGAAAAGCGAATTTGCGCGCTGCGAAAAGCCATTTTTGTTGTAGTGCTTAGTTAAATTTTTATACCTTAAATTTCAAATCTGCATGGTCAAATTCTCCCATATTGTAAGAAATCAACAATATTCTTTTGATTTTTTCCACTACATGTGCGATAAATAATAATATAGAATTTACATGCCATTAATTTTAGTTACATTTTATTTCTCTTAGACCTACTTAACATATTTGATGCTTCCCTATAATAATTATTAATCAATCTTAATCCTCGGGAGAATTTACAAGTTCAATTCCAATTTTATATTATATTTCTTATGCATAAAGGCTCTCCATGATTTTCTCTAAGATGTTCATTTTTGAAAAAAAAGAAAAAGAAAAAAGCATGAGACCATCTTATCAATCAAGATTATGAAAAGGATCTCCGAGCGACCTATGAAAATTTGTTATTTTTCATGTTAAAAATATTACTTTGCACTGTATGTATGAATCGGATGGATCCATCTCATGTATATTAATTTGTGAGACAGTATCACATGAAACATATTCTCATTTCTTATGCAATTCATTTTCGTAAATCGTTATAAATTCATCTCATTTCTCAGCATCACACACACGTGACACACACATATATGGTCATCAAAGTTTTTCTATTTTGTTTTTTTTATCATTGGATCATGTAAGTTAGGTGCCTTTTGGTCTTTTTTTCGAATGTCGACATAACACTGAAAAATTTTGATTCGATATCAAAAATGTTGATGTGACATCGAAAAATATTGACGCGTCCAACATCACATTAATATTCAATAAAAGAAATGACCAAAAACCAAAATACAATATAACTTACTCAAATTTTATATAATTAATTCCCACGTCCATTTCGACTCCAAAGAGACACTAAACAGCACTAAAAGAATTAATATAGTATATCAGTATATATATTCAACTTGGCGAAAAGTACAACTAAACCCTGAAATTTAATTTATCCAAAACAGTAACCTTAATTATGTATTGTAAAATATTAAGTAAATGCCAATCATAGCAATTTGTATATTAGATCTAAGTAAGTGAACATAATACGTACAAAACAGTAAAGTTAATTATGGGAATTAATTAAAGCATTAATGCGGGTTTCATTAAATTTAATTATTACAACCATATAATGTTTTTCATATCATGAGATCATGTCCTAACGTCCTATTAGTTGAATAAAGTTATTAATTAGTTTAGATAGTTAATTAAATAATTATTTAGTTTACATTGCATCATACCCTAATTAATGATAATGTTTACAAATAAATACTTCTTGTCCGTTGCTTAGCACTATCAACATTTTCTAAATAAATATACTAATTTTTAGTGTCTTCTTTATAAAATGATCCATTTTAGGCCGTCCCTATATATCAAATACAAATATATTCGATGTTTACATATTCTTTTTGAAGAAAGGAAAATTAAAGTAAAAGTATTTTTTTAAAAAAAAATTTAGTTCTTTTTTTTTTCTATGCATAATATTAAATTATTAAGAAGCCCATTTCAAATCTTTTTTTTTTTAAAAAAAAAAGATTCGATACAATGTTTTACAAATATTAGAAAAGGGATTTTCAAACTACGAAAATAACTTTAAAAGAATCATGGAGTACAGAAAATATTAATAATTTATTTTAAAAATCAATAATTATCTGTTAAAATATACTACATATATTTTTCATGCAATAGGGTAAAAAAAGGGTCGACATAATGAATCTATTCAAAAATTAAAATTAAAATGTTGATCATATCCCAAGCGTATTAGCTATTGCCCTACTCAAGGTTTTAATGGGCTTAAGAATGTTTGAATCCATTTATTTGTATAACTGAAAGCCCACTTTCATATTCATCTAGACAAATGGGAGTGGCCAAACTTTNAATTAAAAAAAAAAAAAAAAAAAAAAAAAAAAAAAAATCAAATCAAATCTCTTGATTAACTCAAACTAAAAAAAACACAAATTCTTATGAGATTATCTCACGAATCAATTTGTCGGACATATTTCTAACTCGATTCGACTCATGAAAAAATCTGAATATAAGGACATGATTAACTCGTCTCACAACTCACAAAAATAACGATCAGATAAAATGATTAAATTTTCAAACAACCCAATTGGTGAAGTTCAATTCTATGCTACGTCGAGTGATCAAATCGTTTATTCGGTGTGTTGCTAATATCAAATAAATGACTATGATCTACCAGGTGTAACCAACCTGATTTGACTGGGATCGTGTGCCAGACCTATTCTATGCGGAGAAAGACTTGGAAATTGATAGAAAAAAACGTCATTGGAATTCATGCTAACCAACCGTAGAGCTATGATTTCATCTTATCAAACTTATATCAGATATTATGGTGTTCTAGCTAAAACGATTCTAATTAAAATTATAGTTTTTGTAACACAATGAATTTCAAATCTTTCGTTGAGCTAAATTGATATGTTAGATTTGAGATCTCAATTTAAAATCAAATTATCCACTCATATTCTTTTTGCCAAAATTCAACCTAATGTAAATTAGGAGGATTTTAAATACTCACGTCATTATGTTAGAAAAAAAAATCATATGAGATCGTTTGTCGAGTCAATTTATGAGACGAATCTTCTGTCCGACCTAAAACATAAAATATATTATTTTTTATGTCAAAATANAGATCATATCACGGTATACTTACTCATATGTTATTGGCTTGCAATTAATCATCAAAATACTATGTCATTTTATTGTTAATTAGATAGTAAAACTTACGGTATATCTGTTAAACATGATAAACGAGCTATTAAAGAACCGAGTTCGAGCTATTCACGAGTTTAGTAATTTCAAACGAGCCGAGCTAAAATATCTTAAACGAGCCGAGCTCAAGCTTGATATTATTTGGCTCGATTCGACTTGTTTACATCTCTAGACCGTGAGTTCCTTTAAAAATATTAAAATAGTAATAATAATGAATTCCTCCATATTTATAAAATCATATGTTCAATGCTTTTAGAAAAATCTCGGTAGCCTTTTTCAGATAATATTTTGGTTTCAATATTAACGCTTCTAGAAAAATCAGACAACGGTTCTCCAAGGCGGAAAGAGCAAGCAAGGGTTAAGTTAAAGGGCTTTATTTTATATGGTCCAGTTAAAATTTTGTTTTCAAGTTTCTTCAAGGTATGTATTACTATAAATTAAGTTAGTATTTAAATACAACTCAATATTATTATTATTTAAAATATACAATTCAATATTATTATTATTATTATTATTTAAAATTCAAAAATATCACAAATAGAAACGCGTTTCAATTAATATATTCGGTATTTTTATGAATTCTCATTGTAATTTGAATAATTAATTACGTGATTATTGTTATTAATATTGTTGTAAATGAATAGTAATTGTTATTCTTTATGATTTAGTATTGATATATTTTGTATTTGTTATTAATATTGTTACTAGTGTTAAATTTTAATTTAAAAATTAGACGTGTTCTAATTGTCATCCTTTGTAATTTAATTAATGGTATATTAATTGTAACTTTCATATTTATTATTGTAGTTAGTATTCTTAATATTATTAATAAAATTTTAAATTACTATTATTATCACCTGTTTTATATTATTCCTAATTTATTTAATGCAACTAGTATAAAATTATTATTATTATTATTATTATTATTATTATTATTATTAATGTAAGTGGTATCAAATTTATTATTATATTGTTCTTAAAGTTATTATTTTTATTTATTTATTTATTTAATGTAAGTAGTATAAAATTTATCATTATTATTAGTTGTATTATCATTATTTTAATTTATTTAATTAATATATCGATAGCATTTAAATCAAAAGCTCATCTATCAATTTTTTTTTACTCTTTCATTTATTTAACTAGTATCTTACCCGTACGATGGACGGAATATTAAAACTAATAAGTATAAGACTTTAAATAATTAATTAAAATTATTGATATAATAAATATATTCAATTATTTAATATTTTTTATATCATTCCGCATCATATTCAAATAAGGATTGAGTGGAATTGTTCCTAGTTGAATTATTTATATTATATTTGATATATTGATTGAGTGAAACCTTTATTAATAAAAAAATTTAAAAAGTTATTAAAAAATTATATATTATTTGTCTAACAAAATTTTAAATAATCAATAAATATTTTTTCAAAAAATAAAAAAATAATTTATCATATGAAAATTTTGATTATTTTTTGAATATTTTAAAATATATTTGTACTAAATTTATAATTATATAATAATAATAATATTAATGTATGGACAATCAATATACCAAAAATTCACGATGACATTATTCACTAAAAATTGAGAAAAAAAAACGTAATATTATATAAATATTTTATATTTTATATTAGAATTGGGTTAACGTTTAAAGGAGAGTGAGTAAATTCTTTTAAAATATTTCTTCTAAACTCTATCAAATAGTGTGACCAATTTTGATGGTTTTAAGTATCAAGACCAGATTTCTCAACTTCTTAAAAACGGTAGGACCACAAATTTGCGGAAATAGTCCGAAGAATCTTATGAATAGTTTAAACTCAAATAAGGTAGTTTAAATAAGATGAATAAATACAACAAGGAAATAACACAGGTGATGTTTATGTTTGTTCTGAAACTCAAGTTCCTACGTCAACTATTTTTCTACTTATGGAAAAATTTCATTATAAGACTTTGGTTTTACAAAATTTGTGACAATATACTTTAACCTGGACTTGTTTACTACCTAAATTAAAACTCATAGTAGCTTTTTACAACGGTTGAGACACACATTATAACAATCAATATAGAAATAAGATGATGAATCATTCAACTCAAACTGTCGAGAAACTTACATAACGATCTTGGCAAAGAACGGTTGAGTATTTGACAAAACCCTTAAAGATCCTCGATGATTTGAATTAGTATTCTTTGGAGCGATGACTAATGAGGTTATTAAATGAGCATTAATGCAAAGAAATAGTTGTTGTCCTCTTTTCTTCCTTTATCGTATATTTCATTTAATGAGCATATATGCATATATCAAATGTGATAGAAAACGGTCATTGACAGCATAAATTAACTAGCTATGTCCGTAGACTTTTGTGGAAAGTTTCAGACTAACGTTTATGAAAAGTAAGTAAAATCCTTGTAAGATGTGTTGACTTGACTGTTTATAGATATTTTTGGATATAGTGAGTGGTTAAGTAGTTTGCCACAGACTAATGCGCATGAGACGATCAAGTAGCTTAATATCGTGAAACCGATTGAAAATATTCTACTAAAACGGTTGAGTGCCAGTAATACAGATCAAATAGTAACTTGATCTAATACACTAAGTTATTTTTGTCATTATCAAAACTACAAAGTCTTAAAATTTTATTTAGTATTTCAGAGAGTATGGAAAACTAAATATATATAAGTAACAAAAAATCCAAAACTCTAACTGAAATTAAATAAAAACAATATGATCAATACAAACATTTAATGTATCATTATTTACGCTTCACTATTAAAAATATACTTCATATTTATTTCTTTACTCCATATGTCTAATTTGTCCTCAGATGATTTATTAAAATATTGATATTAATATACAATGTATTTTATATATTTTTCTTTATTAAATATAAGAAAATATTAAAACTAATTCACAAAAACTCATATAAATAGTTTCACGAGTCAATTTGTGATACTAATCTTCTACCCCACTGAATTATGCAAAAATATTTTTTTTATGTCAAAATTATTAATTTTCATTCAAAATATAGACTGAGTCGACTTGTTTCATTAATATAGATATGTGAGATTGTCTCACGGAAGACTTACTAAAACTAATATAGGTAAATTTATTTTTTTATACTTTGAGTAATTTTTCGTAAATATGTTGACAAACAATTTAATTAGATTACTCATTTCTAACATTTTTTAAGTTACACATAAAAATATTATTTTATAATAATATTGTTGGTATTTTTTCTTCAACAATATATTACAACAAATTTTAATATAGTTTTTTTGTTTTAAATAATAATTTTTATTTATAATATTTGTATTTAATTTAATGAATTAAAAAAAGAATTCTAGTTCATAATTATTGTATGTGTCATTGTAGATTTAAATTTCTCTAATAAATTTATCTTGAGTGAAATAATAAATATTTGTACTAATATATTTTAATGTAAAATATTACTTTAATTACATATCTAAATATGTTAATATATTTTAATTTAATATAATTTCAAAATAAATATATATTTCTAACATACATATAAATATATGACTTCTAATTGTGAATTTTCTAATATACCCTTGTTAATTTAATTTAGCAAATTAAATCAATAGTTTTTTTATGGGTTCTTTTGTAATTTAATGTATATCTTAAATGCCTTTGAGTATTAATGTGAATTTTCTAATATATCATTGTTCATTTAAATTAGCAAATTAAATCAATAGTTTTTTATGAGTTTTTTTTATAATTTATTATCTATCTTAAATGCCTTTGAATAATAATGCATATTGAATTTATCAATTTACCCATTATTTTTCTTTGTTGCTACTAAAATTTGTTACTAAAATGAGTGTATTTTTTTATGATTGCTAATGAATATTTAATATTTATATCTTATCTTATCTTTTATTTTACATATAAATACGTCAATTTTATAATAAGTTGATTTTAAAATATGAACTAAGAAGCATCATATATGTTATAGATATTGAAATATGTTAAAGATTATTTCTAAGAATATTTTTTTAACGTAAAATTATTATGTGATTGTATTTTTTCAATATTTTTCTGAAATTATTTTTTAATTGTGATTTTGCTACTTGTACCTCTCATTGCGGAGGTAGAAAACTTTGTACCATGTATGGATATATAACTCGCTTTACATTACATATATAAAAAACAATTTTTTCTCTTTTCTACGTATTAATTAATTTATCATTATATATGATAAATTTATATATATAAAAACTATTTTTCACATTTCAAAATAACAAAATTGTTATTTAATATTACTCACTTAATAAATTTACTAAGTTATATTAACCAATTCATGGTGCATTATTACTATGATTGTAATTTAATGGAACATAGGTGAGGGCATAGGGTGGTCATCTTAATAATTAATATTTGCGTGTTTAAATTATTATTAATAATTAAAATTACTGTGTTCGATGAAATTATTTGATCAGTGAGAATAAATTTGATTTAGAGAAATGATTTCTAAAATGTAAAATAACATTCATATCATATTTGTTAGGTGCAATAATTGTTTATGCAAGGTAGAACAATCGAAATGTGACGTTTGAGTTGTTTTACGATTTTAAAATATTTTAGTTAACGTTACATTGTTACCCCGGTTATAACTTTTGGTAAAACGACATATTTTTTGTAGCTTAATTGTTTTTTGTAATATTCGACAGTATTCAAAATATTGTTTTTCTATATATTACTTTTTAATGATTATATATATTTTGTGTGTGATATAAATATATTCTAAATTAGTTTTAGAATTATGTGAATATATGCATATTTTTTTTATATTTTTATGATGTTATGACTTAAATTTTTTAAAAACATTTAGTAACATTTGAAATATTAATATTTGTATCTAAAAATTACGATGTGTCCAATTAGTTTTTTTTAAAGAAAAAAATATCGTTATATTTTGGACTTTTTCGATTATGAATTATTTTGAATTTTTTTGCCTCCTTAATAAAATATATATCTACATCCCTTATCTCGAGAGAGTTTTTTTTCTAATATATTATCCGCTCTTGAATTTTCTTGTATTTTCTCATTATTTTTATTTCAAGTAATTATATCAATAATTTTAAAATTAAAATATACATCATATCTATTTTAATCACTCCATTTTTTTTCAATTGTTTTTAGACCCAAATCGTGAACGACTCAAATAAACAAAACAGGAAGATCATAGTAAAAAACACACAAGCATCAAAGAGATTAATCAAAATCAAATCTGACGATGAAAAGAAACATAAAAATTAAATATGATGTTATGATTGATGAATTTAATCGAAGAAAAATAAGCTGTGAAATAATATATGTTATTGAATAATTTGTGAAAAATTATGTTTCTACGTTCATTTGCAAATTTAGAATCAATATTCATAACGTACTTAAGTTTGTTACCCACATGCAACGCACGTGTTTTGCAACTAGTTATAAATAAATATATGAGAAAAAACGAAAAATATTATTATTTTTAAAAATAAATTAATTAATGATGATATATCACGAAGCTTTTGAACAACCCACCACCACTGTGAAATGGATCCGATAACCCTGGAACTGTAGATTGTAAAGCCGAGATTCTTGTTATTTTCTTGGCCGGTGATTGGTTTCGTTTCCATATCTATTACTTACTTTTTCCCTCGTGTTCAGATAATCAGATGCACGTTTTTTTTCAATACGGTGGACTGGCAGAGAGCCTACATAAACGAATTGAATTTTATTTTTTCACTTTACCGAAAACAGGTATTCCCAATGGATCTTGCTTTGTGTTCTACTTCCCGGACGGTCACGCCGGTAAATGAGCACTTTTATTGGAATTCCGTCAGACCCTTTACTTTATGGCGAACTTTGGGTCCGAGACCTACATTTACGAGGCGAGCAGTGATCGTAATGGCCCAGAAAAAGAAGAAAATCGAAGGCGTGAGTGATCAGCTGAACTCCATCGCCTCGCAGAATTTGGATCACGCCATGGCTCGCAGAAGGGTGCGATCTGCTTTTAGTATTGTTCAGCAGCAGCTTGATCATATATTGTTTAAGGTATTGTTAGATCCTCAATCATATTTGATTGACCGTACGAACTTCTGTTTGTATGCATCTTGTGCTTAGAGACTGAGTTCTTTTTTTCTGGTTTGACGAGCAGATGGCTCCAGCTGGGATCAGAACGGAGGAGGTGAGTTGTACTAAGCTTTGGTATCAATCCTCATTTAGACAGACTGGTCCATCAAGATTGATCGGGGATATTTGATATATTTTGGAAATTTAGAAAAATTATACTAGGCTGGTCCCCGCTTTTTTGGACTAGAATCTTATGCTATTTTAGTTTTATTTTATTGGTTATTTTGGATACAAGAGGATCTAGGTCAATACAACACAAAAGTAAGTGTCTTCCTCGGTGTTTAAACATTGATTTTCTTGAAGAACTGACCATCTGGGGTGAAACTGGCGGTGTTTAAACATTGATTTTCTTGAAGAAATGACTATCTGGGGTGAAACTGGCAATCGAATTTGTGAGCTTCTTTCTGAATGTTTGTGAAAGAATTCCGCCGTCTTGCCATCAATTCATATGTAGCATTTCGATTAGCAGCACTGTAGCGTCTATTTAATGTTGCGTTTTTTTGGTGACACCCGAAAGAAATATATTGAGTGCAAATATTTGTTTAGTGGTATGAGATCAATTCAAACGGACAAGAAATTTTCTGCAAAAGCTGGTTGCCGAAGCCTGGCGTACGAATCAAAGGGGCCTTGTGTTTCTGTCATGGATATGGTGATACCTGCACTTTTTTCTTTGAAGGTTTGTCGTTCTTCATCTAATGTAATTCGTCTCTGTTCCTCTTTACATACGATCGGTGCCCGAATGACCTAAGTTTAAGCAAACTGNACTGTTTTTTTTTTTTTTTTTGTTCTGAGTTTCAGGCATTGCCAAATACATCGCTTCGTCGGGTTATGGAGTTTATGCAATGGACCATCCGGGCTTTGGTCTATCCGAAGGATTGCATGGCTACGTTCCATCTTTTGATGGGATAGTCGACAATGTCAACGAACAATTCAAGATAATGAAAGGTGAGTGCCTTCTCTACGGCCTTCCTTGATTCACTACCAAATTCAGGTAAAAATTCACGTGTATATAGCGACAGAACTAGGACTTTGAGTTGGGAAGTGATAATCATAATTTCTATGTGTAGACTGTATCCATTTTTGGATGTTTATTTGAGAGTTCTTACTTTGATTCTTCATTAGGGCGGACTTGTATGCTTATTCCTCTGAGACAAGTCACACCATTGTAATTGTGATACACAGGAAGGCCAGAGATTCGAGGACTCCCCCGATTCATATTCGGTCAGTCCATGGGCGGAGCGATTGCGATCAAAGCACTTCTCAAGTCACCAAAAGAATGGGATGGCATAATGCTTGTAGCTCCAATGTGTAAAGTAATTCATCATATCCTCTTTTTTCTACTTTGTAAAACACTTTTGCATTACAAAGTCTTGGATATAAGTCGGACACAAAGCCAAACTTTGCTCGCTATTAAATGAAATCTGATGCCAGTTTTTCTAGTCAGATTTCGAAGGAAATGTCACCCCCTCTTCAGCTACAGAAAATCCTAATATTAATGTCCGATTTTATGCCGAAAGCAAAGCTCGTTCCCAAGAAAGATTTAGCGGAGCTGGCATTTAGAGAACTCGAGAAATTACAAATGGTATATTTCAAACTGTTAGTTTAGTTTGAGAAATTTCATAGTAACACGTTGCATTTCAAACTGTAACATGTTCCAAGTTCATTTATTTTTAGGTTCCATACAATGTAATCAGCTACTCTGATCAAACGCGACTCAGGACTGCTGTGGAGCTACTAAACGCAACAAAATATATCGAGTCTCAGGTGAAGAAGGTCAGTAACCCGTATCATTTCTCCAAGTTGCATCTAGTATGTTCCGCTATTTTCTTGAAAAAAATGAGTGTTTTTTTGGGGAATGTCTCAGGTTGCATCTCCTATGCTCATTCTTCATGGAGCTGCTGACAAAGTGACTGATCCTCTCGTGAGTAAATTTTTATATGAAAATGCTTCGAGCCAAGATAAAACTCTGAAGCTTTACGAAGATGGGTTTCACTGCATTCTTGAAGGGGAACCAGATGACAGAATTTTGAATGTTCTTGGTGACATTGTTACATGGCTTGATTCAAGAACCTCAATAAATTAGTGGTGTGACTTTCTTTTTTTCGTTGGTAAATTTGGTGAGTTGAGAACTGTAGTAATGTAGTTGTTGAAGAGAGAGACAAATGGCATCAACTCATTTATGAGAAAAAGAAGCCCAATCTTGAATTGTATTGGATAACATCCGGTCTTCTTTTACGTCTAACCTTAATATTTATAAAATCAACGTTTTTTTGACCAAAATCTTAAAAATATCCACGGAAGTTTCATTTGGACTGGAACAAATAGATTTAATTTGATAATTTAAAGAATGAATCCCAAAAGAAATTAAGATTTTTTGCGTATCTAATTTTTTTAAATTATAATTAAATTGAAAGGAGGTGGATTTGAAATCCTTTTGGTCGCATTTCAAATCTAATGTTTATATTCATCCAACTTGTTTGGACACTCTTAAAGGTTTAATATCGATGCTGTAAGCAAATAAGTAACTCGAAATCAGGAGCATCAAAATTTGGATAACAAGTCAATCTAAGTGGTCTTAGATGCTCTCTCTATATCTACAATCATGAAGTTTAGAATTGTCACATGCGTTACGATGAATAACGTTATATACGATGGAGAAAACCGGAAGAAAACCTCTGACAATCAAATCAATCACCATCTCAAAAGTAAGTATTCAGAAAACTAGAAACCTTTAAAACATAAATTGAGAATATTTCAAATGGATCATGAGCTTAAACATATGGCCATTTTTGGGCTAATATTTTACAATAATTCTCTGGGCCTTTTATTTCCTTAATTACACTATTCATAATTAATTCTATTGTGATTTGAATTAATTATCCTCAAAATACAATATTTTGGTTTGAGATTTTTATTTTTTTCCAACTACCAAACTCTTTTTTGCTATAAAAATATGCAAGAAAAAGTGCTTCTGAGAACCAACTCTAGATAAATTTTGTATTATTACTAATTTTCAAGATTATTTGTGTGTGTCTTTTTAATTGGGTTTGCTATTTTTAAAAACTTGTATTTCAAATACTAAATTTAGTTTTTTTTTTTAAAAAAAATTATTATGATAGTTATTGTCTTAAAAACGAAAGAAGTCAAAATAAAAAGGGGTTTAAGCTTAATATTCCGAATAATGGGAGAGAAGTTCAAAAGTAACAGCGCTGATGGAATAGTTGCAACAACTTCTTTTTCTAGGTCAGGAATCGGTGTGGATAGGCTGTTCGCAAAATTCATCCCCTTTCCTCAACCAAAATATATACATAGTCAACGATTATCCATCAACAATCCATTAGTCAATTTGCAAAGAAATCCGATGTCTATGCTGAATCAACTTTTCAACAGGGGACTTCTGGGAGCGAAGTGGTCAGTGATTAACAATTTTTGTGATCATTATTTGGTGGTTTTCTCTATGCTAATATTTCTGATTGTTTTTTTTTTAAAAAAAAACTGGTAATTTAAGATTGAAATAGTTGGTACCTTGTTCAGAAAGAAGGGGTAAATAATACACGGATCTTCATCGGGTTCTTGGGTATTTTCTTTCTTTTTGAGTTGATTTTTTCTGGGTTTTTATTTTTCGTAATTGCCCATTGTTTTTAGTCATAATATGGTTAAAAATAGCAGCTTTCTGATGAAACTATGACGTTTCTTCAACTCCACAATCTTAACAGGAAGTTTTATTATATGTTTTTTTGCTTTTGTGCCGGATATTTGTGTTTAAGAAAGAGGGTAGACTTTAATGTTATTCATGGGTTCAGAAAAGGTTTTTAGGTACTAAGATTTTGCAAGCATTTTTACTAATGGTGGGCTAAGATTTGTATTCAACGCAGAAACTCGTTACTGAGGAATCAATCACTTAATAGATCTAAAGGTGGATATTTTGAAATTATGAGCCGCATTGCACAATCTGAGCAATCTATGTTGACGTGATCATGCTGCGACTTTGTGCGTGCAGAAATTGGAAACTTGTGCTGTATTATTTTAAAAGATCACGACCTTTCAGGTTCTATATAGATTTTTATTGAATTGATGTTAATTGGTGGCTTTGTAGTAAAACATGCTTGACCTTGGCCATCTCACGCATCAAGTTGTTGCAAAACAAGCGAGAGGCACAGCTGAAGGCCATGAAAAAGGAGATTTCCCAATTTTTAGTGGCTGGCCAGGAATCGATTGCTCGAATCAGGGTACTGCATTAATCTTGATTCAAATTGACTATCTTTATATGTTGAAATTGTAGTTTCTGTTGTTTTAATTTGGTATCATTGACTTTCGTTTAGGTGGAGCACATCATACGCGAACAGAACACATGGGAATCATACGAGATAATAGAGTTGTTCTGTGAATTTGTTCTTGCTAGGGTACCTATTCTTGAAAGCCAGAGGTAAAACCCTTTTGTCACCACACTTCGATTTCATATAACATCCATTTTTTTATCGAATGCTGAATCTTTTAGAATTTAAGAGCAAATCCTCTTGGATGCTGATTTTTTTAGAATTTATGAAATTTACTCTCTAGTTGGTATTTTTCTTGACTTGAATACAACTTTGTGCTAGATGCATCTTATCTAATTAATAACTTCTGGATGGATAAATTCTTACAGAATGATCTTAGCTCGCTTTGCTTCCATATATCTGGTTAAATTTAGATATTTGAGTTGGACAAGCAAAACAGATTATGCCTTTAGAGTCTTTTTATTTATAATTTCAGATGGAGTTAAAAATGGACATTAACCTGTCCAGCCCGGGGTACTTAGAAACCGATTTAATCTGTATCAAACATGGAATGGCTGGCAAGCTGGCATTTCTACAAGCCCACAAGTGTGCTTTATTTCTTCACATTTGTATTTTTGCTAATTATATAGTGTACTCTATTTGATAGTAGTTGTCTATATGTTTAGAGTGAAAGAAACTGAAAAAGGATTTTATCGTTATGTTTATGAACCGTGAAAAGCTCGAAGAGTTGAGAGATTTTCTAAGTTCATTGTAAAAAATAGAGGTTAAATGATTAAATGGGTCTTTATATAACATTTACATCTTCGAGATTCCATAAATGGAGCTCTTATGAGGTACCGACTCTACTGATATGGTGTCATTACTGTGAGCATTTATTCATTATTTGTGATATAAAGTCTGTGCCGAATCTTTAGATTCACAATGGATGGGAGTGAGACAACAATGGCTTGGGTGAAATTATTTAAAAGAAATATTAAGCAATATTATTGGAAGGAACGGACAAAGGTTTCTATTGTCATACTTCAGTTTGTAAATAACCATTTATTCTGCATTAGTTAGCAACTCTTAGAATCTCAATCACATTTTTGCTTAGTACATTCTTAAGTTTTCCGGAACCAGGACCCATACGCATCCCTAGGTAAAAGAAAGGACAATTAGAATCTTCCTTCGTGTTTTGTTTAGTAATATCTTAAAATTATCTTTTTCGAACATCATAAGTAAGATCACAATATGCAATTGTGTTCAAATTTGTCTATGTATTTATGAACTTGAGCACATCACGTCGATGATCGATACATTAATAATTTTGTGTAAATGATAAAAATCAAGCTCAATTACCAGAATGAAGATGACATTTTTATATCAGTTGCCTCTTATTCTTGTTGATTCAAAGAAATTTTTCCTTGTCTCTATTTGTTTGTTACTCTGCTACCTTAAACAGGGACTGCCCAATTGAGCTTCGGGAAGCAGTGGCAAGCATAATCTTTGCAGCTCCCAAATGTTCAGATTTGCCAGATCTATTGCATGTTCGTAATTTGTTTGCTGCAAAGTATGGAAAAGAATTCATAGCTGCTGCAACAGAGCTTCGCCCAGATACCAGCGTCAATCGTACAGTTAGTTTATTTCATCCTTTGTTATCAAGAAAAGCATTCACACTCAGGCATCTGATATGACTCAAAATTAAACTATATCCTGGAAATCAAACTGCTCTCTATCATTGAATTGTTTTATATGGATTCTGAATGCTGTGTATCCCTCTGTCTTTCAGATTATTGAAAAACTCACTGTGAGTGCTCCGCCACCACAAGTAAAACTCAGAGTTTTAAAGGAAATTGCGATAGAGCATAATGTTGATTGGGACTGGACTAATACTGAAGATGAATTCAGCAAGAAACACGAAGATCTTCTGGTATTTCTCTTGTTTCAAGATATTAATCTATCTTTTATCATTTCCATATCTTGTCCGAACCATTCTCTCGGTGTTGACAATGCATCGTGTACATTGTAGAACGGGCCGAAGCAAATATCTGTTCAAATTCCGAGGCCAGAAATTCAAGAAAGCTCGTCTAGCACAAAGCAATCTGTTAATTATCTAGATGGTAAAAATGGAGAAAAGCGACATTTGCAATCTCCAGTTTCTCGTAACAGCACCCCTTCTGTCGGTATATCCGAATCTTCAAGTGATCAGAGTTTAGAACCAAGTTCACATTCATCTGATGTGCTGCAACAGGCTTTCTCTGCTATTGCTGCTGCTGAACGTGCATCAGCTTCTGCTCGTGCTGCTGCCGAATTAGTAAATGCAAAATTTAGCTCATTGAAACTAGTGGAACGAAAATCTTGAAGGTTTTTGGCTCAGAAAGTATGATGGTATGGAGTTCTGAACTGATGATGCAGTAATGGGATGAGACCGAAAATTGGAAGATGAATCTGTAAATGTATGGGGAAAAATGTTTTTTGTTCACCCCAATTATCTCAATGTCTTTGGCAGTGTCAGGCATATTTAAAGTCTTTATAAAAGAGTTATGGAACCTTTTGTCAATGAAATATGAGTTTCACTGTGTTAAGTGCTAGATTCCATTCATATCTTCAAGACTTGAGATATATTTTCCTAAGTGCTTTGTTCGGCTAAAATGCGGACGATCGTGGAAGGACGTCGTGTTTTGAAAGAATGGTGATTATTTGAACCGTTCATAAGATCATTAGACAAGGAACTTGGGGAAGTAATTGGAGTTGATATATTTCACAAGGCAGTAGGTGTGAAAATAGTTGAGATTAGACATAGGACAAGCAACTTTTGAAGTTATCCCATGTATTTCAAAAATAAAAATAAAAATACATAAAAAGTAATTAAATGGATGGATAAGATGGAGCTTACATCGAGGCTAACAGTCACCATTCACCAAAATATGGTGCATACTGCGTATCCTTTGTCAAATTTTTTAATGAATAAAATATATATTTGCTGTGTAACATTTTATAGCCCAAATCATCTAATATGATAAATCAATCCTCAAGAGAGAAAAATCCTTGAACAACTCATGCACCATCTAAATAGTCGAGCCTTTCGATGACTTATGATGTGTATCACACAAAATCTCTAGCTTGAGACGAGATGTCAAATTTAAAATTCAATTGCAATAAATCCATACTCTAATAAAAAAAATAGTAATGGAACCCAAAACAAAAGCCCTCTTATTGACAACTCCAATTAAAACCGATTTGAGGACATCCGGAGCAGAGGTGAAAAAATACAGAATTTTTTGGTATACCTGAGTTACTATACCGAAAAATACCGAATTTATCAAAATTTTCGATACGGTGACATTATGAAATTTGAAAATTTTCAGTACATACAAAAAATATCGAAATTCTGAAACAATATATATAAATTTTAAAATATATAATATTTTTAAATAGTAAAGTTATTTTTTTAAAAAAATATAATGTATTTTTTAGATATAAAACATTATACACTAACGCTGATATCATACCAAAATCTCGATATACCGCAACATTTTGATATAAGCGGTATGAAATCAAGAAACATGAGAAAAGGGTGAAAATAACTATGTTTTGTTTTTTAATCAATACCTCTCCACGGGAAGGAAACCAACCAGAGTATTAAAAAGAGAAGAAAAAAATCATGCATGACTCAAAAATTAAAAACATTCACCCAGTAAATCAGGCCAGCCATGGTAGAGACAGGAGAGCCAGTAAATGGTTTTAAAAGAAATTAAATGACATTATATCAGAATTCAGAATGTAATAAAACATCGAAAAGACAGGAGAGGCAGTTTCCGCCCAAAAAAACAGCAAAAAAAAAGAGGTAAACGATATATAAAGGGCGGTGAAAAGACGTAGCTTGAGTACAAAGCGGGTTCAGAATGATTGGTGATGGGACAACCGCAATGCAGGGAACACAACAATACTCCTGCCGGCTCTCTCATACATACGACAATCCAAATTATTCTTCTTTCTCCAATAAGGTATCGCTTGGTTTGTCAATTTTTCTTGGAACGTTCAACTTAATCTAATTGTTAGTTCATTATATATAACGGCTACTTTGCACACAACATCGTACAATTTTTTTATAATTATCGAAAAACTAAAAAAATTTTGACAAATTATCAAATGATTAAAGTGTTATTTAAATTGCTGAAATTAAAAATAAAAATAAAAACAAAAATGTAATATTAATATAAAATAAGGGCAAAATTGAAAAAGAAAAAAACAGACCAAGACACTATTTTTGTCTCTATTATATATATTCTTAATAATTCACTATATATATATATATTAATATAAACAAGAAAATGTTGGTCAATTTTTGTTTAAAACTACAATTATTTTCTAAAATAGCCTTTCTTTTTAAATATCCATTCAATACTATATTTATCCGTATTTGGAAAAAGGTCAATTTTAGTCATGATGTATTGTGATGCGATATTTTTAGTCTTGTATGTTTCTTTGAATAAAAAATAGTCATTTAATATTATCTTTTGATCAATTTTAGTCATTTCTTTATAAAATAATGTAATTAAATAATCAATATTATTGTTAATTTTTTATAAGTACGCAGTTAAAAAAAATTCTCGAGATATGCGTGTATGTTTCAATAACTCCGCACATGCGCGCCGAAGAATTATTACAAACAAGGTTCTTTTTGTAGATTCACCAGAGTTATACGTCTTTTGCACTTTATAAACGTCTGACGATGTGATTTCCCCTGTCCTAATCTCAATTTCCTCTGTCGAGTGTTAGATCTCAATTATTTAATCAATCGAATTATGGCCAGTAATTCAAAAGCATTAAGAGCAAGAAATCACAAATAAACATGATGAATTAATTCCATGAAAATTCAAAACGTCAATCACATAAGTTCAACCAAGACTACGTCAATCTCTAGAAAATAGAATTAGTTCATACTCAAATTTAAATCAATACAAAACCTGTTTGTAATCATTAAAACTGTAAAAGTAAAGAACCGAATTAGAAACGTGTTGACGAGAGATGGAAGTACGTCTCCGTGTCCGGATTCAGCGTCTTCGATCTCCTTTCTTCGCGTTCCGTCCTTCGTTGGATCTCACTTTTTCGCTCCTTTTCTCTGTTATGTCGGTTGATGTGTTAAAATTTCAGAACCCCCTTCAAAACTCACGCCGAAACCTATTTAATTCTGAGAAATCGTGTCGGGCGCATATGCGCACTGTAGTGAATAAATGACAGACACTTTTTTGGACGAGCACCTTTGCACGCACAACTATGAAGATTATTCGTACAGTTTATCGCAAACACAAATCAAGACTATGAATCTAAAACAAGAAAAGGAAGAACACGGGAATTACGTGGTTCGATCAAATTGATCTACATCCACAGGAGAAGGAAAAGTAATTTTATTCAGCTTCGATTTGATTACAAGGATCAGAAAGAAACAGAAACTCAAAACCCCATAACAAAACTTCGATTCCTTCTTGAATCAATAGGTGTCATTCTATTCAACTCTGCACTTTCGTTTTTTTATTATGTTTTTGCTCCTGATCCGGCTTCTGCTAGTCACCACAATCAGCTGACTTGTATCTCCTCTTTTCCAGGTCTTCTTGGCAGTTATCAACGGCTTTCTGTTGGTTGATACACCGGTTCCAGCTGCCACGCTTCTTGACTCTTTATTAAGTCATGCATTGACCTCAGAAGAGTTGACCAACATATTTGCCTTACAATTCTCCACCTTGTTGTCAATTCTCTTTTCTCATAAATTACTCCTCCTTCTCCTATATTACCTTAAGGCTCTATCCCATGTTTTAACTTGATCTGGTCCAGACAATAATCCAGCTTCCTAATGGGAAGAACCTTAGTGAACATGTCTGCTGGATTATCATGAGTATTGATCTTTACCACCTGTATCTTTCCTGTCTCAGTCACTTCTCTTACAAAATGTAGCTTAACGTCTACGTGCTTGGACCTTTCATGAAACACTTGATGTTTGGACAGGTGCACTGCGCTTTGATTGTCACAATGGATGAGTATTGATTCTTGATCAAAACCTAAGTCTTTCAAAAAACCTTGGAACCAGATTCCTTCTTTTACTCCCTCTGTGACAGCAATGTACTCTGCTTCTGTTGTGGATAGGGCCACCACTGGTTGGAGCATAGACTTCCAACTCACTGCTGTTCCATTCAAAGTGAACACATATCCTGTCAGAGATTTTCTGGTATCAATACTCCCAGCATAATCTGAGTCCACATAGCCTATAACCAGCTTGTTTTCATCCTCTCTACTGTCAGTAAATGACAGTCCCATATTCTCTGATCCCTTTACATACCTCAGTATCCACTTGAGGGCTGACCAATGTTCCTTACCTGGATTGGTCATGAATCTACTTACTAGACTGATTGCATAAGCTAAGTCAGGTCTAGTGCATATCATGGCATACATTAAGCTGCCCACCACACTGGAATATGGTATGCTTTCCATGTATTTTATATCTTCTTCTGTGCAGGGACTTTGATCAGCCGAGAGTTTGAAATGATTAGCTAACGGGCTCTGTACTGGCTTAGCATTATGCATACTAAATTTGTGCAAGATCTTTCGAACATATCCTGTTTGAGTGAGGAAGAGTTGCCTTTTTGATCTCTTCCTGATTATTTCCATGCCAAGAATCTTTCTTGCAGATCCAAGATCTTTCATCTCAAACTTTGAGCTGAGTTCTGCCTTCAAACTTGAGATTTCACCTCTGTCTTCACAGGCCAGCAGCATATCATCCACATATAGGAGTAAATAGAGGTTTTTGCCGCTTGTCAACCTTTTATGATACACACACCAATCATATTCACTCCTTCTAAAGTTATGACTCATCATGAAATCATCAAATTTCCTATACCATTGCCTTGGAGCTTGTTTTAAACCGTATAAAGATTTCTTGAGTTCACACACCATTGGAATTTCAGCATTTACCTCAAACAGTTCTGGTTGTTGCATGTAGATCTTTTCATCCAACTCACCATGTAAAAATGCTGTTTTAACATCCAGTTGATCCAATTCCAGATCTTCCTTAGCAACTATGGATAGGATGCTCCTTATGGATTTGTGTTTAACAACTGGTGAAAATATCTCATGAAAATCCACCCCTTCAGTTTGAGCAAAGCCTTTAGCAACAAGTCTGGCTTTGTATCTAGGATTTTCCACGCCTACGATACCTTCTTTTTTCTTGAATATCCATTTAGAGCCAATGATCTTGTGCCCTTTTGGAGCGGGAACCAGTTTCCAGGTATTGTTCTTTTCAAGTGATTCTATTTCTTCCTTCATGGCACTCATCCAATGTTTATTTTCTGCAGAGTTCATGGCTTCACCTAATGAAGCAGGTTCATTGTCTTCAATTTTTGATGCTGCAGTTAGAGCAAAGGAAATCATATCTGCATGCCCATATCTTTGTGGTGGTTTGATGATTCTCTTTTGTCTATCCCTAATCAGTTGATATTCATGTATGTCGGGATGCTCTTGACTTTCTTGAATTTCATTTTCAACCTCAGATGGGAAAATTGGCAGCTCCACCTCAACTGGTGTAACAGTGATCTCAGGTTCTTCATAATCACTTGATACATTCTGTTCATGTTTCAACTTGACAGGGAATTCTTCCTCCTTAAAGGTAACGTCTCTGCAAACAAAAGTCTTTTCTTTTCCAGCTTCTATACACCTTAATTTGTATCCCTTAACACCTTCTGGATACCCAAGGAACATGCACTTAATGGCTCTTGGTTCCAACTTTCCTTGCTTGATGTGAGCATAGGCCGTGCATCCAAAAGGTCTAAGATGATCTAATGAAGGTGTTTTTCCAGCCCACTTTTCCATTGGTGTGATGAATCCAAGTGGAACAGATGGTGACCTATTGATCAGGTAACTTGCAGTAACTACTGCCTCAGCCCAGAAGACCTTTGGCAATCCTGAGGTTAACAGCATGCATCTCACACGTTCCAATAGTGTTCTATTCATTCTTTCAGCCAAGCCATTCTGTTGTGGTGTGCCGGGAACTGTTAAATGTCTAGCAATGCCTTTGTCTTGACAAAACTGATTGAACTCCTTAGAACAATACTCCAATCCATTGTCTGTCCTTAGGAGTTTCAACTTCTTTCCAGTTTGGTTTTCTTGGAGGGTTATCCATTGTTTGAATCTGTTGAATGCATCACTTTTGTGCTTTATAGGATACACCCATACTCTTCTGGAATAATCATCAACTAGGGACATGAAATAATTTGCTCCACCTAGTGAAGGTTCCTTAGATGGCCCCCACAGGTCAGAATGCACATACTCAAGAGGCGCATTGGTTTTATGTTCAGTCTTGGTGAACTTGACTCTTGTTGCCTTCCCTTTTATGCACACTTCACAGAGTTCAGGTGTTGAGATACATGCCTTAGTTATAAGTCCCTGTCTACTTAGTTCTTGTAGACCTCGATCACTTATGTGACCTAACCTCAAATGCCATAGGTTTGTGCTTTCAGTGGATTTTGTAGCAAGAGCAGTAGGCATGACAGTGGTATTTCCTGAAAGTACATAGAGTCCATTGATCAGACTTCCTTTCATAACCACAAGAGATCCTTTTGTCACTTTGAGCTTTCCATTTTCAGATTTGAAAGTGCATCCCTTTTTGTCCAGTGCTCCAAGAGAGATTAAATTTCTTTTTAATTCAGGAACATATCTCACATCATTTAGAACCATCTCAGTGCCATTGTGAAGTTTGAGTCTTATTGAGCCGATTCCTTCAACCTTACAGGTCTTGTTATTTCCAAGAATTACATGTCCTCCGTCCAATTCTTGGTATGACTCAAAGCTGGTCTTGTTGGGGCACATGTGGAAAGAACAGCCACTGTCCATTACCCAACACTCATCCGTTCTCTGATTTGAAACACAGAGCACCTCTGCACTCTCATAACCATCTTGAGCAACTTCTAACTCACCATGATTTTTGAAATTTTCTTGGCCTTTCTTTCTTTCTGGACACTCTCTTCTATAATGCCCATCCTTGTGACAATGGAAGCACTTGCCCTTAACAATCTTATTCCTTGACTTGCTCCTAGATTTGCTCCGAGATTTTCTTCTGTCAAATCTGAACTCAGGCCTTCCACGCACCAGAAGACTGTCTGCAATTGATAGAGATCTGTTTTCAGTAAGTGCATCAGATTCTTTGGATCTCAAGGCCTTTTGTACATCATTCAAGGAAAGTGAATCTCTAGCATATTTTAGAGTTTCAACGAAAGTAGAATAGGATTTTGGAAGAGAGTTCAAAAGGATAATGGCTTTATCCTCATCATTGATCTTGATCCCAATGTTTTCAAGGTCAAGTAACAACTTGTTGAACTCATCCATATTATCAGTCGTTGTCTTTGTTTCATTCATCTTGAATCCAAACAGTTTGCTCTTCAAGTAAATACGATCTTGTAGGGATTTGGTGAGATACAAGTCTTCTAGTTTCTTCCACAGGTCGGCTGCAGTTGTCTCTGATGAGACTTCTCTAAGCACTTTATCATCAAGATGCAGGGTTAAAGTGCTGAAGGCCAATTCCATTTGTTCATTCTTTTGATCTTCTGAGAGAGATTCGGGTAGGTTTTTAAAACCACCCAATGCCTTGGCCACCTTCTGTTGAACAAGGATGGCATGAATTCTTCGTCGCCAAATCCCAAAATCTCCTTTGCCGTCGAAGCGCTCCACATCAATTCTTGTTGTCATCGTTGTTTATTCACAATCGATCAAGAAACCTGATGCTCTGATACCAATTGTAGTGAATAAATGACAGACACTTTGTGGACGAGCACCTTTGCACGCACAACTATGAAGATTATTCGTACAGTTTATCGCAAACACAAATCAAAACTATGAATCTAAAACAAGAAAAGGAAGAACACGGGAATTACGTGGTTCGATCAAATTGATCTACATCCACGGGAGAAGGAAAAGTAATTTTATTCAGCTTCGATTTGATTACAAGGATCAGAAAGAAACAGAAACTCAAAACCCCATAACAAAACTTCGATTCCTTCTTGAATCAATAGGTGTCATTCTATTCAACTCTGCACTTTCGTTTTTTTATTATGTTTTTGCTCCTGATCCGGCTTCTGCTAGTCACCACAATCAGCTGACTTGTATCTCCTCTTTTCCAGGTCTTCTTGGCAGTTATCAACGGCTTTCTGTTGGTTGATACACCGGTTCCAGCTGCCACGCTTCTTGACTCTTTATTAAGTCATGCATTGACCTCAGAAGAGTTGACCAACATATTTGCCTTACACGCACCTTTCTATCTTTCTGGGCAATCCACTCTTCGGCGCGCATGTGCGAAGTTCTCTGCTTTGTTGCTTCGAAGCTATCTGAGCGGCGCATATGCGCACCCATGAGCAGCGCATATGCGCCGAATCTTCTGTCCGTTCGTGGTGGGCTTCGCGCATGTTTTCTTTGATGCGTCATTTTTGTTCCTTTTCATGCCTATGTCGTAGCCTTACCTGGCTCCTGCAAACACATCAAAACTAACACAAAACGCATAATTCTGCCCAAAAAAACTAACAATCTGTATGAATTATAAAGATTATTTAAGTGCACAAAATGCACTTATCAAAGATAAAAAATTAAAAAATTAGTGGACAAAAGAAAATGGATAAGTTAATGGAGTAAAAAAATTATTTTCTCTATTAAAAATGACATATATAAATACATATGGGTCTAAAATTGACATTTTTCTTCTATATTTTTAATCTTATTGTTATCTATACTTTTAAAATTTTAAATAATAATCACTTTTAATAAAAAAAAAGTTGTGGAAAAATTCATTAAATTAAAAATAATTAACATTATCTATCATATTTAGATAAATGTTTCAATTGTATAAGTATTCTTAAAGTTGTGATTTATAATTTATCAGAAACGTGCTCCTTTGATTAGCGCTTTTCCTTTTTAGCTTTAATAGTATAAGTAGTAGTCAGTTGTACATAACACATACACAAAGAACATTCTTCAATAAAATTGAAGTAGAAAATGGGAGTTTTTTCCTCCCGCCAATTTGTTTCGTCTTCATTTTCAACATGGTATCAGAGCAGGAATTGAATCTTCTAGATCTGATTCTAGGATTGATCAATCATATTTGATAATCAATTTTTTCTTCAACATCGAAGTTTCTTTGTCTTTCTTTTCGATGGCGTCTGCTGCAATTAATGTGTTAGATCCACTCTATGTCAACTCATCAGACACTCCAGGGCTCAATTTGATCAATGAGCAATTGCTTGGTACTGAAAACTATGGGATCTGGAGTCGTGCAATGCAGATCGCTCTGCGAGCTAAGAACAAGCTTGCTTTCATTGATGGTAGCTGTCAGAAACCAGATCCTGGTTCGGATAAGATGCTTCAATGGGAGAAATGCGATCGTCTTATCCTGGATCATGAATGCTGTGTCAAAGGAAATTTTTGGCGGAATCGTATATTCTACTGCCGCGGTAGTTTGGAGTGATCTAAGGGAACGCTTTGATAAGGTGAACGGCTCGAGGATCTTTGCACTACACCAAGAAATAGGCTGTCTGGTGCAAGGTAACAGCTCAATTTCTTCATATTATTCAAAGCTACGGCAATTGTGGGATGAATATGTCTCTTTAGTGACGCTGCCAATATGCTCCTGTGAGTCTTCGAAGAAATTCATTGAGTTTGATCAACAACACAAACTCCTTCAGTTTCTCATGGGTCTCAATGATAGTTTTGTTCACATTCGAAGTCACATACTGATGATGAATCCACTTCCTACAGTGAATAGTGCCTTTGCGATCATATCTCAAGAAGAATCACATTGGAGCTTGTTGAGCATGCCTTCACAACAGATGGAGCCTTCTGCCTTCTTCTCTGCACAAAATAGAAAGAAGAATGATATTAGATGCGAGCATTGTAATATGCTTGGGCATATCAAGGAGACTTGTTACAAACTAAATGGCTACCCTCTTGGACACAAATTTTACAAAGGACCATGGAAAAATGGGAACCAAAAATTTAACAGGGAAGGCTATGACAAAGGCAGAGTGGTAGGAAAAGCTAATGCTGCGGTTGTATGTGCTAGTGAACCCGATCAACAAAATGTGGCCCAAAGTGCATGATCCTTCTTTACACCTGATCGATACGCTGCCATTTTGAAGCTTATTGCAAAGGAACAAGTGACAGGAGAGCGAAACATTGCTACTGCAAACATGGCAGGTACTAGACATCCTTCCAATTCCTATCTTCACATTGAATGGATCCTTGACTCTGGTGCTAACGATCATATGATTGGATTTACTGGATTGTCACATGTTCTTAGATCTTGTGGAAATGTCGTGGGCTCAATACAATTGCCAAATGGTAGTACCACCAAAATTAGTAGTCTTGGCACCATTCCTATCAATCAATCCATAACTCTCACAAATGTCCTCGTTGTTCTAGAGTTTCGTCATAATCTCCTGTCCATATCTAAATTCACTAAAGACCATCGTCGTTTTGTCACCTTCTTTCCACGATTTTGTGTGTTTCAAGGCCTATCAAATGGGAAGATAATGGGGATTGGTAGAGAAAGACAGGGACTTTACTATCTAGACAATTCAAGCTTGAAGCCCTTGGATGCACAAAATACCTCTACATCATCTGTTTTTCAATTTCCTATGGTTAGATCCTTGTTTTCAGCTGTTAATAACAATACACAACCCACTGATGTATCAACAGAAACTTTGTGGCATAAGCGCCTAGGACATATTTCTTTGACTCGAATGAAAATGTTACATTTCTTGCCAAATGTTTCTGGTTTGTCTCATTGTGTTTGCTCTTTATCTAAACAAACTCGCATGTGCTTTCCTAATAAAAGATCATTAGATTCTTCTGCTATTTTTCAATTGATTCATATGGATGTGTGGGGACCCTTCCATACACCCACATAAATGGGAAACGATATTTTCTAACCATCTTAGATGACTACACTAGAACAACCTGGGTGTACTTGATGCACTCTAAGCTCGATGTTCTTCCGATGATTAAGAGATTTCTAGCCTTCACTCAAACTCAATTCTCTGCTACTGTCAAGGTCATTAGGACAGACAACGCGATGGAATTTTTCCAACATCAGTACCTAACATCCAAGCTTGGAATGTTGGACTTATTCCAAGCTTGAGGGGGAGTCTTAAAGTTGTGATTTATAATTTATCAGAAACGTGTTTCCTTTGATTAGCACTTTTCCTTCTTAGCTTTAATAGTATAAGTAGTAGTCAGTTGTACAGAACACATACAAAAAGAACATTCTTCAATAAAATTGAAATAGAAAATGGGAGTTTTTTCCTCCCGCCAATTTGTTTCGTCTTATTTTTGCTTCCGACGAAAGTCAGTTTGAACTACATATCATTTCATTACTAAGCCATATAGTGCCATATAGAGAAGTTCCAAAGTGAACTTTTCCTTTAGGCCCATTCGTAATAAAACCAAAAAAAAAAAAACATGAGCCAAACTTTGAGCTATTCAATGACCCCAGAGAAATTGGCTTTCTTTTCGGTGAGCTGTGATAATAATATATAGAGAAAATCAAAAACTTGTTTTTCTTTGGAATTGGTCTACTTATTTTTCAATTTTTGGTATTGGTTCAATAACTTATGAATTTTTGTTATATTGGTCCATCTACCACCAAAATGTTCAATTTCCGTCCGAAAATGCTAATTAGGCGATGACTAAATTAAGCTAACGTGACGGAAATTGAAATTCCTATGGTAGATGGACCAAAATAACCGATATTTATTAACGACAAAAATTGAAAGTTGGTGGACCAAAACAAAAGGAAAAAAGTTAATGGAGAAAAAAAAAACATTTTCTCTAATACATATGAACAGAGTTAGGGATTGATAATAATAAAGACTAATTAGATATACATTGTTAACATGAGATTGCGTTTGGATTGATGAATTTGGTTTGATAAAATAAACCAATGACCCCACAACTACTATTTAAATTGTTCATTTTATATAATATGCATTTCAGTCGAATTTTGTCCATCCAATTGAATTAGAAATTTGAAGTATCGTGGAATTCAAATTCGCAACCTAAGCTTGAAATCTACCAGAACTACTATTGAAATTGTTATCGCTTTAGGTCATATAAATAGTCAAAATTCAGTTTTAATTCAATAAGTTGATATTTTGTTTCACTTCTGGTCCTTTTTCAATAGAGCACTAACATGGTTTGGACAAGATCAGCAACATATGACTAAAATAATTAAACATGGAAAAAAAACCAACTCAATGGACTAAATTTGACGACTTACAGAATCAAGAAACTAAAACAGACCAATTTACTATATACATTTCTTACTATTTCCTGATGTTATGTTATTTACGCGCCGTGAGAACATTTTGAAAGGCGATTCCCAGATAAACCAAAGGTTTCTAGGGAGATGAACTAATTATATGAGATGTTTACTTAGTCATTGTATTAACAATGAAAGTACTAGGATGAATAGAAACACCTCAATAAATGGGACATGAGTACAATAACCCCACGAAACCTAGGCCCCTACACAGGCAGCATGCTCTTTCTAACATGAATTTGATCATGACTGCACAGTCATATGTATATGATAAAGCCTTTGTCTTCACTGCCCTTAGTGTATATAATGCCATTTCTGTCCTCCAAAATTAAGTGGCAACGGTTAATTTGATGCCATATTTATAAGATGCCTATTTGGAAGCCATTCCTAGCTTGAAGGTAACTGTTACCAATTCTAGCTTCTTATGAAAAGTCGGAGATGGGATAAGAAGAACGGACGTCTTGTAAATGTTGATTTTTAGTTAGAACTATTTTTTTTCCACTTTATTAAAAATATATATGTATTTGTGAATATATGCATGTGTGTATATACTATTTCATCATTATATAATGAAAGCATGATAATTTCATCTATCAACTAAGTTTTGCACCGTCATTCATCACAACAATCCTATTGCCTCCATAACTAAAATTTCGACGATCATCGATCCCAAAAAAGCCTTGCCTGCACCATATAAAACAATCACAAAGATCATATAGTGCATCATATTCGCGGGATCCGATGTTTTACGTTGTGTGGTAAGCGATAGATGTAATGTTAAATGTTTATACAACTCAAATGTTTTTGGATTATATGATAATTTAAACATTATGTTTTGATTAACATGATGCAGCCACAAATGACTTTGTAAGTAGATGTCAATATTTGAACAGTGTCAAGTCACCAACTCTCAATGATATTACATACATTTGGGGCGCAACATGATCCTCCAGGCCAAGTTTTCTCCTGAAGAAGAAGTGGTAAACTAAGTTTTGCAAGATTTTGTGTGTATGGACATATATTTTGGTATCATGAGTCTACTATGTAGCTAGCTCCAGGGCAATAAAACTAGCTACTGTACGCCGAGCCAAGAGATTAAGGCAACGTCCCTCTCACTCTTCTCTCTCAATCCCAAACCAAATGACACTACACTGCACTATACTACCATGCATCTGCACACCAAGCCTCTCTTTTACTCTGTCCTGTTTAAAGTCACGAGACCCTTTGCCTCTTTATTTCATGTTCATTCAATTTTCTAGAGAGAGATGTATCAGAGAGAGAGAGAGAGAGAGAGAGAGGTATTAAAATGAAATTGTTCCCAGTGTATTTGGCAGAAAGAAACTGAGAGAGAACTTTCAAACCCTTCTTTTTCTTCACCCATCACTCAACTATAGCCCTCTAAATTTCAGTCCCAAACTGAAAGTCTTGTAATTTACCAAGCTTAAGTTGAATCCCATCTGCAAGAAAGTCCAGAATTATTGTTCACTCCGAATAAATTTTGATCTTTTGGCATCTGTCTTTCTCTGTCGGACGTTCCATTATGTAGGCCTCACCCCACCAAACCTTAATTAGCTAAACTCCTCCCCGAACAACTGCATCTTATCTTCTCTTTTAAATGTTTTCTAGCTTGCTTTTGATTTGAATTTTTACTGGTCCCTAGCTAACCTTCTGTCTTTCTGTTTTTTGTTTTTCCAGGAGATCAGAGGGAAATCCATTAGATCTTAATAACTTACCGGAAGATTACGGCAAACAGACCTCTGAAGATAGCTCTTCATCTGCTGGTACATGGCTTTGTCTTTAGTATTGTTTTATTGGATGCGGGTTCTTGAATTTTATGAAAGAGAGAAAATAAAGAAAAAACAACCACGACCACCATTTTTTATCTTGATTCCAACATGAAATCAATATCTTTTGCTAGATCAATAAGATTTTCTTGTTTGTTTTCATCAAAAAGATAACCCATTTTTTCTTGGCAATGTGAGTGTGAGATCGAAACCCTAGAAAGTAAAAAAAAACATTGACAAGACAAGAAGTAAAAAAGAAAATAATTATGATTAATGAATTAGATGAAATTAGGGTTGAAGTATAGGCATAAGATGGGTCTCATCAAAGTTGCTTTAAATGGCATAGTTGCAGGAGGAGGCTACAGGAAAAAGAAAAACGGCGCTAAGGAAGCAAAAGATGAGTGTGGGAAGGTGTATGAATGCAGGTTTTGTTCCCTTAAGTTCTGCAAATCTCAAGCTCTTGGGGGACACATGAACCGCCACCGCCAAGGCAAACTCTTCTTTTCATTTTCATCATATTATTTTATTTAATTATATATGCATACAACTGCATGTTTTCTTTGCAAACATGAATTTTAGCAAAGTTCGTTATACTGTGATATTATGCTCCCACTTTTTCTTCTTCTTTTTTTCTTTTTGTATTGGGCAATGGTATTATATTCCTAGTTTATTGAAGCACTGTCTTTGTCAATCTTTTCTTCTCACATTATTATTGAATGAATAAATAAATACTTATGTACTGGAATGATACGCAAGTCCAACTCGAAAATTTCGTCAATCAGTCATGTACTCTTTGGGAAATTTATTACATCAAATTAGAAAATTTTCTTTCAAGTGATCCCTACCATTATCGTAGTGACTCTTGGTTGAGATTTTTATTAATAAACTTTTTTTTACTGCATTGGAGAGGGGATATTATAGCTAGCTGCAGGGATTGAACCCGAATCTTGATAAAAAAAAGATCGTTTATTAATAATGATCAATTTTTGCTTGTGGTTTATTATTTGACCAGAAAGGGAGACAGAAACATTGAACAAGGCTCGTCAACTGGTTTTCAGTAATGATTTAGCCCCAACTACCCATCACTTAGGCTATGTTTCAAGGTATATATATATTTTTAAAGTCCAACCAGCTATGTCGCTTAATTATAATTTAGGTACTTGAAATAAAATAACGTTCTTTCATTGCATTTATATTTTTGTTGGTAATTTTATATATATAGCAATGGGCAAGCAATGCAACATGGAGGATACCATCATCAACCAACCAACATGTCCGATCCATCCTTGCCTTTCAGATCCATATACCCTACAAGATTGTTTCCCGCATCCTCACCACTCATACCACCGCCACCACCTATGTACACTTCTCCTCAGCGTCTGCTGCCGTTTCCTTCCAGACCACCGATAAACGAGTACTATGTGGGCCATGTGCTCTCGAATCCGTCATTCGGAGCAGCCCAAAATGAAGGCAACTACACCTGCATCGGAGCACCGGTGGGGCATGGCGGAGGTGTTAGAGACATGACACTGCAGAATCAAGAAGAGGGATTCAACTGGGGCCGGAGATAAGAAAGGGACAAGATTGGAGCAATTGGAAGATTTGATGATCAATCAGTTTCAAGAAGGATTCTACGTATATTTGTTTCTTAATGTTTTGTTTGTGTTGTTTCTTTGGTGAGAGAGTGGGAAGTGTTTTTATGTTGGTGTTGACAAGGCACACTCACTGAAAGAGAAATATATGATCCAAGCAAACTTACAAATTCAATGCGGATATAAAAAGAGACAAGTTTTGTTTTTTCCGAAATGTGGATGATGCCATTCACATTGGAATCATTCAATGGTAATAGATGAAGCCATTTCCTTCGTTTATCGTTACTGTCATTTATATTTCTTTTTATATATATAAATATATATTGTATGTTCACTGAGGCGATTAGTGTTGATACACCAATAAACTAATTTGTCAAAGTTCTATTTTTTTTTATACACATAAAAATAAATTTCTTTGCGTAATTTAAAAAAAAAATAGTTTTCCTTGCAACTAAAATAATCAAGAAGTGTAGCATAAAAGTTATCATCCAAATTTTAGTGAATTAATATCAGATAAGTAATTTTATCAAGAAATAAATTGTTTTGAAAATATTAAGTATATTTTGATAGATGTTATTATAAAATGCATATATGTTTAAATTAAATTCATTCATTTATTTTAATATAATTATTTTATTTATCATATAGAAAAGTGATAAACATTTTATTTTACTGTTTATGTAAATATCAGATAAACATATGATTCATAACCGTTTCTTGCTAAAACTTAGTTTCTTAAAGCAATTCAATCCAGAGTAATTTGGGAAAAACTGTGAAATCCTTAATTGATTTGTGGTTTGGAATTTGGGTGTGGAAAAACGATATAATGAATTTTTTGATAAACAAAAATATTACTTAGAATTTTTTAATATAAAAGTAATTTCAAAGAACTAAGTCGTATCATTCAAAATATGTGGAACTTATATTAATGTATTACATAATATTTTGTACTAAAACAAGACTCACATTTTATCAGCTAGCTATTATAGCAAATGATACTTCATATATCGTTATTGGCTGATGAAAATGATTAATATAAATTATTTGCATGCAGTATTAATTATAAGCTTTTCTAGAGAGATTGGCAAGAATGGGTTTGGTGAATTTTTCTTTTTTAATAAAAAAAAACTAAATATCGCTAGTGTTCTTTAAAAAAATTGACAAGTTTGTTCTCGGAAGTGACTAACTTTTTTACTTGCTTTCCTTGATCCCTCGGGATGGAATATTTACAAATTTTCTCGGTTCAATACACGACGTCCTTTTGTTAATTAACACTTCGTCTTGTATAGTATTTAGTTAGCTCCCATTCTTCTTGATGGCAATTGACTATGATATAGTTGTATCCACTCCAAATGCCAATGCAAGAGCATCAGTAAATGTGGGTTTATTTTACAGTATTGGTAATAATTTCTTCTTTTTTGTGGAGGTGTGAGTGGGGGCAAAAGTTACTAGCTGGGAAAGATTAATTAGCCAAAAGTATCAAACTCTAGCTAGGGTTTCGATAGTCGTAATGTAATGTTTTACTCTTTAAAACAAAATAAAAATAAAAACAAAAACGAAAAATTAGAGACAGAGACAACAAATCACACAGCCTAGCTAGCTACTTAAGAATATTTGCAGAGTTAAGCAAATTTCGGCCAAAAAGCTGCAGCAGTTGAATTTCGAGCTGCCTACGAATGCAAAAATAGGCTCCATGTAAATGAACAAATATAAGCTCTCTAATTGGCAGGTCAACTCTATGCGCGACAAGGCCTAATTCCCTAGTGCTTATACACATACATATATACATATATGTATATATGTATGTATATATATATGTATATATGTATGTATATATATGTATATATGTATATATGTATGTATATATATAATAGTCTGAAATCTGAATAGCCTCTGTTATGTAGGTAAAGCTGGATTGTGCGATTATCCAAGATCTGGCCTTTTGTCCATATTTCAGTGCCCCAATGATAACAACATAGCAAAATTCAAGCTGAAATTTTAATACATAAGAATTAGATATTCTTGATAAAATTATATTCACTACAAGAAAAAAGGCCTACGACAACGGTTTTTCCCCGTTGTTGTAGGCCTTTTAAAACCGTTGTTAGAAGCCCTGTGGTTAAAGGGTGTGCTCAAAGACAACGGTGAAAAACCGTTGTCGTAGACGTCTAAAGATGACGGTGAAAAACCGTTGTCGTAGGTATACAAAACCGTTGTTAAAGGTCATGTGGTTAAAGAATTCGCTAAAAGACAACGGTTCTAGAGTGTTGTTGTAGTTACAATTTGCGACGGTTTTTAAACAACCGTCGCAAATAAATTTGCGACGGAAATCATCGTTACCCGTCGCTAAAATTAGCGACGGTCGTAATTAAAATAGTCGCTAAAGAGCGACTTTTATTATACACCGTCGCTAAATTTAGCGACGGTATTAATTCAATTTCGTCGCTAATATTAACGACGGTGTTTTATGCTTTCCGTCGCTATTTTTGTCAGTAAAATAAAAAAAATTTCAGTCGAAAATATTATATTCTTGATTTTAAAAATTTATTAAACTTTAAAAAAACGAAATTAAAATTGTGTAAGGGAGAAAAATTTTAAGTGTTGTGAAGTGGTAAAAATTTATTAATCTTTAAAGAGAAAAACGAAATGAAAATTGTGTAAGTGAGAAAAATTTTAAGTGTTGTGAAGTGGTAGGGTAGAAAATGGACTGAGGGTTGGGATATTTATAGACAGTTTGCGACGGTTTTGATTAAACCGTCGCAATTAGCGACAGTTATTTTTTCATCTGTTTCCGATTTAAAATTAGCGACGCTTTTATAAGAACTGTCGCTTTATTTAGCGATGGTTAAATATAAATCGTCGCTAATTATAGATCGGCGACGGTTTAATAAAATCGTCGCTAAATGTAGCGACGGTTATACAAAAACCGTCGCTAAATTTAGCGACCGTTTTTGGAAAACCGTCGCTATATCTACATCGACGACAGTTTTACTTAAAACCGTCGCAAATTTTAGCGACGGGTATAAATAAACCGTCGCAATATTTAAATTAGCGACGGTATAGTATAACCGTCGCTAAATTTAGCGACAGATTTTACTTAGGCCGTCGCGAAATCTAATATTGACAACAAAATTTGTAGAAAAACCAGTTGAAAGACAACAGTTTTCTACAAACCGTTGTCGTAGCTTGAAAAAAAACGCTTATACGACAACAGTTTAAAAACCGTTGTCGTAGTCCAAAAAAAAACGCTCATAGACAACGGTTTTTAAAAAACGTTGTCGTAGGCCAAAAAAACGCTCATAGACAACGGTTTTTAAAAACCGTTGTCGTAGATATATCAAAGACAACGGTTTTAAAGAAACTGTTGTCTTTGAGCGGATTTTTTTAGGCTACGACAACGATTTTTGTTAAATAGAATTTTTGTTGTAGTGATTTATTGACTGTAAATTTCGTATATCCTAGCAAGAAAGAAATCAGTTGGTCACCACCTTTGAATTTATTAAGAGTTAAGATTTAAGACTACAAGTATTAATTTTACTTTTACTTAATCAACAAGAAACTAACCACTTAAATAAAAAATTTATTTTCAAAATTTTTTTAAAATCAGACGAGAACCCTTTGCAAATGGCGCTTAAATGTGCATGATTTTTAAAAATATAGCTAAAGTTGTAAAAGAAGTTTAATTTAATATCGAGGGGTTTATGTATTTTTTTAAAAAATATTCCACACTAATGATAAATGCAATTTACAAACTATATTTTCTTCAATTTATAATATTATGATATTGTATTTGATGGGTATGATAGAAATATGAAATAATAACTTATATTTTGATTGTTAAAGTGATATGATGGATAAACACTAGCAATTGATTCATTAATAAAACAATATTTGGTATATACGATTTTATTTGGGATAATTCATGTGAGTAAATGCTAATTTAACATAATTTTCTCCAAAGTTTAAGATTATTCTTTTCTGCATTTCGTCTCTTCAACATAACTTCCTAGCTTTTTCTTCGTATTTTTTTGTTGTTGTATATATTTACACTTAAATTGTGCTAATTAAAATGACTCACTAATTCACCTCATAAAACCCAATTTCGATCCTGATCCTCAACCCAAAGCTCCTCCATTTCTACCTACTCCCAACTTCTTTACATCTATTCTCTCTTATTTTTGGTCTCTCTTGTTTCAACATGAAAATGAAATATCAATAAAGAAATTAAAGTCTTTAAAAGGCGAATTCGGGAGACTTTCTTACATTCCTCACTACCGACATTCACAACCTATCGATCATCCTATTTCATGAATATGATATATATCTAGTGTGATGTATGGAATATATGACATCGTTTTGAAATTAATTACATATTTAAGTATACTGATCACATTACACTTAGCAAGTACTAGTCATAACTCTGCTGCAAACATGAAGATAATACAGAGTTCAGACCAAAGAGCCAATTAAGAAGAAAAATGACACCATAATTTTTACGTGGAAAATCTAAATTAAGAAAAAACCACGAGATCGAGGTCCACCAAAAGAAATCTCCACTATATCAATAATGGATACAAATCATTTCTATAACAATAAGAGATAACAACAACTCTTCCTAGAACAATTAGGGGGACTCCAAGGAACTTCAAAAATAATTATTCTTGGATAACGCATTCAATCTCACTTTCAAATTGGAAGTCACATGACTCTAATCATATAAAAAATTATTTCTGATGCGGAAGATCGGAAAATGCTGCAACCATAGAACGTATTAAAATTTGTCTAAATGATTAGGCTATATAACACTCAATTGCTTGTTTATTGTTTGTCTTGGGATTGATTGAATGAATGCACATGTATGGCTATTTACAGGAAAAATTTTGGGATTGGTGAAATGTGAATAGTCAAAGTGTGAAACCATGAATGGTTTTCAAAGTTGGCTAGCATAAATTGCTTTGAAAAATTAGTTTGAACACAAAGATGAGGTTTGAATGTCAACAGTTTGAATCGGTTATATATGGTTAACTGAAAACGTTAAAAAAACATGAAGGAAAGTTTAAACCGGTTCACCTTTTTATTTCTGCATTTAGAAAATAAATTTTTAATTTTATTTTTGTGCCTTATTACTTAAGCAAATAAATATTATGAAATAAAATGGTATCTTACTTCATTAGTGGTGTTTACTATATATCACTTAGGATTCGAAATCGTCGAATTAACCACGGATGAAGTATGTCAATAAAATTGTATTAGTGCAAAAAGCTTTCAAATTAGCATGTAATACGCACTATTAAATTAAGTAATGATTTTCTTAAACCATAATTTTCCTAAAGAAGGATTGTAATAATATTATTAGATTTCAACAACAATTATTAGCTTCAGCAACAGTATCAATTTTCCTTAAAAGGTGTTTTGACTCCTTAGTAGGAAAACGACTTTTTTAAAAAGTTCAGAAATTTTTTAACTCTTGTGTAACTGTGTTCGTCGAGCACATTCAATTGCTGGGTACTTGATTAAACTCATTTCATTCAACCAACGTACAATTCGTGGTGAACTGATATAATCATCAAATTTAGCAAGCTTGCAATATGATAGTTCTATTTGTCTTGATCAAGTGTAAGAAGCCCTTCGTTTGTTGAAAACCATCGACCATCTCTTCGCAACCACGGAACAGCACCGGAATGCAGTTTCAAGTTCTTCTTTTCTTCATTTCTTGTTCATTCAAATATTGGTAACATTGTAAACATTTACATCTCTTAAACTCCATTTCCCCATTAAGACAACATAATCCCAATGTCAAGGAAAAAAACAACAAGATTCTACCAAAAAACCAGTCTCACTGTTACACTACAAGAGAACCACAGAGCACTATGTGTTGTAGTCTCTCTCACACAAGCCGAAATCCCGAGATTTTCATTGGTGAAAGCAACAACACAACGTACAAGGGTTTATTTTATATATTTGAGTGGAGCATGCATTTATGCTGGCCAGTAAAACTACACGAAAAAGGTTGCAGTGTCCATTTAAACTTCGAAATCTGAAAGAGACGATATGGGCTGCAGCAAAAGTCGATCGTCCTATATCTTTTAGGGTCTGGTCTGCTTACTCGTGGAAATATCGGGATTTTGGAGATGTTTAAAGCTGCATGATGCGTACCTATTAATATGTATATTTTTATCGTAAGTTTTGTTTGTAAGTAATAACAAACAATGATTCGAGTATGTTTGTAGATTGCTTTAATCTGTGTTCTGATAATTACAACTCGGTCACAAACAAAGGATAGCTACCATATCTAATTTTGGCAGGGTGGATTCTGTTTTGTGTTGAAAACGACAAAAATATATATATATTAATCCATAATGTCTGTTTAAGATAATAAAACTAAAAGCAAAAATTCTTTATTGATAAGTACTTACGACCACTTAAAAAATAACAATTAAATAAATCTATATTATACTATTAAATAAATTTCAACAAGCAATATATAATAAATGATTTGTTACACTAAACTAAATTTATATATTTAATCATCTTAATTAAACTAATTAGTCAAGATCATCTTAATTAAACTAAATTTTCTTCCTGCAGCTTCAAGATTATTCACACACAGAAAATTTGGGTCTCAAAATCATATTGAACTGTAAATTATTTCCAGTTTATACTTTAAAAAAACAATTAGACAATTAGTTAACCACCCTTAAGTACTATGAGAGCAAAATTAAGAAGGGGAAGCTACGTTATTTTAATCGATGTAATTAAGACTTTTAAGTGGCATCCAGACCGAAACAAACAAAAGTAATTAAACAAAGAGTAAGTTTTTTGTGAGACCGTCTCATATGTCTATATTCATGGGACAGGATGACTCGACTCATATCTAGCTACCATGAAAGTAATATTTTTAACATAAAAACTAATATTTTTTTATGAGTTAAGTCAGGTTAGAGATATATCTCACAAAATTGACTCATGAGATTGTCTGACAAGAATTTTTGTGTTAAACAAATTATTTATACAAACAGTAAGCAATAATTAAATTTATTATTAAACAATAAAATAGTCAAAATACTTTAAAAACAGCAAACTAAAAAACTAATAAATAAATTTATTTATTTTAAAAATATGTAAATGGTATACAAGAGTTTCTCATCATTACAATAATCGAAACAAAATGTTAAAAACCAATTGGACCATTGTTTCAAATTTCAAAAAAAAAAATTTAAAAAAGAATAAAACAAAAAAAGGCTGCAAAAATCGCAGCATCAGCCAATATTCTTGGCAACGCCAATGATGGTGGCATTTACACTGCCTCATTTTTGTCATTTATTTTTTTCAAAATTTTTTTTAAAAAAAAAAAAACCCTAAATCTCTGATACCACTTTGTTGGAAGTAGTACTTGGAATCTACAGACTCGATACAAAAATAAATAAATAAATAAAAATTTAAAAGATTGAAGAAGATTATGTAGTTCTAGTTTCGATTTCAAGTTGACTCTGCACAAAATGACCACGATACATGCATTTTTACAAGCTTACACATACACATGTATGAATCTAGCCTAACAGGGGGGAACATCGGAATCACTGAAATGTGTACATGGGAAGTTAAAAGAAAATTGAAATTTTAGTCATGTTTTTTTACTATTTATGATTTTAGAGTTCTATATGTGTTGTCAATTTTTTAGTTCTATTCTACTATCTTTATCATTATTATTGTGTTTTTTTCGCAATTTAAGCATTTTTCGACATGGTGTTGTGTTGATTTGGCACTTACTGTCATATATAAAAAGACTAAAATTGTTAAAAATTGAAAAATATAATAACAAGACTGAAATTTTACAATATANAAAGACTTGTGGGAAAATAGGGGATATATTTCTCCTTAGTTTACGTAAATCACTTACAGGAAAAAAAAAATCAATGTTAAAAATAATGTTGAATCATTAAGGTGACTGAAAGAGAAAAAAACATAAATTTAATTAAAAAATGATTGGAAAATTTTTTATGTTTGGTTTGATATGTTTGTTTATTTGTGCTTTTTGTCATCTATTTTATCAAATTCAGTCGTATTCATATATCTTCCGATTTGAGCAATTGGGGTTGTATTTTTTTTAATTGAAAGTATTGATATGACATTACAGATGTCAGCTCCACATCAAAGTCCTATTAGTAACCCATCAGCATCATGTATGAGAAAATATTGAAATTACTAAAAAGTCAAAATCACAAAAAAACAAACATATACATAATAAAAATTTTCATTTTCCTATAATAAATATAAAATGAGAGTGATTTTTAACGACAAATTTTTTAAATTTTTTTGAAATGCAACGACAATTACAAAACACAGAGTATTTATGTGTCTAATTTGTATCAAGAAAATATTGNGTGCATTAAAAGCACGCTGCGAATATTACTTTTAACGGCGTGCATCTATATGTGCGCTATTAATATTATTGCACTTGACAGTATTAACAGCGTGCATTAAAAGCACGCTGCGGATAGTAATATCCGCAGCGTGCAGTTATATGTGAGCTGCTAATAACTTATGCAATTTTCGCAGCGCACAATAAAAGAACGCTGTTAATAATATTATTAACGGCGTGCATGTTTATGTGCGCTGTTAATAGTAAATCATTTTTTTTAAAAAAAATAATTTTTTTTAACGACGTGCATATTTAAGCACGCTGTGGAAAATGGGTGCGCCATCATTTAGCGACGGTTTACTTAACCGTCGCCGATTTAAATTTAACGACAGTAGTAGCGACGGTTTTTATTACCGTCGTCGATTTAAAACTAGCAACGGTTTAAAATAACCGTCGCCAAATTTAGCGACAATTTAGCAATAATCGTCGCTATATTTAGCGACGGTTTTATTTTACCCGTCGCAAATTTTTAAATCGGCGACGATTTAATATAAAACCGTCGCTATTAGCGACTGTTTTAATACAAACGTCGCTAATAGTCTATAAATATCCGCATTTCCTTCCCATTTCTTCACAACACTAAAAATTTTAGTTTCGATTTTAAGATTTTAGTTTCGATTTTAGGATTTTAATTTCGATTTAGCGACGGTTTTTAGATTTTGCACTGATTAACGACAAATTTTTTTTTTTGAAACGTAACGACAATTGCAAAACACAGAGTATTTATGTGTCTAATTTGTATCAAGAAAATATTGAGAGGGTGTTTGACTAAAATTATTTAAACATCTTGTAAGTTCTATATCTTATAAGTTTTTTTTTATATAAGTTTTTAAGATGTATGGTCATTTTAAAGTAAGTTTGTAATATGTTTAGATNTTATATTTATAATTTATAAAATTTGATATTCTTTGGAAAAATTTAAAAATGAATATTTAATATTATTTCTAATTTGTCCAAGTAAATTTGATAAAAAAAATAATAATAATAATTGGTTAGGCTGAGAATTTATCCAAATTTGTTAAAGACATGGTAGGGATTTAAGAAAAAATTGCAATGAAATTTTGGAGAATTAAAATGTTAAAATAAGATCTTTTTTAAAAAAAAAAAAGTTTGGGTGACTGATTTTTTTTAAAAAAACAACTCATTTTAAAGTTTTTTGCAAAAATTCTTGTCAAACAAATTTTAAGAGCTTATAATACTATGTCAAACACCTTCTGTGATAATTTATGGAAATGAATGTTAAAAAGTAATCATGGAAATTGACATAATAATATTTTTTCTTCGGGTTGTATATGCTTTTCCTAATCCCTATTCTATACATTATTTTCAATTTTTGTATAATTATACAGTAAGCTATACTTCTTATTATGTGCCCCTGTGCCAAAAGATGGACTTTGGCCCAGTGGGCTTTTGCTCACTGTATGCCTACGAATCTGAGTGCTAATCCTGGCAAATATCAACTCTGACCAGTTTGCAATGGCCAACCATCTGCTCTAAAGTGCGATATTGATGCATCCATCTTTACCAGCAATAATGCACAGGATTTGCTGATATGATTACTGGAGTCACTGCTTTAGACTATTGATCTTGTGCTTAAATATGTGATATTCGAGACTTGTTCAAAGCTTCACCATCAAATCTGTTTTGTGCTGCAAGGATAGGACGACAACTGTTTTTATGATATTCCTAGTTTTTTTGAGCTTGACCTTCAAATCCCGTACTACTGATGAGATTTAAGTGTGGACCCGAAACTCGCTTATCTAAGACAAAAAACTTACAAGAAAACAATTAAATCTACATAAATATATTAAGAAAACTACTCTCAATCACTCAGACCTGAGAGCAACAAATCTCAGAATTTCAACATTAATTATTGGATCAAGACCTAATCGGCATAATTCTAAGTATTTGAATGAAAGCTTCTATTTGAAGTTTTTTTAAAAAAAAAGCTTATGATTTTTATCAAATTTTTTATTAAAAAATATAATAGTTATTTTATCCGATGGGGAAAAAAATCACAACCCCTGTCCGTTGGTTTCAGGACATATTACATATCCAATAAGGCTCAGCTATGGCATCTTCTCTACTCTCCCTCTCCACCCACACCCCTTCCACAACCACGCTGCTGCTTCGTCGTTCCTCCTCTCATTTTAAGGTATTGCGTTATTCACTCATTCATATATCATGTTTTCTCGAAGATGATCCAGTTTCGCTTGCATTTTAGAATTACAGCTTTTATTGTATTTTTTTTTACCGATTAACAGGGCAATATACGAACTTTAAAGGAGAACCCACTTGTATTTCCTTCCATAAAACTCTCCCACTCTAAACCAAAACAGAGGCAACCACTTGTCGTTCTGAATTTAGCTGCTTCTGGTGTCCAAGCGACTGAATTAGGGGGCCAGAATGTGCGGTTTCGTCTTAATAACTTGGGCCCGCAACCCGGGTCGCGAAAGAAATCGAAGAGAAAGGGGAGAGGTCATGCGGCTGGACAGGGAGGCAGTTGTGGGTTTGGGATGAGAGGTCAGAAATCTAGGTCTGGTCCTGGGGTTCGAAAGGGGTTTGAAGGTGGACAGATGCCGTTGTACCGGAGGATTCCTAAGTTGAGAGGGATTGCTGGAGGTATAGTTTTGCTGTAAAGATTGAAGATTTTCATGATTTAGTTCGTTCTCATTATGTACTTTTAGCTAACTTAGCTTATATACAGATGTGTGGAACTGTTTGTGGTACAAGTAATGGTGATTTTGGATAATGTTGATGATTTTTCCCTTGGGGGTGTTTGGTTTGGGGTAAGCGCGTTATAATTATTCCATGATGTAGTTGGTTTAGTTTATGTTTTCATTTAAAGGGTATTAGTATCACTTCGATAATCCAATAGAGTTTTTAAAGTCCCTAGCTATATAAACATTACTTCCATCATATCTAACTTCCATAGGTCTAGATACATTAAAAAAAATTCCCATTTTTGTTCCCAAAAGAATAGGATGGTGGACCGCCAGAATCTCCGTGCCTGAAAATTGGATCTTAAAATGTGTTACATTTTGAATAGGGCATTGTGGTTATCCAAAGTTCGCTGTCTTGTTTAATTTCATGGGGAATGTCGTTGAAATATTGATTAATCACAAGCATTGAGAATAGTATTTTGGTGCAATCCTTTGATATCCATTTTAAAATTAGTTTAGACTCTTGATACAGGTGCACATGTCGAGTTTGCAGACAATTATATATGCTTCCACTCCCACCTCTGCATACGTCAAAGGAGTGACATTCATTAGATTATGCGGCTCAGTTCTTGAAATTTCACAAAGATTTGATGTCAATCTGGTTATTTAGCTTGGCATAAATTTCCTGGAAATCCTAAATCCATTAGACTTTTCTAGTTTTTAACAAAAAATAATCACAATATTACTGAAGTGTTTCCAGTTATAAAATTGACCGGCTATTAGATATACCCATGAATTTGCAGAACAATGAGGGAATGAAAATTGAAATCTGTTCATGATTTGGTGAATATATGAAATGAAAACTGGAATCATACTTGAATTGGTGAAAAATGATATTTCAAAAAGTCGAATTGATCGATTGAGAGGATTAAAAACGAAAATTGTATTCAAATGGTTTAGTGTGAGGTTTTCTGGTTGCCTCGCACTCGATTTCTCGATGCTAGAGGGAAGGATGTGAGGTCAATGGCAAGATCAGCACAAGTTAATGAGAGTTGTGTAGTGATAGGTTATCGAGTATGAGAAATTACGATGATAATCAGATCATCTTAATTCAGTTGATTTGTGCAAGGGAAAAAGAAAGAGTAATCTATTAAGTGAAAGTCTCGGATCCTTTAAAAGGGACCGTTATAATATTCGTAGTATGGAATGGTGGAGAATTAACATATGAAATATGGCATATGAGTTTAGAGAGGAATCTTAATTGGAATGAAAACAATAAATATCAAGGAACATTCATTTGCGTTTATATATAAGCGATAGGATTTATCTTCTGTACCTTAAGCTGCAGGGATTGAGTTAGACTAACCTCGAGTATGTTTAATTCATACGATTGTTGATGTGTCTTTTTTTCCCACAAGGTATGCATGCTGGACTGCCGAAGTATGTGCCCGTCAACTTGAAAGATATTGCTGATGCCGGATTTCAAGAGGGAGAAGAGGTTTCCCTGGAGTCACTGAAGACAAAAGGTCTGATCAACCCATCAGGTAGGGAAAGGAGACTTCCTCTAAAGGTAATGATTAGACGATAACACATCACTATAATTGCATTTATTAGTCATACTGACGTGGCGTATAATCGATTATTAACTCAATTATTTTGCAATTTTGGGAGGTCATGTTAAGCTGTAGAAGTGAATATGAGGTTTCTGGTCATTTGAAGTTTTTGTACATTCTGTCAGACATTCATGGTCCTTTGAATGTTTAACAAAGAATGTACAAAAAAGAACCCACTGGTTAGAAGACGCTAGCTAACCAGGCTGGGCCAGTTACTCTAATAAGGAGTTAACAAATTCCATTTCATCGAATACCTGTTCCAAGTTCTTTGTTTTGGCATTCTTTGATTTTATGTTGTTAGTTTCATTTGTTTTCCTGGAACCGAAGTGAAGGTTTCACGTCAATGGATATTGTAAGACAAGATTTATTGATGGTGTTAAGGTGTAAATTTTTTGTTGTGCTTAATTCCATGAGTTTGATCTTTTGAATGGATACTTATTTTTGGAGTCTTTATTGCCTGATATTAATGACCGTTCACTTGTATCCTTTGCATGTTAATTCTAAAAATGTGTTTCTCATTTTGTAGCTTGCATCTAGGGATATATTAATATTGAGCTACCTTCTAAAATTTGGCGGTACTACCGTACTAGTTTTACCATGCGGCTATGTGATTTAGACTCGATAAAGTACCCCAAACTGGTCATTTTTCTTTCGTTTTCTGTTTTTTTAGCTAAGGCAGGGGTGTACCGGGGATTATTCTTTTTTTTTCCTCGTGCAAGTCTGTGTTTTGGAACAAATATTTTCCCCAATCCACCATACCCCAGTTATCTATGACTATATTCATCATTCAAACACTGATAGTCATAAATATTTGTTGGTCATCAATAATGTCTGGTACCACACGAGCATTCGGAAAGCCTTGTTATCATATTGTTCATATCTTTCTTTCAGATTTTAGGTGATGGAGAACTGAATGTGAAACTCGAATTCAAGGCTCGCGCCTTCTCAAAGTCGGCAAAAGAGAAGCTTGAGGCTTCAGGTTGCTCCCTAACCGTACTCCCAGGCCGGAAGAAGTGGGTCAAGCCATCAGTGGCTAAGAACATTGCACGAGCGGAAGAATATTTTGCCAAGAAAAGAGCAGCAGCCGATAACCCTTCTTAACCTTGATCATTTACCTCAACTCGAACTCCGGTTTATGTAAGACATGTTACACATTAAAGCGAGCTGTAAATCTATTGATTCTCATAATATGAATGGTTTCGCCTTAAAATTTTATCCCCTTATTGAAGATGCCATGAATCCCCTTTCATGGGGTTGTACTGTAAAAGAGCTTGGCATGGCGGACTCCAACGAAACCTCCATTTTAAACCAGCCCAGAAAACCCGATGTGCATCAACAAGTGCTTTTTTCATTGGAAGGCACAAGTGTTCAATAAATGTGGAGAAGGTTAAAAAAGAATGGAAGAATATTTTCTCAATTCCTACAGGATAAATTTAAGAGTTAAATATAAAAAAATTTATGAATAAATAATACTCAAAATTTGAATAATCATTCATGAATTGAAGAAATTTCCCCTTCAGAAAACGATAATTTCCAATCCATTGAAGTATTCATGTAGATAATGATTTCTGTCACTTCTTTGTTTGTATGAAATCAATTTCAAGAACCCGATACTTCTCATCATCGTCAACCACGTCACAGAATTTTCTTTAACAAATAAATTTATATAAGAACGGCTGTCAACAAAAAAAAAATGTATATAAGAACGAAAATTCAAAGTCGCCGAAAGAAATGGAAACTTTTCCACCCTTTGGGATTAAGACAAGAAAGCGACTTGACATTTTGGTTATATTCGAAATTTATCATATCATATCCTTCTTCTGAGATGGAATTTCAAAAAGAAAAATGATTTCACAATTTACTTTCCCTACCAACAATGCAATGCGCTCCAATGGAGCCAGCACCCAATCTATGTCAACAAAATATTCCTCGTCGTGGACTTCATTTAATGTAATTTTATTTTTATGAATTCGGGTGGGATGAGCAAATTTTGGTTTCTGTGGACAGGATGAAACAACGTGGTAATCTGCGAATCATATTAATCAGATAAAACATACTAGATAATATTTGTACGACAGATTCATCTAAAAAAATATTAGTAAAAAAAAAAAATCAAATTCATGCATATTTATAAATGTTAACCTACTCTACTAACTCCTTGTTATCACCAGGATTAGAATCCATTGTGAGAGGTTGATATCGCAGCACCGGACAATTTGGGTGGCTTTATAAATGAACATTCTTTTCTTTTCTTTTTCTGAATTCTATAAATAAATATTTGCATTTGCTTTTTTATGCTCATCCGGCTTTGTGCTTTTCTAGATACCCCCACTCGGCAATAATAAAGTATTAAAGTGTCCAGATTTCTGACAAGTGAAACAAACACAACCGATAATTTATTGTTCTATTTATGTAATAATGTATAATTTGGTACACCGGATAAAAGAGAGATTGATAAATAATCATCTTTATCTCACGTTTGGTATCTTTTTAAAAATTTCATGATAATATCATGGGCCTGCGATAAATAATTTTATACAAGGATAAATTATCCCTTTTATGAGATGTGATAATTTTAATTTAATAATAAAAAACATCACAAATGACTTAATTATCCTTAATATATAAAAAACATCACAAATGATTTTTATAAATCTCTGTTAGTGGGTATAAATTAAAATCAAATAAATATTTTTATTTATTTTTATATATTATATAATATGATAATTATATAAATGAACTAGAGATAATTATATAAATAATTTTTATAAATCTCGATAAAATTATAAGTATCACTCGATTAACCTTAAAAATTGATATTTGACTTGACTCACAAAATCAAGGGCTCAATTATCATATTATATAATATATAAAATTAGGCAAAAATAAATAAATCATGCAAGCATTGCTGGCGTATAAACAGATAAGAAATATGAACTCAAGCAACAACTTTAAAATTATAAAATTTATTATGATAAGGTTAATTTTGTCATTATAATCTAATATATAAATCTTATCACTCTTATTAAAATCATACCAAACATTAAATATAATATCCTACATCTTATTTATCATTAACTTATCATTATATTATATATCACATGTTTATCCTATCATGTGTATCAAACTATGCTTAAGTGTGAAGAATATGGTTCATCGTTATTTTTTTCTTAAATCAGTTTTACCCCGTTTATGATAGCTAATAAAATCCGGGGGATTTGGTTTATTCTGTTTGTTTAGAAGTTAAAGTATTTGAGTTTACTGATTGTTTACTTCTGTTTGCAGTCATTCAAGCTCCGCTCCATTTTCGATTTATCTATACTATATGATTCCATTTCTGCAAAAGTATGATTAATTTGGGAAAACGTTTTGATAGTCTTAAATGCTAAGTTTGAAAAATAGGGTTAACAGGCTTGTGACTAGTTATGGCCACGGCGAGAGCGATTCCATATGTGTCGGCAATATGAGCATTAAATGGACGAGTCAACAAAGGTTGGCATTTTTTACTTTTGTTGACTCAGATAGAAAGGAACACGTTTTATACGCGGTAGGATGCGTTCAGACGGAACGCGTTTTCACACTGACAGGAAGTTCTATAAATAGAGCTACATTCCTTCATTCTGAAATCATCCCTTCTTCGAGTTTTCTCTCATCTTATAACATTCTATAATATTTGTGAGGTGTTTGTTCTCCTGTATTAAGAGAATGTGTGTTCTCTTTGGAAACACAGTGAGTGAGTTGTACACCACAAAATATTATAGTGGAAATTCTTTTCATTTTGCCCGTGGTTTTTACCATAATAATTTTTAGGGGTTTTCCACGTAAATCTCGGTGTCCAGTTTATTCTTTATTTTCGGATTTTATTATCTCAAATTCCGCACGTGGGACCAACAAGTGGTATCAGAGCCTTGGTTTAAAATTTCTTAAAATTCTGAGTATGCTCTGTGGTTGCGGCCTAGACTGATCTTCCACATCAGAAAAGATTTTTTGAGATTTTTTATTTAAGGCGGGATTATTTTGTCCAGTCTACTAAAATTTTTGTAGACATAACGGCGGGAAGGTACAAGATAGCAAAGTTCAACGGAAGCAATTTTATGTTGTTGAAAATAAAGATACAAGCAGTTTTAAGAAAGGAGAATTGCTTGGCGGCTATTGGAGATAGACCGGTGGAGATTACAGATGATGGAAAATGGAATGAGATGAATGACAACGCTGTTGCCAATCTACACTTGGCAATAGTAGACGAAGTTTTGTCAAGTATCTCTGAGATAAAAACAGCCAAAGTTATCTGGGATACTCTGACAAAGATGTACGAGGTCAAGTCCCTACACAACATGATTTTCCTAAAGAGAAGGCTTTATACTCTTCGGATGGCGGAATCCTCATCGATGACCGACCATATCAACACACTGAATACTCTATTTGCCCAACTCACTTCCATGGGGCATAAAATAGGGGAAAATGAACGTGCGGAGCTTCTACTTCAAAGTCTACCAGATTCATATGATCAACTTATCATCAACATAACCAACAATATTCTTATGGGCTTTCTAAGATTCGATGATGTCTTAACTGCGGTTCTCGGAGAAGAAAGTCGGCGCAAGAATAACGAAGACAGGTTGGTAACCTCGAAGCAGGCAGAGACTTTACCGATGATAAGAGGAAGATTTATGGACCGTGACTCCAGTGGGAGCCAAAGACGAGGTAGATCAAAGTCGAGAAGTAAGAAGAAAAATATTTACTGCTTTAAATGTGGCGGTAAAGGGCACTTCAAGAAAGAGTGTACGAGTATTGACAAAAGTTCTCAAGGAAATGTGGCCAGTACTTTAGGCAGTGGTGAAATATTATTCAGCGAAGCAGCAACTGTTGCAGAAGGCAGACACAAATTTTGTGACACATGGATTATGGATTCAGGAGCGACGTGGCACATGACGTCTCGGAGAGAATGGTTTGATCATTATGAACCAGTCTCAGGAGGATCTGTATTCATGGGAAATGATCATGCCTTGGAAATCGCTGGGGTCGGTACTATCAAAATTAAAATGTTTGATGGCACCATTCGCACCATACAGGAGGTACGACATGTGAAATGACTGACGAAAAATCTTTTGTCCTTGGGGCAATTGGATGACATCGGGTGCAAAACTCGTATCGAGAACGGGATCATGAAAATTGTGAAAGGTGCGCTTGTGGTTATGAAGGCGGAAAAGGTTGCTGCAAATCTGTATGTACTTTTGGGAGAAACACACAAGGATGCAGAACTAGATGTTGCATCAATTGGTTCAGGAAAAGAATTAACAGTGTTATGGCATAGAAAGCTCTGGCATGTGTCAGAACATGGGTTGAAAATTTTCTCAGAACGGAAACTGCTGCCGGGACTTACAAAAGTGTCACTACCCTTTTGTGAGCATTGTGTTGCCAGTAAACAACACAGATTAAAGTTTGGCACTTCTACTGCCAGAAGCAAAAGCATATTGGAGCTGATTCATTCGGATGTTTGGCAAGCACCGGTTGTATCCCTAGGAGGAGCGAGATACTATGTCTCGTTCATTGATGATTTCTCTAGGAGATGTTGGGTGTATCCAATCAAGAAGAAATCAGATGTTTTCCAGATCTTCAAAGATTTCAAAGCACGGGTTGAACTTGATTTTGAGAAGAAAATCAAGTGTTTGAGGACTGACAATGGAGGAGAATATACCAGTGACGAGTTTGATGCATTTTGTCAACGTGAGGGCATCAAAAGACAATTCACGACGGCTTACACACCTCAACAGAATGGAGTGGCAGAGCGGATGAACAGAACCTTGTTGGACAGAACAAGAGCTATGTTAAGGACCGCGGGTCTAGACAAGTCATTTTGGGCGGAAGTAGTCAGAACCGCTTGTTATATTATCAATCGTTCTCCTTCAGTGGCGATTGATCTGAAGACTCTGATGGAGATGTGGACTGGGAAGCCGACAGATTATTCTCATTTGCATACATTTGGAAGTTCTGTGTACGTTCTGTATAATGAGCAAGAAAGATTGAAGTTGGATTCGAAATCCAGAAAATGTATCTTCTTGGGTTATGCTGATGGAGTAAAGGGGTTTCGCTTGTGGGATCCTACTGTTCACAAGCTTGTCATCAGCAGGGATGTTATCTTCGAGGAAGATAAAGTAAAGGGAGACAAAGGCACACCGAATTCAGAAACTACTATATTTCAGGTGGAAAATAAGACGGACGAAGGTCAAGTTTCTTGTGAAGCAGTACCGGAGCACGAAGAACAAGAACAAGTTGAGTCTGAAGTTTCCAATGTGAGGCAGTCAACTCGAGACAGAAGACCATCAGGTTGGCTTTCAGATTATGTCACTGAAAGCAATATTGCATATTGTCTATTATCAGAGGATGGTGAGCCATCGAGTTTCCACGAGGCTACTCAAAGCTCGGATGTATCCTTGTGGATGATAGCAATGCAAGAAGAATTGGAAGCATTAGACAAGAATCAAACTTGGGATCTTGTTACACTACCACGAGGAAGGAAAGCCATTGGTAACAGATGGGTCTATAAGATCAAGCGTGATGGCAATAACCAAGTAGAGCGGTATCGTGCTAGATTGGTGGTAAAAGGGTATGCTCAGAAAGAAGGCATTGACTTCAATGAGATATTTTCTCATGTGGTTCGGCTTACAACAGTCAGAATAGTGTTGGCATTGTGTGCGGTGTTTGACCTACATCTAGAACAGCTAGATATGAAAACGGCGTTTTTTCATGGAGATCTTGAAGAAGAAATTTATATGCTCCAGCCAGAAGGTTTTGCGGAAAAAGGCAAAGAGAACTTGGTTTGCAGGTCGAACAAATCTTTGTACGGTCTCAAACAGGCGCCAAGGTGTTGGTACAAGAGATTTGATTCCTATATCATGAGCCTTGGATACAACAGACTGAGTGCAGACCCTTGTACGTATTTCAAGAGGTCTGGTGATGATTATATCATTTTGCTGTTGTATGTGGACGATATGTTGGTAGCAGACCCCAACAAAGATCAGGTCCAAGGATTGAAGGCACAGTTCGCTAGGGAATTTGATATGAAGGACTTGGGACCAGCAAAAAAGATTCTAGAGATGCAAGTTCACCGACACAGAAGTAACAGAAAGATTTGGCTTTCCCAGAAAAATTATTTGAAGAAAATCTTGCATCGCTTCAACATGCAAGATAGTAAGGCAATATTGACCCATCTTCCTGTTAACTTCAAGTTATCCTCCGAGATGTGTCCTAGCAGTGAAGCAGAGAGGATTGAGATGTCTCGAGTACCATATGCATCAGCAGTGGGGAGTTTGATGTTCGCCATGATCTGTACAAGACCGGACATTGCTCAAGCAGTGGGAGCAGTTAGTCGGTATATGGTGAATCCTAGACGAGAGCATTGGAGCACTGTTAAGATGATCCTTAGATACATTAAGGGTACCTCGAATGCTGCATTATGTTATGGAGGATCGGATTTTACACTCAGGGGCTATGTCGATTCAGGTTATGCAGGTGATCCTGATAAGAGAAAATCCACTACTGGTTATGTGTTTACACTTGCAGGAGGAGCTGTAAGCTGGGTTTCAAAACTGCAAACAGTTGTGGCGTTATCTACAACGGAGGCAGAATACATGGCAGCTACTCAAGCTTGCAAGGAGGCCATATGGATTAAAAGGTTATTGGAGGAGATCGAGCACAAACAAGAAAATGTTCCTTTGTTTTCTGACAGTCAGAACACATTGGAGTACAATTTCACTTTGTGCGGGAAGTAGTAGAAGAAGAAAGCGTGGATATGCAGAAGATCCATACGAAGGATAACATAGCTGATTTTCTGACCAAGCCAGTGAACACTGATAAGTTTGAGTGGTGTAGATCCTGAAGTGGTCTAGCAGAAACGTAAGCAGCAGGGTAATGGCAAGATTGAAAGGATGTGTGGAGATGTGTTTGATTCTCAATCAAATCTCCAAATGGGAGAAATGTCGGCAATATGAGCATTAAATGGACGAGTTAACAAAGGTTGGTATTTTTTACTTTTGTTGACTCAGATAGAAAGGAACGCGTTTTATACGCGGTAGGATGAGTTCAGACGGAACGCGTTTTCACACTGACAGGAAGTTCTATAAATAGAGCTACATTCCTTCATTCTGAAATCATCCCTTCTTCGAGTTTTCTCTCATCTTATAACATTCTATAATATTTGTGAGGTGTTTGTTCTCCTATATTAAGAGAATGTGTGTTCTCTTTGGAAACACAGTGAGCGAGTTGTACACCACAAAATATTATAGTGGAAATTCTTTTCATTTTGCCCGTGGCTTTTACCCTTATAATTTTTAAGGGTTTTCCACGTAAATCTCGGTGTCCAGTTTATTCTTTATTTTCGGATTTTATTATCTCAAATTCCGCACGTGGGACCAACAATATGGTGAGATATTGTAATCTTGGAGTTTTGTTCATGTTAACCATATGATCAGTGTCATCATCCACTCAATTCATGATACGTGGACTGAGTGGATAAATCATGGTCATTCATTCGACCATGATGTACGGACTAGCGGTTATGATTCAACACTCAACACACTTGTGGATGATGACATTATTCACATCGATATCATCTATGTAAGAATTTGTGCTGTTCGACAGATAATAAAATATATCTAATATAACCAAATCAGTATAAGTTGCAAATTCGTGTTTTATCAGAATTAAATGTTGTGCCAGATGTTACAACATCTCGGACAACATGCAGCGGAAATTTAAAGTTTGTAACACAAATTTGCTTAAAATAAATAAATGGACAAAATTGAATATGCACAAGTATAAATACTTGTGCGGTGCCTCAGGGCAAAAATTAATCACTAGAAAACCAAATCGTTTACACAAAAACCTACCACTAGTGATTAAGACTAAAATCAATTTACTTAACAAGTTGAGAAAACAAATGCTTTCTAAAAATCAAACAACCAGAATAAAAATCATTCAAGAAAGCAAAAACATGATGCCAAAAGGGAATCCACGAAAATGATCTTCAGCCAACTTCGTTACGGATGTTGTCTGCAGATGTTCCCAACATTCAAGGCAACACTCGAAACAGCACGCTTCGAAACAGCAACGTCCTTGCAGAATATTTTCTCTGAAATCTTCAATGTGCAAAAGTGCACACAATATGCAGCCACGAAAACTTTCAAACGAAGTGTGAAAAAACACGAAAGCAATAGATCGAAAAAACTCCTACGACAATCTCTCCTCCACGAAAAAAAAAACTCTTCCACGAAAAACAACTCACGAAAAACTCCACGAAAAATAACTCTTCTCTTCCTCTCACGAAAACTCCCAAGCACACGCAACAATGTCCTTGTTTCTCTTATTTATAGACTTCATCTCTCCTAGAGTTTATCTCCACAAGGAAACATATTCAACAAGGAAAATAAGAGTTTATTAGAAATAAACTCTTTTAAATATTGATACCAAATCACAATAATATCTCATTATCAAGAATAAAATCCTAGCATATTTATCTCATTAATTAGAAAGGCAAGATCTCATTAAATATCATATTATCTAGAAAGTCAAAACATATTTAATTATTCAAAATCATATCATGATATTATTTGCATAATTATCTCATTATCTAGAAAGGCAAAATATTATATACAATCAAATCAACAAGGAAATATAATTAAGAAAATAAATTAAATTAAAAAATTATTAAAAAAATATATTTCCCTTCAATCTATATACCAAGCTTATACTTGGATTTTGTTGATATAATGCATAATATAACCATTTTCATTTTTATTTTTTCAAATGCTAAAAATAACTAAAATATTACTTAATCAAAAATATTTAATAACTTAAAATTTATTTTTAAAAATAATTATTTTAAAATTCTATGCACCTGAATTATCGATTGCCATGAGAAAACCAAAAACAAAGGAAGTGACTTGGTTAAACCCAAATTAGAGTTATAAATAATTAATTTGTCTTTCTGTATTGATTTATCGTCTCTATATCATATTCATATTTTATTATCTCTGCACATAAATCAAAAGATGTTAATGAATTATGTAATAAACACGTTGAACATCTTCTCTATGCATAAGCTTGTTACCATAATCATATTTTGACTAATCCAGTGTAGGTTTTGCTCCTGTTAAATAAAATAAAATTAAAAAGTTAAAGATTCTAATGTTACAACTATAACCTATAATTGCATTTCATAGCAAGCTTTGTTTTAAATGGAGTCGTGCAGGACCGCGCACACGGCGTTTAGATATTGGATGGTCGTCCAAATATCTAATTTTTAGATTCGTCTGGGCGGTCGTCTAATGTAATATATATAATTATTTATTTTTAAAAAAATTATTGTTCAACATATTTTTAAAATCAGTTTGTATGAAATATAAAAAGAAGATATGTAATTGACTTTTTAGTTTGAATCAAATATAAAATAATTATTAAAAAATATTAAAATAAACAAGAAAAATTAAATATTTAAAGGCAAAAACTTGTGTGAGACGGTCTCACGGGTCATATTTGTGAGACGGATCTCTTATTTGGGTCATCCATGAAAAAGTATTACTTTTTATGTTAAGAGTATTACTTTTTATTGTGAATATTGTTAGGGTTGACCCGTCTCACAAATTAGAATCTGTGAGACGGTGTTACATGAGACCTACTCATATTTAAATTTAAAAAACTATATAAACTACCACCTAAATCCTTCGAACGCTAGACAATAAGAACCGTCTTAGTACTGCCTACCTCCTCTTTTTAGAACACTGCAAGTAGTCTTAAAAATATAAATTAATATTAAAAAAGACGACCTCTGATCTACTTTTGAATAAATAATTAATTTTCAGCACAACCACCAACGCTGCTCCAAATTTCTCTCTGTTTATATTTTTCGTAGGGGTCCTGCAATTTCAAAATTGTCAAGTATTAATTAATATAAAAATTATATTATAGTTGTTAATTAATTATCTCAGAGTGCTATAATATTTGATCTAAACTTTTCATATTTATTTCTTATATTTCTATTTTAAAATATATATATTAAATTCTTGAATAAGGTACATGAACTTGTTCTAGACGAAGATGGAAGAATCATGCAGTACAATGGAATCTTGTTCAATATTTAGTAACAAAATTATAAATTAATATTTATTTTATTTTTATTTTAAGATATGTGATGATATTAAATTATTGTTTTGTATAAGTGGACGACTAATAAAAAAAAAAGTAAAATAACATTATTTGGTCTCTCCTCAGTCTTACCGCAACTTGTATAAATATAATGAACCGTTCCAAAATTCCTCTCCCTTCTTTGCCCGAGCCTCACTCTATTTCTGCTCTACGTTTTTTTCTCTTTCTTTTTTCTTTTAATTTTTTCTCCCTCGGAATCCTCCCATTTTGGAGGTGCTTCACAATTGTGTACAGCTCTTCCAGGTGAATTTAGATCTTATCTTTTTATTTTTTTAGTGTCTTCGCCTTCTTGCAGCTGGGATGAAGATGGGCTAATTCTGGGGGGGGGAAAAGCAAAAAAATTCGTGTAATTTTGTAGTACTATTGCTGCGGTTCTTGTATATTGAGGTGGGCTCAGTTTGGAATGTTTTCCTGAAAATAGAAAAACAAGTCTTTGATGTGAAGAAACTTGAATCTTGGTTTTTGTTTTTTTTTGTTTTTTAATTTTTTACGGATATATGTTTCTTTTCTTCTGAGTTGAGTTCTTAATCTGATAACTTGTGATGATTGTATCAGATATATTCTGTTTGTGGAATTTGAAAAACTTTTATACCTCCAGATCTGTTAAATTTTCAGCTGAATTTTCATTATATCTTTTAATATTCCAGCTTGGGTCTTGAGATTTTTATTGATCTGTTACCCAGAAGCGCTTCATATTTCAGAATGATATAAAGAAAAACAAACAGAACTTTCGATTTTTCCCACAGATCTGTGTGTTTCTCTTCTAAGACTGCTGGGAGAAAAATACTTTTTTAATCTTGTATGTGTACTATGTGTTTTTTCTGTAAGAATAAGTCAAATTCATCCGACAGTTTTTCCAATTTGCCCACTTTGTCCGGATCGTAATCACTTCAAAGAAAAATAAATAAACAAATTTGTAATATTCTCAGTTACTTGAGGTTGTTTGCGTCCCTCTTGTCTACAGATCTATAATATCCCTTCGTCTTGAATTTATTTTTCTAACCAAGATTTCACCTTTCATGACCACATCAGGTGTATTATTTATTCAAGATATTTAAAAATGAATCACTATGCAATTCAAAAAAAGGGCTTTGTTTCCTGTGAAGAGATTAAAGAGATCACCGCGGTCGGCGGCGGCGGAAGATCTGTGGAGAAAAAAGAAACTGTTGTTTGCCCAAAGCCGCGGCGGTTCGGCCTAATCCATACCACCCTTAACGACTTTTCTTCAATGAGACCTCTCCGATGGCATGCCAGGTAGATTTTGTAATTTTACATACCTTTTCTGGTCTTTTGATTCAAAATTATTTCATGCGTTCTGATTTTTCTTGAAAAAATTTGTGTTCTTTCCCTAGCAGCCATCAGCAAGATATTTGTGAAGTTAAAGCTGGAAATGAACTGCTTGACATTATTCTTGCAAAGGTTTGTTTTCTGTGTAATTATTATTTGAAAATGGATGGAGCAGATGGATCATTCATTGTGTGTGACTTTTACGGCTTAATTTTATTTTGCATTTAATGTTAGTAACTAAAATCTGTTTCTTATTTAAAGCTTTCAACCTGCCTCTGAAATTTGGTTTTGAATCTAATAGGGTGGTTCTGGTGTCGATCAATCCGTTACCCATGTAGCCTCGTCGCCCCCATTTTTTTCAGGGTCGCCACCGAGTAGAGTATCTAACCCACTAACTCAGGACGCACGCTTCGGGGACGAGAAATTCTACCCCATCTCACCACGTGCAATCCCAACCCCATCAGCAGAAGGGTCTGGTCTGGCCCCTTCCCCATCATCCACTCGCAAGGGTGGATGTGTTCGAGCAAATTTTGGTAACAATCCGGCCGTGAGAGTCGAGGGGTTCGACTGCCTCGACAGGGATAGGCGAAACTGCAGCATCCCGGCCCTGGCCTAGAGTGTAATTGTACAAAGAATCCAAGCCGATTTTCGACAAACTGGCTTTTGTTCTCGGAAGAAGAAGATTTTTGCACAATCTTTTGATTGTGTGAGCTAAGTAAGTAATAGGTGGATTATTGATAATTTTTGTCCAAAAAGCGTGTATGTAAATGTTATTTCAAAGTGTCTGTAATTAAAGTAATGCATTGTAAGTATGAGTTGGAAGCTATTAACCGATTTCACCCCCTCTTTTTAATATTGTAAGTAAGAGATGAGAGGAGGGGGATTCTTGGTAATTTGTGTCCATTTTTTAGATTTGATTCTGGAGGGCTTTATGCCAAGCAAAATTTGTATAATAGGGAAATCTACGTGGTATTGAGTCATTGCCCTAATCTTTTTGTTTCTTTTTGGGAAGAGTCGTCATCTTTGTAGTCCAATTCGCTTTGTATATGTTAAATTATTAAAAAAAAAAATCAACTTTTTTATAGATAATAACAATTCAAAGCGTGGTGTTTATTTTTGGTTTCAAAAGTTGCTATCATGCTAATATTGTTATATGTGGTGCTTTTGATGATGATGCGTGTCTCATTTGTTTGCCACGCGAAAACGCAACATTATTAGGCTCCGTTGAAGATAATCATCGACCCATTGACGCAATAATGTTGCTTGTTTTTTGTAAGAATGAAAATGAATATAGCTAAATAGTATTAGATTCGAGTTCGATTCACTTCATATAAATATAGTTTTGAGCACGGTTCGAGTTCGGTTCGTTTTAAATTTATTAAGCATTATTCATTGTAGCACGAGAGACAATTAAAATCGAACTAACATTTTGGGTATTTCTATATTTTCATGCAAAATTTAGGGATATTTAAACATTTTTTAGAAAATTTGGGGGTAAAAGAGACTTTCAGAAGTTGAGATTCACTTTGGTGGGTCAAAGTAAAAAAAAAAGCTGAAATTTTCGAAAATCTGAAGGAAATTGAATTGAACAAGTGCAACCACATTTACTNTTCAGTTTCATCCTCATATATTCATATCTTAGTCAAATATCATATTACCACCTATAATTGCATTTTCTCAAATTTGAATTATTCCGTGTAAACTATGAATATTTATTAAATTTTTTATAACAATAAGGAAGTAAAATAAATATAAAAATTAGCAAATTAAACATTATTGAATAAATAATAAAATATTATAAACAATTTATCATAACAACTTTTTCTTGAAAAAAATAATTTCATTTCATTCAACTAATATCATTCAATAAAAACATATTAGAATTAACATCATAGCCGAAAAATCATATATATTAATTTAATTGAATATTCGAGCCGGATATGAATATGATTCTTTAAGACCTGCCACTATCTCCATATCCAAAAATCATCATATCCCATTAACTATTTATTTAATTGAGTAAAAAATCATCTTAGTATCCTCCTCCATTCGAGTCAGATATCAGTTTCTTTATTTGATTCAGAAAAAATTGTCATCTCTAGAGATATATTGAGCATGAGGGGACTTGAATTCAAAACTCGTGAATATTTCCATGATTTGTGTTAAAATTTGTCAAAGCAGCACATGTTTGAACTATTTGTGATTATTAGACCTTCAGCGAGGATAATACTAAGAACATCCACAATGGAAAACCCACCAACTCATCAAAAAACTTGGGATTCACTGCCACATACTCATTATAACAACATATCTCTTTTACCCACATTCCTTTTAACATTCAAACTCATTATTTATGGGTCTCACAGTCCACTCAATCATCTTAAATTTTTTTCATATTAAATAAATATGTTTTAAATATATTTTACATTATTTAAATCATTATTCTAATTTTTAAAACCATCTTATTTTTAATAAAATAATTTTATTAATCTTAAAATATAATATTAATTTTTTAAAAAATATATTTATTAAATAAAGTAGGTGTTCGAAAGAAATAATTATGAAATTGAAATGAAATAATAACTTAGAAATAAACCACACTTTCATAAAATTAAAAATAACATATGAAATAATAATTCATAACCGTTGGGAATTCAAAATTTTAAAAATTTAAAAGTAAAATTAAAATAATTCAAAACATGTGGGACCCGCGCATCAGCGACGGTTTATGGAAAAATGTAGCAAATAAGCGACAGTATTTAAAAAACCGTCGCTAATTGTCGAATTTTTTAAAAAAAGTAAACTGAAAGAGGGGCGTTAACGCCCACTCACAATGGAGAGGGACACCCCATTGTGGGTGCCCTAAGGATGACCATAAACTGAACCAAACCACTTAGTTTGGGTCTGTTTTTAGTTGATCACGGTTTGAATCAGTTTTAAAATTCAAACTATTGGGTACATTAATTGGTTTGTTTCAAAGTTTAGATAAAAAAAAAATCCAAATCAAATCGACACAAAACAATTTTAAAAGTATACTTTATTTTATTTTCAGCAATAAATTTGTGTAATTTATTTTATTTATTTCTAAAATATGTTTAATTGTTTTACTAATTATTATTTTCTAATATGTATCTGGATATTTGTATATTTATAGTAAATACTTTAAAAAAATATAAACTAGGTTTAAAAATCATCAAAATATTTCATTTAGAAAAAAAAAAATTCAAATTCAATAATTTATGAATCAAGTCAAATCAAACTGAACCGAATAAAAAATATAAGTTCGGTTTTTATTTTTTTTAATTGTTCGATTTGATTTGCTATTTAGAAAAACTGGTAAAAACTTGGTTTGTGTTGAAAAATTATTTAAAAATGTGAAAAATATTTGTGTTAAAAATGTGAATGTTGAATGTTGAAAATTAGGTAAAATTAGGTGTTGAATATTGAAAATTAGTGTGTGATGATGTAGGTAATGATGTATTTTATTTTTGGATTATTTGTAAAAATTTTCTATAAATAGATCTCTCATTTGTGAAGAAAATCACAATTGAGTTGAGAGAAAAATATTATAAAGTGTGTAGTGTGATAATTTTGAGAGTTTGAGATTTTTACTTTTTACCGTAAATTTTTACTTTTTCACAACACGTTATCAGCACGAAGCTCTAAAAGTCCTCCATATTTTTCCAAGCTCCGAACAGAAGAAAAAGGTAACAAAAGTAATAATATTTATTTTACTGTTATTTATTTATTGTTTATATATGTAATATATAATATAATGTTATTGTTAGAAATAATAAAAATAATTTTTTCAAAAACTTGTTATAAATCCTGGGAGGATGTTAAGACGACATCCCACACTCCCGGTAAGGGATACGACAAGTATAAAAGCCTATAAGGTTTTTAAAAAAAATAACTTATGACACCTAATTATAATAATGTGATATGATATACATAATTATTTAAATATGACTAATATTATATACACCATATTATTACCATAAAATTATACAAATACATACATTTATTTTCTTATACACCAACGGTAATAAACGGTAACAAAACGGCTAGTTTTTGCTCTATAAATACAATCTCACAAATACATTCAATCACTCCAACTTTCTCTTCTTCTCTAAAAATTATTCTTCATCAAATTTTCGAAGAAAAAAAGAAGATGGCTTTCACGAGGTTATTTTTAATTATTTTGGTTATCATACTCACCAGTCTTGTATTTATCGGAGAATATCCTCCTCGTGTGTTTTCTTTATTTTTACGAATACTTGTACTTGTTGTTTATCCATTACTTTGTATTGCAATATTCATTAACTAATAAAATGCATCGTAATTTTTAGTACCACCATGGCAAACTTGGCAAAGCTCGAATTCATCGCTCTTGATATTACTGGGAAAAACTATATGCCATGGACTCTTGATGTAGAAATGCATCTTGAGTCATTGGGTCTAAGCGAGACCATTAAAGAAAATGGTATATCTTCATCACAAGAAAAAGCAAAAGCTATAATATTTTTACGACGACACCTTGATGAAGGTTTAAAATGTGAATATCTCATCGAAAAAGATCCCATGGCTCTGTGGAAAGGATTAAAAGAGAGATTTGAACATATAAGGGAAGTTATACTTCCGACCGCCCGTGATGAATGGAATATGTTAAGATTCCAAGACTTTAAAAAAGTCAGTGATTACAATTCAGCGATGTATAGAATAATCTCGCAGTTAAAATTTTGTGGACATGAGGTTACAGAATCGGAAATGCTTGAAAAAACATTTTCCACGTTTCACGCATCAAATATAACACTACAGCAACAATATAGAGTGCGTGGATTTGCGAGATATTCTGAACTCATCGCCTGTCTTCTTGTGGCGGAAAAGAACAACGAGCTATTAATGAGAAATCATCAGTCCCGACCCACTGGATCAACAGCATTTCCAGAAGTAAATGCTGTAAGTAAAAATGAATTTAAACCTGGAAACCAAAATCAAATTCAAAGACAAGGTTTTGGTCGAGGTCGAGGTCGAGGTCGAGGTCGTGGACGTGGACGTGGACGAGGAAGTGGTCGTGGTCGTGGACGCGGCCGTGGTTTTGAAAATAATCGAGATAGTTATTTCTATAACTCATCTCAAAATAACGTCCCAAACCATCCACAGAAAAGGCATCAAGAAAACATGAGTGTTAATGAAAATCACTCGAAAAGATTTGAAAGTTCTTGTTTCAGATGCGGTACTCCAGGACATTGGTCTCGTATTTGTCGAGCCCCTGAGCATCTTTGCAAACTTTATAAAGAATCGATAAAGGGGAAAGAAAAGGAGACCAACTTCACTGAGCGAAGTGACCGTTTGAGTGATTCAACTCATTTTGATGCTGCTGATTTTATGAATGATTTCTCTGGAAATGATCAATATGTTGGTGGGATAGAAATGAACAATATTGATGCTGCAGATTTTCTCAATGATTTCTCTGAAAATGAACAATATAGTGGTAGAATATAAATGTACAATAATTTATTTTTCATGTATTTATATGATAATGTTTTATTGTACAATTATGATATGTGTTATATTTAAATATGTATTGTCATTAATTTTTTTTCATTGCATATTTTTTGAAGTTCAAATATGGAAAATGCTATGAGCAAAGCTGAAGTTTGCATACCCGATAGTGGTACAACGCACACTATCCTCCGAGATAAAAGATATTTCTTGGAACTAAAACCAACAAAAACAACGGTGAATACAATATCAGGTCCTGTAGACTTGATTAAAGGATGTGGTAAAGCACAATTTTTGTTACCTAATGGTACAAAATTTTTGATCAATGATGCTTTATATTCACCACAATCGAAAAGAAATTTGTTGAGTTTTAATGATATATATTCCCATGGGTATGATACTCAAACAATGAATGAAGGGAATGAGAAATATATGTGTCTTACCACATATAAATCAGGAAAGAAATATGTGATTGAAAAACTACCAATGCTCCCTACTGGATTGCATTATACACATATACGTCCCATTGAATCAAACATGGTAATTGATAATTCTTCAATATTAACCAATTGGCATGATCGATTAGGACATCCTGGTTCAACAATGATGCGAAGAATTATAGAAAATACACATGGTCATCCATTGAAAGACCAGAAGATCTTTCAGAATAATAAGTTTCAATGTAAAGCATGTTCTCTTGGAAAACTTATTATAAGACCATCACCAGCCAAAATCCAAACTGAATCACCAATGTTTCTTGAACGTATTCAGGGTGATATTTGTGGACCAATCCATCCACCATGTGGACCATTCAGATACTTTATGGTATTGATTGATGCCTCCAGCAGATGGTCACATGTATGTTTATTGTCAACTCGAAATGTTGCATTTGCAAGATTACTTGCTCAAATAATAAAATTGAGGAATCAATTTCCCGATTATACAATCAAGAAAATTAGACTTGATAATGCTGGTGAATTTACTTCCCAGACTTTCAATGATTATTGTATGTCTATGGGAATCATTGTTGAGCATCCTGTTGCTCATGTACATACTCAAAATGGATTGGCTGAATCATTGATTAAACGTCTGCAAATGATTGCTAGACCAATGATTATGAAAACAAAGCTCCCTATTTCTATATGGGGACATGCAATTTTACATGCTGCTTCATTAATTCGCATCAGACCAAGTGCATATCATAAATACTCCCCATTGCAGCTTGCATTTGGTAAAGAACCAGACATTTCTCATCTGAGAATTTTTGGATGTATGGTGTATGTGCCTATTGCACCACCTCAACGAAAGAAAATGGGACCTCAAAGAAAGATTGGAATTTATATTGGTTATGATAGTCCATCGATCATTCGATATCTTGAACCACAGACAGGCGACGTGTTCACAGCACGTTTTGCTGATTGTCATTTTAATGAGGAAATCTTCCCAATGTTAGGGGGAGAACAGAAACATACCGAAAAAGAAATTACATGGTATGTATCATCATTGTTACATCTGGATCCAAGAACAAAACAATGTGAAAAAGATGTACAGCAAATTGTGCACTTGCAAAGAATAGCAAATCAAATACCAGATGCATTTGCAGACACAAAAGGGGTAACTAAATCATATATACATGCTGCAAATGCCCCTGCTCGAATTGAAATTCCGAAGAAACAAATTGAAGATAGTCATGATGTCATTAAACGCCTGAAGCGTGGAAGGCCAGTTGGTTCCAAGGATAAAAATCCTCGAAAAAGAAAATTCATAGAGAAACACAATGATCACAAAATAGAGAATGATGTTCCTGAAGAAACACATAATGATCACAAAATAGAGAATGATGTTCCTGAAGAAACACATGATGATGAAAATGTTTTGTCAGAACCACAAACTGACGAGAATCATGAAATCTCTATCAATTATATTAATACTGGAAAAATATGGAACCGAAAAGATATAGAAGAAATTGATGATATATTTTCTTATAATGTGGCAATCGACATCATAAATGATAATGAAGATCATGAACCAAAATCTTTTGGTGAATGTAAAAATCGGCAGGATTGGATAAAATGGAAAGATGCCATCCAGGTTGAATTGGATTCGCTAAATAAACGTAATGTTTTTGGACCTATAGTCCTTACACCTGAAGGTGTAAAACCTGTTGGATACAAATGGGTTTTTATTCGAAAGCGAAATGAGAAAAATGAAATAGTAAGATATAAAGCTCGACTTGTTGCACAAGGTTTTTCTCAAAGGCCTGGAATTGATTATGAAGAAACGTATTCTCCTGTGATGGATGCAATTACGTTTCGGTATTTGATTAGCTTGGCAGTATCTGAAAATTTAGAAATGCGTCTTATGGATGTTGTTACAGCCTACTTATATGGATCACTTGATAGTAATATATATATGAAAATCCCTGAAGGATTTAAGATGCCTGAAGCACAAAGTTCAAAACCCAGAGAATGTTATTCTGTGAAATTACTAAGATCATTATATGGGTTGAAGCAATCCGGCAGAATGTGGTATAATAGGCTAAGTGATCACTTGATGAAAAAGGGATATGTAAATAATTCAATATGCCCTTGTGTTTTCATTAAGAAAACAACATCCGGATGCGTAATTATTGCTGTATATGTTGATGATTTAAACATCATTGGAACAAATAAGGAAATTCAAGAAGTTGTGTCATACTTGAAAGAAGAATTTGAAATGAAGGATCTTGGAAAAACCAAGTATTGTCTGGGTTTACAAATTGAACAAAAAGAATGTGGAATATTTGTTCACCAGACAAATTATACAGAAAAGATCCTTAAACGTTTTAATATGGACAAATCAAATCCTTTAAGTACTCCAATGGTTGTTAGATCATTAAACATAGAAAAGGATCCATTCCGTCCATGTGAAGATGATGAAGATATTCTTGGTCCAGAAGTACCATATCTAAGTGCTATCGGTGCCCTTATGTATCTTACAAATTGTACAAGGCCTGATATATCTTTTGCCGTAAATTTATTGGCAAGATTTAGCACATATCCAACAAAGAGACATTGGAACGGAATTAAACATATATTCCGTTATCTACGAGGAACGACAGACTTGGGACTTTTGTATTCAAAAGATGCTAATCCAAGTATAATTGGTTATGCCGATGCTGGATACTTATCTGATCCACACAAAGCACGTTCTCAAACTGGATATGTATTTACTCGTGGAGGCACTGCAATTTCTTGGCGTTCACAGAAACAAACACTTGTAACAACTTCATCAAATCATGCCGAGATTATTGCACTACATGAAGCAAGCCGTGAATGTGTGTGGTTAAAATCAATGACTCAACATATCCAAATCTCATGCGGATTATCATTCGACGAGAAGCCTGTGATACTATATGAAGATAATGCTGCATGTGTTGCTCAAATGAAAGAAGGATACATAAAAAGCGACAGAACTAAACATATTCCTCCTAAGTTCTTCGCATTCACCAAGGAGCTTGAGAAGAATAAATGTATTGATGTTCGTCACATTCAATCAAGTGAAAACTCATCAGATCTCTTCACAAAGGCACTTCCTACGACAATATTCAGAAAGCACATATATAATATTGGGATGCGCAATCTACGAAATTTGTGAAGAATTGTTCGTGTCAACATGAGGGGGAGTTTACGTGACTGCACTCTTTTTCCCTTACTATGGTTTTTATCCCAATGGGTTTTTCCTAGTAAGGTTTTTAACGAGGCAGTATAAAAACACGTAATGTATACAATCATTATGATCATCATCACAAGGGGGAGTGTTGAAAAATTATTTAAAAATGTGAAAAATATTTGTGTTGAAAATGTGAATGTTGAATATTGAAAATTAGGTAAAATTAGGTGTTGAATATTGAAAATTAGTGTGTGATGATGTAGGTAATGATGTATTTTATTTTTGGATTATTTGTAAAAATTTTCTATAAATAGATATCTCATTTGTGAAGAAAATCACAATTGAGTTGAGAGAAAAATATTATAAAGTGTGTAGTGTGATAATTTTGAGATTCTGAGATTTTTACTTTTTACCGTAAATTTTTACTTTTTCACAACAGTGTGATGGGTTTTGCTCACTTATAGTTAGTATCCCAACTGTAGGATATGACTAACCGTTAGTTTGATAAGTTATTAGGTTAAACTAAAAGTATACACAACTAAGACTAGGAAAATTTTATGGCGACAATTTCGGAAGGACAAGAAATGTGGGCATTTATACGTCTGGAAACTTGACAAATGCTGGGTTTGGTCATGTGTTGTGGCGTCAGTACCCAACACCATAGCTGTGTTTGTTGTTTAATTGGTTTTCCGGAGTTCATATATATTATCAACATTGATGTGAATGTGAGATAAAAATTATATCAAAAACTCCCTACTAATATTTTATCTGACGAGTCCATCTCACGTATTTTTTTATACTGTGGTTTACCTCGTTAATATGATTTACATGTTATTGCGTCAACTCAAATGTGTACCTAGCACGCATAGCAAAGTAATGACTACGAGTTTGATCGTCATAAAAAAAATCTCATATGACGTTACATCATACATATAGAAATACTGAATCAAAATCATCACAAAGTTCCCAATGACACATATATTTCGAAAAGATTGTAAGTTTAATTAATTGTTTGCAAGGAACAATTCAATCTTAAAAAACAATATAAAGATCAAATAATTATTCACTTGATGGCATCACTCATTTATACAAATAACAATTTTCAGCTCTTTGAAGAGGTTGAGAAATAAAATTTTATAAGTAGATATACTATAACCTTTATGTGTTATAATATATACAATTATTCATGTAAATTATAAGTGTATATAAATTAACTGGTAAATTAAAATCTATTATTTTATAATGAAGTTATAATTAAAAATTAAATATATATAATTAACTAAAATAAATTGTCTTTGATTGAATTTAAGGGAAAAAAATGAACTCATGAAGTAATATTATTTGAGTGCAACAATTGTTATTGTTGGGAGAGCATTCTCCATGCAGTATCTGGATTGATATACATACAAAGAGAGCAATCGACAGGTGAAATTTGACAATTTTATGATTTAAAATATTGTAATTATATCGTTATTGTATAATGATGAATGTTCAATTCTACGAATGAGTTCATATGAAATACAATTAGTTTTTTTTGTACTTTTTGGTACATTTTCTCTTTACGTTGTGTCTGAACGATCATGAATCATTGGCAAGTAAAAGATTGGTTTATATACAAATAAATATTTGTTGATTGGCGAATGACTTTAATTTTGGATGAAAAAAGTGATAACAATAATAAACGTGAATATAATTTGATTGATAATTATAAATATCTAACAAATATATTTACATTCTTAATCATTCAAATTAACGATATCAAATCGAATGATAATTTCTTTAAGACAGCAGTCAAAGATACCACGTTCCGTTGCGTTGACAAAGTTTCCCAATTTCGACTATGGCGTGTGTGCACTTGCTATAAATCGCGTGGGTTATCAAGCTTTCTCTGCGGCTTTAATTTCCTGCTTTTCCCACTGTCTCTTTTCACAAATTCACAGAGAAAAGGAGAGTAAAGTGTTGGGAGTGAACTCGGTGAAGATGGAAGAAAAAGGGTCGTCTTTAGTTCATCTTTTGGTTATAGTACTGAGCTTAACTGCATTCGGATTTGCCATTGCTGCTGAACGACGTCGTAGCACTGTAATTGCTCTCTTCTTCACTCCCTCTTTGTCGTCTCTATGTGTATGGGCGCAAATATATGTTGACTGAACTAGCAATTAACTGGGTTTTTGTAGATCGTATCGGGTTGTTATTAAAATTTGGTATGATTTTTCATTTTTGGTCTCATTTGGTTTGTTTCTTGAGATTTTGTACTTGACGATTGTTTCTATGATTGGAAAGGTGTCGAACGGAAGGTCGATTTGGGCTGGAAATGATTTTGTGAATGATTGACAGGGTTTGTTTATTTAGCGTTTTGCCTAAATAATATGATCTTTTTAATGCCTTTAATGGGGGGTGATGACAATGCTGAGTGCTTGAATGCTCTGTGGATTTTTATGAGATATTAACTATAATCGATGACTGATTAAGTTTGAAGTGATGTGATGCACTTAAGTTGCCTTTTCGGCGAAAAGAATTTTCTTTTTGTCTTCTTTTTTGCTCCATTGTATGAACCGTTCAACGAGATTGAACAAGCTAAGTCCCGTGAAATTAAGAGTTGCACCAACCCTTGGTTAATTGGTTGGCCAAGTAAATTGAATATTCACTGGGATCTTGATATTTATCTTGTTTAGGATACTTTTTAGGAAGGTTTTACTGCTTTCCAGTTTCCATCCCATATTCTGGCAAACATTGGAAGGCTCTTGCAAGTTGAAACTTTTGTTTCTTGGAAGTTGGAACCGAGAACTAAGTAGTGTACCTATTTAAATGTGAAATGTGAAGTGCTACAAGATAGTATGAGTGAATTTTCAAAAGAAAAAAAGTAAAGAAAATGTCAAGTGACAGATATTTTCTTGCATTATATGAATTTCAGAAGCTTCGAAGATAATTTACAAAGATATGATGTTATGATTTATGAACAAATTTCTTATTCAGCTATGCCACATTGTGAAACAAAGGTAGGATGTGATGAATTGTTTATCAAGTAAGTCACTTTAATGTCCTTGAAAATACTGAGTGATAACCTTGGCTTGTAATTTCCATGATTTACATTGCTCAATGAACAAAAACTTGTATTCCTGTTTGGTCGTGCTACACATGAAAATAAATTAGAATATGTTTTCAGGCAAACCAGTGCAATTTCCTGCTGTTTGTAGAAGTGATTGTAATTCCTAATTTTAATTGCCCCCGTGATTCCTAGAAGCAATTTTGTTAGCTTTCTCCTGGCTAGGTGGCCGATACGACGTTCTCTGTCCCACGAGTTCACATACAGCCTTTGATTTCTAGACAAAGACCATTTTCGTGGGTACTTTGTTGTTTATGTTTCACCGTTCTTTCTTTTATAATTTATACTTACTTTTCGAAATTGGGCGACTCTGAATGAAATTTCAACACATTTTGGCTGTTCGAGTTCCTTAAAGCTTCCTGGTTGTTTAGTTACTTCTGTTGTTAGTAGTGTTTGGTGAACATTGTTGGTATGGATGAATAATTACAATTGAAGCTCCCTCTTTGTGCCCCAATCAGCATATTCTATTGCTTTAGGGTAAGGGGAAGATTCCAATTACAAGTTCATGGGAATGGTTTGCCTGCATTTGTGTTTCTTTTATGGTCACCAAAATCGGAAAGGAAACAGATTGTGAGGGCCCTAGTATAGTTCAGGACCGAGTCTCATTATATTATTATGCACAATACCTTCTCCTTTGGAAGGGAACCAAGAGATAAAACTTGTGATAGATAATACTTGAGTGAGAGATTTTGTTTGCATTCAGGTGGATGCTGGAAGCAGCAATTTTGATCTAATCACCATATATCGTCCTTGGAATATGTTTAACCTGGAAAACTAAAATATGCAACCTTTCTCTTATGTACTATGCTTAACTGGGAAAAAAATATATTTAGCTGCATACAAAAGGAACTTGTATCAATACCCATAAGTTTATTATTTTGCTACCGTTAGTATACATCCAACTTTGCTTTTGGTTGTAACTCACTGGATTTTAGAATTTGTTTCACCTGAACTATCCTCCGTAAAACGTAGTGGGTTTACTGCACCTTGCACACAAGTGTGACTATTAAGAGTAGACAACAATGGGTTGTAATAGCTATACTTGGTTCTTGTAGATACTCTTATGTGTGAATTCAGCGTTCCAACATGCTTTGGACGTCATTTTTATTAGATATTTGAGCCAAAAAAACATGATAAAATATTATCCAATTTTAGTGACCGAATGGTAGTCCTTGGACGAAAGTTCTTGTTTTGAGATGGTGAAATATACATGAGTAGTGAAGCGAGCCATTTTGAAGGAGAAACAACATCCCTTTTTCGATGGGAGTTGACATTATTGTGTTGTCAGACTGATACCTGACGACAGTTCAACATTCGATTGGCTGAGTCAACTTTTGATTTAAGAGAAGCTAATGTTGGCATTGTGCAACACAATTGACCACATGTTAGATGAATTATAGCAAATTTATGTGGATATTTAGTGGAATGTGGTCAAGTGACTGCTCTTGTGGAGTAGCGGTGATACGAAATTGTCTTAACTTTAGGATTATTTGCATGTACTGATGTACATTTCCTGTAAGTAGATATAAAGATACTATTCGATTTATAAAATCGATAAATTGCCAATTGGGGTTAGATATCAACAGTTTCGGTATCTTTAGGGTCATCTTACGGACAAAAAGACCGAATGATCAAACCCGGGGAAATCAGGTTTATAACCTTGTGAAGATTTCAACTCTGACCTGTGTATTTGTTTAATAATTATCCCATGCACAGGACCATGAGTTTATAGTTTCCAACAGGCGACCATTATCTTACACATGGCATCCCTTATTTTTTGGCAAATGTGAAGGTTATAGATAAAAAAAAGGCAAAGATGGTTATAGATCGAACAAAAAAATTTGATCAAGAGTCATTTCACAAACTCTCCCTTGTTAAACCCATGGTGTTTCCCATATTCTCCTTGGGCTTAACATTACTGTACTGGTTTCTGATGTAAATTTGTGGCACTAAACAAAATCAAAATATATTTACCAGACACTTTGGTGATTATTCGAGCATGCTGGTTATGATTTTCTCTCTGTTTGCATTGGTTTTGTAAGTTTACTTAATTTAGTAGCAAAAACCAGGATGTAAGTTGGCCAACACGGTTCAGCATGACTACCGACTGCTTAACTAGTTGTCCTTGTAATTGTTTTGAACTTAGCTTAGCTAGGATCTGGGCAAAGGGTATATGCTATTAGTTAGTTAGGAGTCCTTGTGAAGTTTGAGTTATCAGCATAAAGATTGTTTCGAGTATAAAGGCCATGAACTTGTTTTGAATTATTTTTTCCTGTATAAAGGGCGTTTCTAATTATGGTTGTATCTTTCTCTCTTATTCTTTGCGTGACAGGGCACTTTAACCATAGAAGAGGTCACTAATCGAACATATTGCGTCTACAAGTCTGATGTTGCCACAGGATATGGAGTGGGGGCATTCTTGTTTCTTCTCTCAAGTGAAACTTTGCTTATGGGCGTTACCAAGTGCATGTGTTTTGGAAGGCCTTTGGTTCCTGGTGGAAATCGTGCCTGGACCATAATATATTTTGTTTCTTCGTGGTAAGAGAATGTATTCTTTATACAGTTTTTGTTTTTCGTTTCCATTTCTTCCATTAGTTTCTTGTTCTATATGATGTATATTTATGTACATGAAGACGGCAATCTAGTACATTTTTCACCGGTTTTTCTATCTCATTAGATTCTTTAGCAGGTTTCATGCAACTCGGTAGTATATAATTCTAATGATTTATCCAAATATGTAGGATGACATTTATAGTAGCAGAAGCGTGCCTAATCGCTGGTGCTAAGAACAACGCATATCACACCAAATACCGTAACATGATCTTAGCAGACAATTTTTCTTGTGAATCTTTACGGAAAGGTGTATTCATTGCTGGGGCAGTCTTTGTGGTTGGAACGATGGTTCTGAATATCTACTACTACATGTACTTCTCTAAAGCTACCACTCAACCTGCTCATAAAACTAACCGTGCTTCTTCAACCGTTGGCATGACTGGGCGAGTGTAGATTTCAACGCGAGACTTAAAGAATTATCTGCAATGATATCTAGTTTGCCAAATGATGATTTTTGGATGAATCAGATCACGTAGAATCGTGTTTCGTGTGGCATGGTGAAAATTTTCAGTTGTTAGGGCTATATTAGGATCAATATCACATTAATTTCAGTTGATTTATTTTGCTATTCAAAGGCTTTACTGTTTATTATGATAATTTTGGTGTATCAATGTTGTGTGGTAATACTTAATAGAGGTTTGATATGATAATTACTAAAGCAGTAATTTTGAGTGATGTTTTTGTTTTATCTAAAATAATACCATTCATATAATTTGCAACAGAAGCTATTTCTAAGTAGAGAGCAAAAGTTAAATATACTATTTTTTTTAAAATCTTATTTCTTTTAATATTTCATCCCTAAAACAAAGTTATATGTAGAGATATTGACACGTTCTATATGATATGTATGTCCAATGCCATGCTAAGGTTTTTATATATGTTAGTCAGTAGACACGCCATTTGGTGTGAAAACCATGTCAAATGATCTTTAAAATGTTTTACACCAATATTTGTATATAAATTATCCCCTGTGTTTGGTTCATAATATCTCTATCTTTAACGGTTGTCCCCTCACCAAATCAAGGAGTTTTTGCTGAATTAGTAAAGTTTGAACTTTGAAGAGAGGGAGAGTGAAAAAAGAAAATGAAGCTAAGAGGAAAAATGTTAATAATAAAAAAAAAAGAATAATAGACACCCTCCAGATTATTGCACTGAAAGGAAAAAATGGCAAAATGGAGAGTAAAAAGACAGCAAGAGAGAAACAAATCCAAGGTACAAAATCTAAAAAGTGCTGTCCAGAAGATCAGACAAATACCTTCTCATTTTTTTCAACCTTTTTCATAGCCAGAGCCAAACAATCCTCAAGACCCTTTTCGGAACAAAACCCGATAATCCACAATCTTGGACTAGAGATCATACTGTACTTTCTGAGAATGTATGGATATTATATTTCTATTTCTTCATATGCTAGCTCAAAGCATTTATGCTTTTTTTAATATATATATATATATATATAACCATATATATATATATATATATATATATAACCATAAGCAATTTGGTTATTGAGAATAAGGGTGGGATCGAGTTGTCTCGTAAACTTCTTACTCAATTCTTATATCAATAAAATTGATTTTTTTCCTCCCGATCTTGTACCCGAATCTGGTCAAATAAGGAGATGATATCCCCGACTGAAGATTTATTTTGTATAATTTTATTTTAATTATAATATTTGTTTATGTGATTTTTTTATTCGAACTAATTAGTTAAGCTTTTAATTTAAACCCTAAAATCGTCATATATATGAGTTAACCACTTTTTTAAATATGTTAGCCAACTATGATATGCCCTTCAACCCAATATTATATTATTTAAAATTATAATATTCTAACTCAATGTGTTAATAATATTATAATATTTTTTAAAAAAACTAAAAAAAAAACTCTCGAAAATACAGTTCGGGGTTTTTTCGGGATAGGAATGAGATGAGATTCATGATGACTTTGAGATTTTTATTTTTTTTGTCAGGCCTAATCGAGACTGAAAATATATTTTTTTCCTCCTCATATTTGTGTAATTTTAAGACAAATATATTCGTGGAATTATACGTTATAAATACACGTTCTCTAATTTTGCATATTTAAAAAATCAAAAAAAAAATTTAATCAATTGGGCTTAATTTGTCAGGTATCAGTCTATTCGGGCTTATGTGGGTTAATACATCAATCAAGATTTCCTTTACCTTATTATTATTTTTGAGAATAAAGGTTTTCTACTTTTCTTGATTTGATCTGCCTCGATCGAACTAAAATTGAACTTAAAAATGAGACCTACCCACCTTACCCCTAGGTCCTGTGTGCCCATCACCCTCGATAAACTGATCGATAAACTGATCGATGATCTTACATAAATAATCTTGCAATTTTTTTAAAAAAATACATTAAATTTAATATATAAACATAATAGAATGATTCACCATCAAATATTTTATTTTGAATCAAGAATTTGTCCTATTATTCTTGAGGTAAAGATATATTTTATTTTCTTTATCATTCAAGAACTCCATATTATTAAANTATATTTGTTGGGAATTTGTTTGGTACAATGATCACTCATATTCTAAAAAAGTCAGAATTGGAATTTAAAAATATAAGCTAATCAAGTTCATTGCATCATGTCAATTAAATTCTTAGGTCTTTCATGTCACTTGTCCCTCTCTCTATATAAAACTCACACAAAGCTAAGTGTGTTTTAGAGAATTAGTCAAGCTTGTCGCGACTTACCAGCAACAAATCCGGTAGCCGGAACACAAGAAACCGAAGCATTTTTTTGTACGTGGGTTCACCGGAGATGTCATCTTCCGGCGGAAAAAGACAGGTTTTGCCCTCGTATATTGCCCTGTTTCTTGTCATCTTAATAGTGCGTACATGGAATTGCTGCCAAAGCAAGGTAGGGGCGGTAAGGACATTTCCAGAAAAAGCTCCTTCCCCTTCTCCTTCTCCTCTTCCTCCCAAGAATCAAACCATAATCTCCATAGAGCATTTCAATGGCAGTAATGGTACATTTCTTGATTACAAAAGGAAGATACCAAGCTGCCCAGATCCTCTTCACAATTAGTGGAGTTAGTTAATTCAGTTATATTGCTCTTTGGTTTATATTAGTTTGATGTTTTTTCTCGTATTTTTTTCTCATGAGTACCCTAGGAACTGAATGTTGAATGAGTAAACCGTGAGTACTTTGTTACAAAATTGATGATCGCATTCGCCAAGAATATATAATATTATAGGTGAGTTCTTGACATCCGGTTCTGTTATCACGCAATCAGGTGTTAATAAATAACTCTATGCCATCATTTTAACTTGAACCACAGTTAAATTCGTGGGGAAAGTTGTTGTTTATTTAATTTGTTTGTTTCGGCATGTTTTATTTTTAACTGCATTGATGCCAAATCCAATTCTTTCACCATTAGAGCAAACTTTACAGACTTTGTTTTCTTCTCGGAGCCTCTGGAGATAGATATCCAGCTGAGTCTTGTTCTTTTTTATGATTAGAAACACACGACTTTACAAAGATTTCAGACACAGTTTTCAATTTTAGTATTGCTTAAAGTGGTTGCTGGTATATTGCATACAAGGAGTAAAGTTTGTACCTTTTGAATCCTTGTTACGTTACCTCATTTTCCCACAACTGTTATGTTTAGGTATAGTGCACTTGTCATCTAGTCATCAATGGCAAGCTAGGGTTTAAATCTATTTCTTGATCATGAGTACCGAAAACATAGGAGTGATGGGATTGATTACTTCACTGAAGCAAACATTGATGGGATTTGTACTTTCACTTCCACGATATTATTGGCTTTCTCGTAGAATTTATCCGGTGTCACACGATTAAAATTTGGTGTATAGATCTTCCATATAATGCAATGATCCCGGTTGAAATAAGCATGAAATTTTAAAGAAATCAATTACATAAAACCCTTTGCAAATAGGGTACTATTTAAATCAAAACCGAACACACACACACACATATATATACCTTCTATAAGTCGAAAATATAAAAAATAATGTTCACAAAAATGTAGTAGAAATTAACAAGAATGAAGTGTAAAATACAAAGTGTAGATCTATTAGAACATTGTTTAATTTTAATATGGATCGGGCTGATTGTACTGTTTTACTTATCTAAGACAGTTGGACATTCTGTTGTCATTTAGGAGATTATAATAAGTCATTTGATAAAGAGACCGACAAAATTACAAGTCAGCCTGAGCCATTGAATGAATTGCTAATATATTTTAACTTGCGGTGGACTTCTTGTCCCATCGCTAAAAGGTGAGTTGATGATTTTTAGGCTTTGAGGTTAATTCATTAGACTATCTCCAACCACAAAATCTATTTTGGTGTAAATTTTACACTAAAATTGTGTGATTTTTGCACCAAATACGACATTCATCTCCAACTCATTTACTTCAAATCTTACACCAAAAAAAATATTCTCGAAATATTATTTTTATTTTACTTATGAATTTTATTGTTATATTAATTTTTTGTATTTGTATTAAATTATATTAATTAAAAATCATAAAAACTAATTAGTTTTTAAATATTAATAATTAAAATAAATAATAAAATATTTTAAAAATCAACAATTATTAATTTATAATTTTTATGATTAAATATCTAATTGTCAAAATAATAAAATAAATATTATATTATTATTTAAATACTATTTATAATTTAAATAAAAATATTCATAATAAATATAAATAAAAAAATTAAAAATTTATTTTAAAAAAAATACCCCTGCGCCAAATTTGGCACAGGAGGAATGGGAAATAAAGATGACCTTACATACAAAACTATTTAAAGTATCACAAAATTTTACGTCAGAAATTAATATAAATTTTTTTATATTTAAAGTATTATTTATTCATCGCAAAAGTATATTTTTTTGTTTGTTTTGTTATTAAGAAATATAATTTAATATATATGATGATTTGATTTTAAAATATTATTTTTTATTTCAAAAATCTACCGTATATTACGTAATCTATACTAATTTGAGTGAAAAGTAATATTTTCACATATATTAATTAAGTTGACTTATATATTTATAAGACAAAAACTTTTGTGAGACGGTCTCACGAGTCGTATTTTATGAGACGGGTCTCTTATTTGGGTCATCCATGAAAAAATTTTACTTTTTATGTTAAGAGTATTACTTTTTATTGTGAATATCGTTAGGGTTGACCCGTCTCACATATAAAGATTCGTGAGACCGTCTCACAAGAGACCTACTCTATTTAAAGTATTTTCATTTACAACAAATCTATACTTTCTCTTCATAAAAAATACTGAAAGAGTCCAAAATTTAGCATCTTTTCCTTATATAATGCCAATATCGTTATTAAATTATTGATTATATTTGTCCGATCGTATCCATAACTAAATTTATTCCAAATACCGTGTAGTTAAGAGAGTAAATGAATTTTATTTTATTTTTATTTTACATATACTAATATAATAAAAACATATTAAAAATTAATCTAATTATGAACTTCATCGAGAAAATGTTTTCTGAAAAAATTATTTACTTTCATATAAATTTGGCCTTTGTTATGTATAAAGTTAACTTAATTGATAATTTAATTAGTTATGCGAAAAGTGGACGTTTTATTATTTAAAGCGATCGAACAACTTAATTAACTCTAAGCTTTGTTAGTTATGTAGTGTTTTCAAATGAATAATAGCGTTTTGGATAAAATTTTGCCATATATTAAAAAAGTCGTGCTTTTCAATATGTAAAACAATATAATAAATAGTAATTTTAGACTTTTTGGACACATGAAATTAAATTTTTAATTGTTTCTATATAATTTTCCTTTTAAAAACAAAATGAAGGTTTGGCAAGAACACTGGTGGCCGTAGATTTTGGGGCAAGGAATATACGATTTGACATTTTTGCAGCACATTATACTTTTTAATTTTATTTTACTCATTTTAGTATCCATATACGATTATAAATTTAAATTTTGTTTTCCACAATTACCAAAATTCAATATTTATATACTATATTTTTAACCCAAAACATTAAAAAATTTGAGAATAAAATTTTAATATTGTCTACATGCTATTAAACGACAAAAAAAGGGATGGTGTCAAATCATAAATTCAATACGTGGTCGATATTATATGAGTTAATATCTTAGTTATAAAATAATTAATATTCTATTTATTTGAATATATTTTCATGTATATATTGATTTTAAATTTTAATAGCAAGGCACGTCAATAGTTTAGAGTCAAGTTGATACCAAGATCTTAAACATGAGACGACAATTGAGATGTGTTTTTTTATATTGTTAGAATAATCACACATCTCATCAATTCTAAAAATATTTTTATAAAATAATTGTCCAAACACATAATTATTTTTAGAAAAAAACTTTATAATATTGTGGTAAAAAAAATACTTTTATAAAAATATTTTATAAGTATTTATATAAGAAGAGTTCATGTAAATGCCGGATTAATCGTCTTTTGGGCTGGGTTTTACTAGCATCTCACAAACTCGGCTTACATTACTGGGCCTTCAAAGCCCAATTTAGGTCATATGGTCTCAATTTTTAGGTTTTTACAAATTTTTTATTCAACTTAAATTCATATAAATAATTGTTTTCATCTTATTAGTCATGTTGCATAAATAAATACAGATAAGGAGATATCGATAATGAAATACGAGAGGGCATATTTGTAATATCCGCATACACACACACACATAAAAATTATTTGTTATATTCATATACATATATTAATTCTTTCCATAATAGGATTTGCCAATTTGTAGTATACATTGAAGTGTAAGCTTTGAATATATTGATTTGTATTTTTAAGAAATTAGGTTTATTACAATGTATGATCAAACCTTTTTAATTTATTATTACATTATGTTTTTAATTGTCTGAACCTTTTACGAAATTTATAATCTTATTATACGATAAATAATTAGGGTATATTAATTTAATTAGTTACTCTTTAGTTATTACACTTTAAAACCGATCAATGTAATCATAAAAATTTATGTTCAATCACGTGCAGATGAAAATGTAAAGACAAAAATTTGTGTGAGACGATCTCACGGGTCGTATTTTGTGAGACAGATCTCTTATTTGGGTCAGCCATGAAAAATTATTACTTTTTATGCTAAGAGTATTACTTTTATTGTGAATATCAGTAAGATTGACTCGTCTCACAGATAAAAATTCGTGAAATCGTCTCACAGACTCAAATATAAAATAGCAAGCAATTGACGAATCCCTCACACCAATCACCAAATTACTAAATTGTCAGTTTTTATTTTTATTATTATTTTTTAAAAAAAAACTAAATTGTCAGGTAGAGAAAATATCGTACTTTCTGCTTTTGAAACATGAGGTACCGAAGAGTGTACTATGCGGCAATGATTGCATTATGAAATAAACATTTTGAAAGAAGATTTTGATTCAAAAATCGAAATTCAAATTAAACTAGTATATTTGAAAATGATTTACTTCATGTTTGATTTGAATATTCACTTCACTTTACTAAATTCAAGTAAATTAATGAATTTGAAATCCATGTCATTTCAGATGCATCAATCCAAAGACAATCTAACGATTCTTGAGATAACATTATTGGTTTTCATAAAGAATCGTGGGATGGAGAGAACCATACGCCACGCAGAAATGTATGCCATCTCGGGAACTTGAGAACAAGTAGGCAAGCTGAATTAATTGCGGCTGTCACAAAATGTTGCTCTCTTAACGAACCTCCCTTTCATTCGGGGCCTCTTCTCCGCGTTCAATTTCCGAACCTCGTACCTTATTTTCTTCGAGAACAATCTATTCCGACGCTTCTCCCTATACCTTGACACCCTTGCTTCTCTCCCTCCATCACCCATTGCTGTTGCTGCTGCTGCTCCACTCATCTCTCCACACACATGCATTGCTCCACATTTACCCTGCATTTACAAGTAAATCTGGGTTAATTCCATCCAACGTTAACTTCACCATAAGGAATCACTATAATCGTCCCACAAAAATCGTTAAACCAAAGTTATGAATAATGACAATAAACAAAAATTTAAACATACCGTGCAATCTGACCAACAGTCGGGTTCCGGCCTTTTTCCGGTTGTCCACAGAGACTGTTTCCCGTCCCAATTCGAAATGATACCTTCATAATCAAGCCTCAAAAAGTTTTGTTTTTTCTTCGAATCACACTTCATGTTCACTAAAATTGGCTCTCCTATTACTGCATTATTCTTCAGTACTTCACCTTTAATTGAAGAATCATAACCAAAATTAAAGTCAAAATCTTCTCTTCCCACTTCAACTTTAACCCTTTCACACCCTAAAGAATCATTCAATGGATATATTTCTTCTTCATCACAATCCAAAAGTCCTAATCCTTCCATACTAAACAAACTGTCGTCGTCTAGACCTTTACCCAATAAACTCTCGACATCAGCAGCAAACTCAGCTAGATCCATTTCAGATGGAAGAAACCCATGTAGATTATTTATTTTTGGGCTCAAATAGTCCGACAGAGACATGGATTCGTGCCCAAAATCAGCAGACTGTGTTATTTCTGCATGAATATTAATATTTGCAGATTCAATAGAATTGCACGGTTTTGAAACAGACTGATCGAATGTAGGAACTCTGCACAGTAACTGTTCCTCATTCTCTTCATGGGAATTCTCTTCGCTGCAAATTTCAGGAACAAGGGGAGGTAGGCTAATGGATTTTTCATGCTTTTTCTGCCTTCGTGTTCGAGCTTTTTTGGTGAAACCCTTGCGCCAAAAAGGCTCATAAATTTGACATTTTGCATCAAGAGATTTGCTGGATGAGATTTTGAGGCGAACCCTTTCATGTCTCCGAGCTAAATAATTGGCCGAATGAACAGATGAATCGCAAGATTGGCACAAGAATGCATCGTCCGCTGCACAATACCATCTCGCTCTTTTCTTGATGCAGTTATCACAAGCTCTTGCTGATTTTGCTCCAAAGGTGTTAGCTAGTTTTATGTCTGAATTCATGGATCTTGAATATATCTGAGCTTTTCTCATGGCTTGAAAAAGGGAAGCAAATCAAGAAAATTACGTGGGCTTTCTTGATTTATTGCATAAACCTTGAGAAGTTTGTTCAAATTATTTGTAGGTGGGGATTGTTCAAGTGTCCCACAGCGTGCACTTTTGCAGTGTATTTATTAGTTTTTTGAGTCGGTCCACGTCCAGTTTGTCTATTTTTGGGATATTATCAAAGCAATTTTGGGACCCATAATCGAGGGCCTTATCTCTTCTCTCATTGGCTTAGGGGGAAAAAAATCATATTATCTGGGTTTTGATTGGCTGCCTGTTTGATTATTGGATTCCCAATGGACCCCACCTGTTGGATGAAACAGTAATAGATCGCATGTTATATAAATTTCTAGCTCGTGTTAATTTCTTGATTTTTAAACTCGAAAGAGACGTTTTTCCTAGGAGTTGTCGTTTTATGAGATGGGCTGTTTCGAAGTCGAGACAAGCAGGTTTTTGGTCCCCGCTCTTCCAGAAACTACAGTAAATAATGACATAGATTGGAGTAATATTTATTAAACAAATTATCAAGTTGTAAATCAATTATTGATATATATCGCAAAATATCAAAATCTCTGGGTTATCTCATATATATGTTAGTTTTACCGGAGTGAACAAGTTGGTTTGAGATTTTGAGATTTGATGATGGCTGAAGGCAAGTTGGCAAAGATTTGATTGGAAAAACCAAATTTTGCCTACTTTGGCTTTGCCTTCGTTATCTGTTGCTTATGAAAAGAAAATTAATTTTATATGATAGAATCCGTATTCGCTATATTTTGATGAGTTTGTATAAATTTCCGGAGCTAAAACAATACATATACTAAACAAATAATGTGCGACAGATTCGTTCAAAAAAGTATTGATGAAAAAAATTAAAAACGTGATAATTAATCAAATATTTATCTACTCAGACATTGAAAATTTGATTAATTTGTTTATTATAGTGGGATACACATGATTATTAGATTTCTCAATTTTAAGCATAACATTTATATCACCCTCTCATTTAACCATCCTTTTCGGGTCCCCTCCCTGCTCTCTTCAACTTGTTTCTTATTTTTTAAAAAAATCTTCAACTTGTTTGAAGATACAGCACAACTACGCTCTTTCGAATGTTTTTAGAGCTACATAATTCTATTTTAATGTAGATTCTATATCAAAATAACGCAGTTTCTGCATGATACCCAAAACTTATTTTCAACTCATTTTTTTTCAAATCTCACTCTTAAATAAACGAGCAGGTCTAATGTGATACGGTCTCATGGATCTATATTCATGAGACTGGTCGACCCAATGCATACATAAAGTAAAAAAATAATATTTTTTCATTAGTTAGGTCGATAATCATCTCATAAAATTGATTTGTGATACGATATATCTTAATTGAATTTTTGTGTAAATAACATATTATTATTTTCACTACAATGATTTTATCTCAACAAATATCTATTAATAAATTTATCGATATTTACACATATTATTTTTAATTTTAATTATTTTTGAATAATTTTCAGTTTTAAAGTGACTAAATCAATTTATTTGAATTTGAACATAATTAATAACTATTACAATAAATTAAATAGCACAGAGAAATACATTATTAAATAGATAACAAATTTTAAATATTTTATTAACATGAATATATAAAAAAAAAACACAAAATAACTTAAAATACAGAAAATTAATTTTAGATCATAATTATTTTATAACAGTTAAAATATTTAATTTTTATAAATAAAACCCTAGCAACCTATTCTTTTTCACAATATGTTAAACACTTGCATATTTGACTATTGCAGATTACACCAACACCACCAATAAAAATGTAGATGTATTTTTAAATCATGATTATTTTATAATAGCTAAAATAGTTAATTTTTCTAAATAAAACCCTATCAGCATATTTCTATCTCACAATTTGTATAACATGAGGACCCCCTCGTAAAATCAAAAATTGTATAACCTTAATTACATGTAAAACCTTGAGTTTTTTATAATCATGCATGCATAAAATCTCTTACAAAGAAGGTAAATGTGTTAGTTTTTCATGGTTTCCAAGAATTAGGTTCTGAATTTGTGGAATATTTTTTCATGGTTTCCAAGAATTAGGTTCTGAATCCAAACACTCCCTAGATAGAAAAATTAATGTAGAATGAACTGATCGTGAATTTTGAGATAAGCTTGAGATTTGGCTCGAAGAGTTTCAGTTCTTGACTTAAAACTACAAAAAATTTTCGAACTACCGCAATTAATTCTTTTCTGGAATATCCCGGCCCGTTGGGACCGCAAGTCAGAAAATGGACATGCTAAGAGGCAAAACAAAACCGTCTATGGGGACTGTAATAAATAGATTTCGACCATCCTACATTGATCGACTTACGTGGAAATTAATTTTGAAATAATTAACTTATAACTGATCTCGACTATTCACTTTCCTGATATTTTGAGAGAACTAAAATATTCCCGATATTTTGAGAGAACTATTTTTAAATAATAAAGTTAAATTTTTTTAAAATATATATATAAAGTGTTTTTTTTTTTTTTTTGTATAAAACGGTATATACCGATACCGTACAGAAATTTCTGTATACTGCAGTATTTCTGTTTAATCGATACGGTATCGATATAAATATTTTTAATACCATAATTTTCAATACAATATACATTTTTCGATAACGTACTATTCAATTGCTCCATATCCTTCATGATGTGTAGGTATAAAGTAATTCACAGTGCTAGCAGATCAGAAGTCCACCCTCCACCCTACTCCTAACTATATTTTGAAAAATACTTCTACAACTTTCAGAGGGGGAAATAATCGATTTATGTTATGCCATGATTACATTGTGTTGTATATTTTAATACCATCGTGAATTCAAAAATATTTTAGTATCATATTCATGGAGTCGAATTTGTTATATTTTTTGGGGAAAGACAAGTTCAATCCCAAATGTTTGATTTTTTTTTTTCTCGATTTGGTTCCAAATGTTTCGGCGTTCTCAGTTTAATCTTAAACGTTTACAAATTTTGATCGAGATAGTATTTCAGTCAATTTAATAGTTAAAAATAACGAGCAGGGACTACACCCTGCCAATTTCATATGTTTGAACATTTTCTTTGTTTGGTCCCGAATATTTTGGCGTTCCAGGTTTAGTACTACACCCTTACAAATTATGCTCGAATTAGTCTTTTCATAAATTTAGTGGTTAAAATCAATGGTAGACATGACATTTGATAGTCATGCCCTTAAAATCCCCTAAACTCAAATCAAATGCCTTAATTTCCAATCCAATTCGAGCAGGGACTGGTTTTTTTTCTCGTTACTATTACACCCGAAAATTTGGCTCAACATTGAGAATGAAATTGACGATGGTGCACACAATTAATCTCTAGCAAGTTACTTGGATTTCTCTTTTGTACGAGAACAACATTTTCTTCTTATCAAATTTATATTTAGGGTATTTTGTTTAAAAAAAATGATTTTTCTGGATATGTGTTGTTATTTTGCTGGATTTTGTGTTACTCTTTGGTTAAGAGCCTTGTGGTGAAATAACAAAACTCCTATAAAATCGTACTACGGTTCAATTTTGCTACATATTTCTCCAACTTGACTCGATTCATGAAAAAATATTACTTTTTATATAAATAATATTAATTTTTACTTCAAATATAAATATGATCGATCTGTACCACATGAGACGTTTGAACCCTTAATTCTTATAGGACTATATCACTGGCTAAAAGACCGTGGTGAAAATGACTTTTTTAGGAAATGAATTACTTCAAAGTTGTGTCCCCGAACTAATTTACTATTAATTTCCACAAATTTGAAGGTTTTATTCCTATACCATTGGGCTTGGCTGAATATAAGGCCAACAAAACGTGGCGTTAGGATTCAGGAGTTAGGTTTACTGTCATTAATCCACCGAGTTAAAATTTGCTCTTCCAGAACAGCGTTAGAGTCTGAAATTCACAGGTATGGCTTTCCTCAATTAAACTCTCATATTAACATATCTGTTAATTTGATGAAAACATATATCACATATGCGAAAATCGTAATCTTATCTCCTCTGTGGACGTTTTTGGGATTAATAATTAGCTGAAACATATACTTTTTTTGTTGTATTCGATTCTGAATTTCCCCAATATTTAATATTATGTATTTTCTCGGAATTAATGCTTGTTGATGTTGAATTTTTCTATTTAATTAAGTTCTGGATGGAACTTGAACTGTTAAAAATCTTGTGGTCGTAAATTTCAGCTTCAGTCCTTTTTACTGGTAAAAATTGTATGAACTACATGTTCATTCTTGTTTTGTTCAGAAAAATTTAACCGATCGCTGGGGAGTAAAGATTATTTTTAACCTAGAGTTAAGTAATTTCCTGTTTTGTGTCATCCTATTACATATTCAGGATAGACTTGAGCTTTGATTGAATGTGAAACGCATTGGAATGATTTGCAGTAAAATGAGAGAACGAAAAGAAATGAGAGCTGAGAGTCGAGAAAGTAATCAGTAAGCTTATGTGCTTTCCCTCATTGTATTCAAGCCTCTATAATTATGCTGGTCAAAACAGATTCCAATGAAGTTGAATTAGCAACTTTTTTAAGCTATCAAGTTCCGTTCTGTGCAAGGAATTGGTGTACCTTTGTTTCTTTATGGTATACATTTCTTCCAAGTCATTAGTTCTATGTTTTCTTAACATAGATTGGGTGTATTAATTTTAACTTCTCTTCTAACATTTTAGCATGGTTTATTATATTTTTGCGGATTATTCAAGTGGCAGATTCGTTCTAGTTTTTCCTTCATCATTTCGTGGCTCACTATAATATTTTGTTTGATTTTTGTTTTTCCCCATTTCCATGCGTTTCTCCATGGTATTGGGTTTTCAATCTTCATGCTAATTATTAATCTTCTTTTTTCTTTTTGCTGATTTAGCTTTGATCAACCATGCTTGGATTGGTTGAGTGGTAATTATAAAAAAAAATGTATCAATCTAATTAACTTTTGAGTCTGTGTACCCATATAAGTCTCACGATAAAAGAAATAAAACCTCTCTCAAAAGCATCAGCTCGGTTCTTCATGATTGGCTACTCACAGCGAGGAACTCTAATTGATATGTTTCTTGACAATTGTTTGGTGTTGAAGATTATAGTTGATTATTTAGACTGTGTGTGGTGCTTTCTAAATGAGGGCCTTTCTAATCTTTTAAGATTGTCTTGAGAAAATATTTGGCTTTAAATTTTTGCACAATAAAGAGACACTGTCACATAATGGACTCTACACTTAGATTTTTGTCTCAAGATCTGTGTATTTAGGGATATACCGCTAGTGTGCTTGATTTCATAATTTTAATGAAGTGGAAAGATCTTCAATCCGTGCCCAATATGTAGATTCTTGTGTGACATCTGGTTCTTCAACTCGGTGCATTTTCCTTGTATCCTGATGTCTCATATCAGTAACGCTAAACATAGAATAGCTTATGTAGGCTATTCCTAATGGCCGGGAGAAATCGCATGCCTCGGCATCCTGATAATTTTCGAGGCCTCCCTGATGATCCACGGCCTATTTTGCGTCGAGGTCCCCTTCCTCATCCACTTGCCATGGAAGAGGAACTAGATCTCCAACGAAGAGATATTCAAAGACTCCTCGCTGAAAACAGATATGTGATTGATGATAATGTGATGCTTCAAAGGGATATTTCGTCTGTGAAAGATGAGATTCACAGATTAAGCCAGGTTATTCCTAAACTGAATAGCGAACGAGAGGCACAACGAAGGGACTTGATTGAAAGAGGGCTGAAACTAGAGGCTGAACTCCGTGCATCAGAACATCTGAGAGCAGAGGTGGCTCCATTAAGGACTGAAGCTCAGAAACTAAGTGGTGTTCGGAATGATTTGTCGACACAGGTTCAAAATCTCACGAAGGATGTTAATAAACTCCAATCTGAGAACAAGCAGTTGACTGTAATGAAGACTGATGTTGAAAAGATGAGGAAAGAGCTTGCTGACGCGAGGTATGAAGTTTATTCTTAGTTGATTGGTGATATGTGATAGAATAGATTGACCCCAAAACTCTCGAGCTTATGAAAGGTGTCTCGAGAGTAATTCAATATTTAGGATTTCCCCTCAGATATAAGACAGACCGCTAAATATTTAACCCAAATTCAATATACAAAATGTACATGTGCATAGTGGTTGGCATTGAGCAACAATGACCTGAAAATAACCACACAAAACGAGTTTAATTTGCGTACACGGGATTCAAATTTGTGACATTCTGTCCTAATACTTTGCTAAAAACAATCCATACAGAAGTTTTAATTTATGATAAATGTCTCTAACAATAGTTTTGTAATCAACATTAACATTGTTTCTATAGTACATGAAGTTGCCTGTACAAAACGGGGGAAAATGATTTCCAATTGTTTAGTGGCAGGGGGGACTATCGAAATTTGAGTTATGAAAATACCTACATTATCTGTGCTCAAACAAATGTCTTTATGTTGTGTTTCTGATGACACTGCTTTGGTTTTGCATCCACTCGATGTTTAGAGGAATATACGAACATGAGAAGAAAGAGAACGAAGAGCTGGTAGAGCAAAATCGATCAATGGAGCAAAATCTCATCTCCATGGCTCGAGAACTGGAGACACTACGTGCTGAGCAATCGAGGATGGAAATGGGTATCTCCATCACTTGCACACAAACACAAACCTATGCACTAGGTTTAATGAAATTTGTCTAAAATGTTGTTTCCTGAATCAACTTTTCATTGACGCAGTAATTGGAGGATACGGAATGCTGAATGAAATTCACGAAACAAGATATATGGGGTCATATGGTGATACATGGGGTTCATATGATAAACATGGTCCTTATCGACGTTGATTTTTCCAGATATTTATGGTTAGGAAGGAAACGAAACACTATCAGCTCTCTCCGGTCTCTTATTCCTTGCGTAGTTTGTATTTGCACGTCTGGCAGCGACTATTCTCTTTCTCTCTTCCAAATGAAAGAACTTAATAAACTTGGACTTTTTATGATTCTACCATGGTCTTCAACCCCAATGAGTGTCAATTTTTTGAATCTTCTAATATGTACAAATTGATTCGTGTTCTCGCCATTCAACGTCCAACAATCTTTGCCACCAACAATTCAATATTTTCATACGCACAGAGCATAATTGTAGTAGAGAAAGATGAGGTTTTAGGTGAAGTAGCAACAAATCCAAAATTTGTTAAAGAGTTGATTTTATTTCGGTGGGTGACAAGTCAAATATTACTTATACTCGATGAGATAAATTGTACAGCAATGGAAGAGTTAAATAAACTAATTAAGAAAGTGTGTACTAAATTTATTTAAAACGATTTATAAGTTCCCATTTATTATATACTATATTATGGGCTTATAAGTTGTATAATCATATTTAAAAATAAGTTGTTATTGTATATGAATGAATTTATTTTAAAGATGTTATTGTTTGGTATTTTAAGATTTTTCATTATCAAAATTACCAAAAAAAGGTATAATATTATATATTTTGCTGTCTACCGAAAAGATCTCTACAAGCTATTTAATATAATCTTCCAATATTGATCGGCCTCATTCAAACCGTCGGTTATGTACTTGAATGTAATGTGTTTTAGTTGAATGCACTACAAAAAACCAAGCCTACGTAAACCACATGTATGCAAATTATTTAAATTACTTAATTGTTTTATTTAATTGATTTTAAATGCTTGCATGATATTTATTAAATGAATAAAGATATGATGGCATGATTGAATGATTGCATGACTGAAATACCGCAATTGCTCATATCCAACTCATGCTTGATGATCAGCCAAACTGATGAGTCTTTCTATCATCAGTTTGTCTAGATAACATCCGATTTAGCCAAACTGACGTGGATTACAACTTGACCCAAATTGAGTTTTCTTTTCATTCATTTTGGCGTCTGGTCACTTCACTCACTTGCATCAACGAACTGTGAGAGATCATCAAAATACTGCATCTCGCCAGATTTTCAATTTGACTAAATTCGAGTGTCAGTTTCCATCTTGAGTTAACAACTTCACACATGAGCAAATATGTTAGAAATACAATAAAAAATTTTGTTATAATCAAAATCAAGTTTGTTAGAGTTTCTAAACCCAATATTTTGTGGTATTGTTATATATCAATATTATAGGAATTTATTATAATTTAATTCAATCTTAGTAATATCCAAATTGATATCGAGTGTGCTTTAATTTATTACCATTCAACACAAGAATTAAACTTGGTTTGACCACAGAAAAGTAAAAGGTACTTGAATTTAGCGTTCGCCGCAAGCAAACAAGCATAATGGACCACTCACTAAAGTTTTTGCCAACCACTCTACTCTTGACAAGGGCCACTAGCACAAGTAGAAGTAGGATGGGTTCAGTTTTAATCGAGAGGGCGTTCCATAAAATTTAAAAAAAAAAAAAAAACCAGCGAGATATTATGTAATAAACCTAATTGAGATAAAACCACTAAAATGAAAAATTGTTAAGCTTTCCCTCGAAAAAATTACAAGTTACACACACATATACCTCACGAGTAGTTCTCTTGTGAGACGGTATCACGAATCTTTATCTGTGAGACGGGTCAACCCTACCGATATTCACAATGAAAAGTAATACTCTTAGCATAAAAAGTAATATTTTTTCATGAATGACTCAAATAAGATATCTGTTTCACAAAATACGACCCGTGAGACCGTCTCACACAAGTTTTTTCGTACCCCCATCAATTATAAGAAATCTAATTAGATATAAATATATAAACACACAAAAAAACTCTTGTGAGATGGTTTCATAAGTCGATTTTATGAGATGAATCTTTGATATAACCCACTCATGAAAAATTATTATTTTTCACGTTAGTTATGGATCGAGTCAACATATCTTACAGATATAAATCAGTAAGATCGTATGACAAAAAACTTACTCTATTAAATAAGAGGTCCATAGTGGTATTTTTAAGTGTGGACAAAAATACCCTTCGGTTCTTAATTAGATAACATATAATGAAAATTTATGATAATAAATTACTCAGTTTATCTAATGATCTATCAAATCTTACATAATCTATTATCTGAATATCGTTTTATTCAATTCGATTCGATTGAATATTGTATTGGCAATTGGATTTATAAAAAAAGAATTAGTAAAATGTTAACGACAAAAACTTGTGTAAGACGGTCTCCAATGTCGTAATTTGTGAGACATGTCTCTTATTTGAGTCATCCATGAAAAAATATTACTTTTTATGCTAAGAGTATTACTTTTTATTGTGAATATCGGTAGGGTTGATCAATCTCACATATAAAGATTCGTGAGACGGTCTTATAAGAGACCTGCTCGATGTTAACATTTTAGGAATAGAATGAGAATCGTCGAAAAGATACAGCATAACCAAAGTTTAGATTGCAAATATTACTTGATATTTATGCAAATTTTGTATTTGTGATATTTTCTTAGAAGATAATTTTTTTAAAAAATAAATAAATAAAGCTCCTTAGATATTTTAATAGTTAGATGTGCGTGTGTGTAAATTTTAAGAAATAATAAAATAAAACCCGAAAATGTCCACTTGCAACGATGCCCTTATTGCAAAGCAAACATAATTAAGTGGATGCATAATGCATTTTCCCGAATGACCCACTCCTAGATACTAGCATTTTTCCGTGTACTACTAAATAATAAGTTAGTAAATAATAATTAAATAAATAAATAAAGGCTAAATCAGTCCTGGATTTAAAGGTTCATATCTATGTTTGTTTATTTGAATGAATATTTATTAAAATTAATGTTGGGGTTCAATAATTGTCTTTGTTAGGTATAGTGATTGAATCATGACGCTTGGAATACTATGTAGTTTAAAATATTTGAATTGCACAATTACCACGAACTATAACATTTAGTAAAAACAGCGTGCGAGTCATATAGATTTGATATAAATTAAAATGATACTAAGGGTAGATTTCGATAAGGAGCATAAAAAAAAAGTGAAATTCGCAATTATTATTTGTGTATACAATCCATTAGGACACTTACAGGTCAACTCAATGGAATGAATGTGTCCATTGAATGTATACCAGCAGCCTCAAACAGTGTAATAAAGCAACGAAACAAAAAGGCAAAAACTTGTGTGAGACGGTCTCACATGAGACTCACTCAAACAACAAGGGGCGGACCCTACATAAGTGGAACCAAAGTATTAGGAATATGTAACTTTCCATCCCAACTATAAAAACCAATGAAGAGAAACAAGATTTAAAATGGTAACAACAATCAGTAATCAAGTAAAACATCCTTGAACTTTTTACTTTACTATAAATAAATCTTTTGTTAAATCTTTTGTAAGACGATCTAATAAATTTATTTTTGTGAAACGAATTGATCTGATATATTTACAAATAAAAATAATACTTTTAACATAAAAAATAATATTTTTTCATGGTCCAGATCGAGTTGAAGATCTATCTCACAAAAATAACCTGTGAAAAAATCTCATTTTTACCTTTTTTTTATATCCTAATCTAATGAGCGGAGAAAACTCGAACTTGAGTAAATACAAAGAGAATTCCGGTGAAACCATTGGACCAAACCATCGATCTCTCGTATTTTACCATTAAGGTGAAACAATTTATCAGATTTGGTCGTAGGCCAAATGTCCAAATTGCCCGAATGCAAAACTCTATAATGTAAAGATCGCGTTTGGATTATATACGTCCGCAAATTTGTTTTGAAAGAAATCTTAAATTTCGCATACAATCTTTAGCAAGATAATAACCCTTTACACGCCAAAATACGTTACATGCATGCATATCGATCGAATTTTCTTAACGCAAGCATCATCATGATTCCCATCTCTGTATTCAATTTGAATCATAAAAAATAAATAAGAACAAAGATACAAGATGATGCCAAAACTTGAAATTCATAATATCTCAAATCCAAACAAACAAAACACTTTCAAGTTTAAGACGCCTTTGGACTGCTCCAATAGCACAAGAAAACCCAAAGGATTCTTCAAAATCTCATATGCATGGATACAAAATCTCTCTTCATGAACTAAATAAATAAACTCATTATTGAAAAAGCCTCTCGAGAAAATTAAGAAGTATGATCCTTGAGAGAAAGAACACTCTTCTTAAATTAGCTCAGAGATACCGATACATATGATAAAGATTATAGTCCTAATAGCTGCAAAACTTAGGGCATGCTATATTGAGGGGTGCACCGTTCATCATCGGGGTAGTCACTTCATCGATCCAAGCAAGGGCTTCATTGCAAGCCTCAAATTCAAAATCGAAGTCAAAATCAGGCAACGCGGTAGGGTGATCACCATCATCGAACCCACAAATGGGAAGATCATCAAATTCATCAAGGATGTTGTCCAATGGTGGGGCGAAATCATCAAACTCAGTGAACGAATCGAGCTCAAAAGCCAAGTCCATATCCGCACCCATTTGTGCCAGCGCCATCAATTTATTGCCCACCAATCCACCATCACCAGAGTCCGCTAACAGCTTCTCTGAATCATTTTTGTCCACAGGTACAACAACAACTATCTTATCCTCGTTTTCAGGGCTGACTCCTGAGCTTGAGCCCAAAGAATCCAACTCAAGCACAGAAGATGGTGATGTGCGGGAGACTGGCAACACAGAACAAGCACTTAAATAATTTGAATTCTTGTTCTCGCCATTCTTAGATAGCACCACAGAGGATACAATTTCATTGTTGGAATCATTCAAACTCTTGTGCAGTGAAAAGTCCGTGTTAACAGCCAAAGCCTCGAATTCCATTCGTTTGTTTTCATATGCTTTTGACGCCTCCTCAGCAGTACTATAAGTCCCTAACCAGATTCGTTTTTGCTTGATAGGATCACGGATTTCCGCGGCCCATTTCCCCCATTTACGCTGCCGAACACCTCTATATTTTCTGGTTATCGGACTACACGTTCTCTCAATTAGCGGGGCAGCTCGTTTCTTATTGGGGTTCCTCTCCCATTCATCAACTTTCCCCACTTGACTATAGTCCTCAACAGGGAAACAGACTTCGCGGATAAACCTCTTAACCTTAGTCTTACTGGCTCCCTCATCATCAGATGAATCGGTAGCATCCGGGTCATCACAAACAATCACCACTTTCCTCAAGGTTCGGATGGGTTCAAACTTGTTCCTCAACTTTCTGATAACAGATTCTTGATTCGATGAATTTGTTTTGTGAGGTTCCGGCATTTTTACCTTACTTCAAATCACTAAATAACCCCTCAATAAAGAATACCCTCAAAATTTATAAGTCACCAAACTAAAAAACAACAATAGGCAAACAAAAATAGGTCTCAAGCAAAACAAAAAGACTTCAATCAAGGAGTTTTTCTAAGTACGAAAACCTCTGAAGAACAAAAGGAGATGGAATAGCCGATTTATGTGATAACCACCAAAACACTCAACTCCGGAACAAGTCCTGCAACACAATCACAAAAAACCACAAAAAATCAACACAAAACCAAAAAAAAAATAACAAAACCCCATTTCAGATCAGCGCTTAACCACCCCAAAAACAGCCATAAATCACCTCAAACATATTACATAATTTAAGAACCAAAACCCACGAGGGTTTAAGAGGGAAAGGTGTATACCTTTTGGGCCTCAAACGCATCGAAACTGTTGGGGGAAAAAGGTAGGCGATCTGCTGGAGTTTGCAGCAGAGAGATTTTCGCATGCGGTGAGCAGATGAAGAAGAAACTGATGAGAAACCCAGCTTCAACGGAGCCCCAAACACAACAGCCGAATCAGAACCTGCCGACATAAATCTATCACTCCTAACCCTCCCTTACCTCAATCAACCCTTCCTCTTCTGCTCAACTCTTGATAAAAGAACCACAAACAGGAAAGAAAAAATTGGATCAAAAACGCCTATTTATAAGAGAAACAAAGAGTTCAAAAAAAAAAAAAAGACCCGAAGAGTGCAGAAAATGGATTAGAAATCTATGGCTATAACCTTCTTTGCCGGAATACAAAATGACAAAGATCAGGGTGTGGTGTTATCGAAATCTCAGCAGAAAAACCAGTGACATAGACCTCTTCTACCACTATCGAAAAAGGGTATGAAAAATTATGCTATCACTACGGCTTCTCGATGTGAATAATATAAAATGCAAAACGTGGACTATTAAATAACAAATTGGTTTTTTCTTTAATTCCACAACAACCACCATTGACTGAGCATAAAAGCAGATCTCAGTAGAAAAAAAATTACATTAAAAAAAAACAGATATATCATGCATTGCGTCTAAAATCTAAATAAAATATGAAACAAAACATTATAATACGCATACCGATTTCTTTTGTCTCCAAGTCTGTTTTCACCCTCACTTTTCTTTTGCCACTTCCTCTGCTCCAATTTTCTTCAGTCAAAATGGACCGGGTGTACACCGTATGTACATGGTATATTTATATAATTAGATTAGATTAGATTAGATTTAAGAATTCCTAAATTACTACTGGCAGCGAATAAATTTGTAAAGTAGATTATTTTTTTCCAAATTCAAAAAACAAAATCGAGATTTTCTATTAATTTTAGGAGTTTCTAGCTTTATCTTCAAGTATAAATCTCATGTGAGACGAGCTCACAAATTTTTATCTGCGAGACAAGTCAACCCTATCGATATTCACAATAAAAAGAAATATTTTTAGCATAAAAAAAAAATATTTTTTTATAGATGACCCAAATAAGATATTCGACCCACGAAATTGATCCGTGAGATCGTCTCTCAAGAGAATTTGTGTATCTTTAAATGGCCTGATTGTTTTAACACCTTTTATGAAAAGTCCAAAAAGCATAAAATTTCATAAAAAAACGTTAATATGGTTATATATTTTTATTTTTTTAAAAAAAATTACATTTCACCCCTACATTATAAAAATTCATGCAGATTTACATTATTTAATAGGGAGTTTTATGTCTGATTATTAAGAAACACAAAATCTAAAATACTATAAATTTACTTTCGATGTTTTTAAATGTTTTTCATGATATGTTGATACGACTATTTTTAAATCGCGATGCTTGTCCTCCAAACTCTTGCCACTCTCCTCACAATCCGGTTCATGGTTTTTTTTAAAAAAGAAACTCTTAAATCTGTCCCCAGTGACCGACTGACAGATGTCATCGTTATTATGTTTGAACGAAACTACATAAATTTATGTTTTTTTTGTAGTTTTATATTATATTTATATACATTTTCATAATAATTAGAATTTCAAGTTAGACATTTAAAATTCATATATGTTATAAATCATTTAATGAGTAATATATAATTTAAATTATTTATGATTTATATATTTTTAAAAAAATTATTTATGATATATTTGATACGATGAAAAATTATCATGATGGGGTCTATTTTTCATTTTGTTGTAGCTGCGTTTACAGAGCGTGGGTAGCACTTACCGATTGAATTGGGTTTTTCAGCGGAGAGTGATGTCACGTGACATATTACAGATTGGACTTTGTGTTGTTGGCAGGCGATGAATTCGAGACCTGCCGATTCTGAAAACCCGGTGACTGATTACAGCTCATCTTTCGTTTTGCCCATTTTGGGCCTTTCCTTTGCCATTATTCACGGTTGTGCCACTGCGAGGTGCGAAAGAATTCTAATCGTTTAAATAAATTTTAAAATATTTTCAAGCTTCTGTTATGTAATAATAATCGTTTCGAAAAATTAAATAAAAAGGTTTTTATATCTGATTAAAAATCTTTTAAGTTCAAGATAAATCGATTTATTTTTTAACCAAAATTTCGATTGAAAATATCATAAAGCGTAAATTTTTTAATATATATTATGTAGTTTGGAATGCGATACACACAATCATAATCTTTTGTGTTAACTAAGTTTATGATTTATATAATCAACTAAAAAAGCAAAAGTTTAGATAATGGAGAAAGAATTTAGATAATTTTTTTTAAAAAAAATTTTGAGGAGATATGACTGTTGTAAATAAATTACAAATTTATTACTATATATTTTTACAATATTGTTTATTAAATCAAAATTTATAACTTTTTAAAATTAACGAGTAATATTTTCTAGAGTTACCATGATTTTTTAAGGTTTTCTGTCTCTGTTTCTTGAGTGAGTCTCATGTGAGATCGTCTCACGGATCCTAATATATGAGACGGGTCAAGCCTACTAATATTCACAATAAAAAGTAATGCCCTTAAATAAAAAGTAATATTTTTTTATGGATAACCCAAAATAATGATCTGTCTCACAAAATACGACACGTGAGACCGTCTCACACAAGTTTTTGCTCTGTTTCTTTAAAAAAACANTTTTATCCTTCTTTTTCCAAAAAATATATATATATATATATATATATGTTATACGGATCATTAAATATACAACCAATTTTTTTTATGCATTCACAATTACCAATAATAATTAGGATATTTGGCAACATACACCTTCTATTGTACTAAATTTTGGCACACTACATCATTAAATTATAATTTTGACATATAGCACCCTCAAATAAAATAAAAAAAAAAAATAATTTTTACCCCTTTATGTTTAAAATATAAATATTTCCATCAAATATAAAAAATAAAGATCTTTTTATATTTTCAATATAAATCTTTCTCCCAAATATTGAAATTAAAGAACAATTTTGTCAATTGAAATAAATGATTGCACAAATTATTTGATAAATTGGGTTTTCGTTGTCTTGATTTTTAAGTAATGCACGCATTACTGATTATGATAATTGAAACGGATTCCCTCGTTCACAATTTTAGTCACTCAATTTGAGTGGGCCTGAAGATTAGTGGGCCAATTAAAGATGGTAATCAAAGTTTGGTCCACTCAACAGTGGGCCTGTAGATCTGATTGGGCTGCGAAGATGGATTTGTATATGTTTTTCAAGGTGATTTTTGCTATCATACGAGTCATGGCTATTTAAAATTTTAAAAACTAATATATTATAGTGTAATATAATAACCGATTATTTCGTGTTGTGGTAATGAAAAATTAAACATACAAAACAAAGATTTTATAGGAAAATATGAAATGAGTTCACAAATAAAATTTTGAAAAATTATTTATATTTATGCAATAACGTTGAAGTATATTTATTTTGTTTCTTACTACAAATTTTTTTATCAATAAATGTTACTGGGTTGCTACCATCTGACAACGACTGCACCACGAGAAGTCTTCCATTCACTTGATGGAAATATGGAAATTGTTTGGAAAGGTTGCCGAGCAAGCACATCTTTTCAGTCACATATCACAATCGGGGAAAGGTTGCCGAGCAAGCACATCTCCTAGATTCATGCACTATTATTGTGTTGACTTACTTGCCAATTAAGTTAAGACTTTCTGCAAGAGAAAATTGCAATTTTTTCCATGTATTTTTTCTTTTCCTAATTTTGATCTGTTATGTTATCAAATTTTTATCTTAATCTCGTGTCTCTTTATTTTTTGCAATCTTAGTTTTTTTTAATCGAAAAAATTGATATGCTAATGCATACATCAACGTCACATCATTATCATATATATATATATATATATATACACACTAATTAGGAAGATTAGAGGTGGTTAAATTTTTTTGTGATTCAATGAAGCTTTTGAAGATCGAAGAACACATTAATTATGTATATTTAAAAAACAATAATAAATAAAAATTCTCACAACTAATGATATCATACATAAATATAGATATAAAAATGATAAATTGTCCGAGATATTATTCTCTATATTTTTGTTAATTTTATTATTTGAATGGAATAAATAGATTGGGGGATCAACGTCAATTTTTGTCCTTTTATTAGACCCAAATTATTGGTTGGCAATTGATCACTCAAACCAGGAATATTTACTTTGCTGTACTATGACGTCATCAAACGCGGACGAGATGACGTAAGCTCTCGGAACAAATTTCGTGGTAACCACCCCCTAATTTCACATGGTATATTTAATTTTTTATTTAGCAAATATATTTTGTCTCAATTCCCCTCAACCCCTTCAAATTATTTAATGTTGGCAAAAACATTTTGAACAAATTGCGATTTCATTCATCCCAGGTTTCAGATACATCATAACTAATGCAATTTGAGAAGAGAAAACGGGTGGATGACGGAGAAGCAGCTGACCGGAAGAAAGGGAAGGTGCGGCAAGGAGACGACAGTGTCAAGGTGGAAGTGCCGGCAGACGAGGAGGTGGAAGAGTTCTTCGTCATGGCGAAGAGAATGAAGGTGGCGTTGGAATACTTTAAGAAGCGGAACGGCCGTCAGCTAACGGCGGCATCGTGGATTCCGTTACTGGAAAGGGAAGATTTTGGTACGGTGGAGGGGGGGAGTGTTAAACCGGATTTGGATCTTAACTCTGACCCGGTTAATGAAACTGATGCCTGTAATGTCCCGGATTCGGGTTAGCAAGTGGAGCTTTTGGTGTGCAGGAGGAATCTGCGTTTAGCAACAGTGTGTTTCCATCAAAATATTTTATTTGAGATTTGGATTTATATAATTATATTTTCGATGAATTGAGATTTATTATGCATTTGTATAATTTTTTTAATAATTAATTTGGTTACATTTAAACGAAGATCATAACATAATTGTGAAAAATAATGATGATCGAACTCCAATTTTGAAATATTGATTTTTTTTAAAAAAAAATACTCTAAAGTATGGATTGAACTCAAGACTTAAGAAAGCAACAATTCATCCACTAAGTCACAAGTACATTGTATGACAAAGCTAACACATTTTTAATAGTAAAAGCAAATTAAGACCAATTTAAAAATAAAAAAAAAACATCATCAAAAGTAGTTACTATTAATCTCTTTTTTATTAATAGTATAAATAAAAAATAAAAAAAAACTTCATGACAATACTATTAACATCTTTCTTTTTTATTAATAGTATATATGAATATACATAGGGCCAGAGGATGACTCTATTGAAATATCATGAATTTGCGATTCTTCGAAATATCAAATATGCCACTACCAAACTTTGTATCAATATCAAAAGTAACCTTCGTTTCAATATAAATAACTACGGTATTGATTCGAAATTTTTATAAAATATTCAGTAATATTAGTATAACTTAATTTATGTTAATAAATATGAATGGTTTTTATGATATAAAATTTCTTAGAAGTAAAGTTAACCAACTTATTCAAAAAAATACACCTAAAATTAAATTACCAATTTATTACATCCTCAATTTTGGCCTTTTAAGAGTTCAACTTGAAATTTTCTCCTATTTTTATAATAAAAACACAATTAAATAAACATTAGAGGAAAAAGTTCATACTATGCTGGAATATGAAACACTAGTAACGAGTTTGTAGCAAGAGTCTTGCCCACATAGACAGTTCGACCTAGCTAGATGAGATAATGTTATGAATAATAAAGTATGAAAAAACCTATGAGGACACGAGACTCAAGATTGAGATAACTCATGATCGTCACATATGAAACTATTTAGTAATTTCAAATAATTTAAATATAAATTTATTTAAAATTATAGGAGAACCATATCAATCCATGGATTGTAGCTAAATTGTTTTGATATAAATTTTGTGAATTTATGTGATATCTAATGTAAAGTGAAATTGTGCAATAAAATACCAACATAGGATTGTTTATTAATCGCGGAGAAAGATACAATTTTTGTCCTGAAATTAGAATTTTTTATCTCAATTTTGGTTATGTTAACTGTGAATTTGTATTTTTAATTCTATAATTTGTATTTATTTTTTAATTTTTTTATGATAAATATTTATTTTAGTCATATAATTTGTATTTTTTCACTTTTGTTACGATCTTGAACGGACACATTAGGTTTTCCGTCAAAAAATTATCAAAAAACGAAAAAAACATACAAGTTAAAATGTTTAAAATAAAAACAATATATAATTACAAGACTAAAAACGAAAATTCACCGTATCGTGACCATAAATGAAAAAAAAACATATAAATTTCATGATTAAAATTACAAATTCATCATTAATATGAAAAAATTTAAAAAAATGCAAATTACATACGAACATTGTGATTTTCTCTTAATCATGTTTTAGATGGTTGGCTTGAACTAGAAAATAGTTATTTACTTGAGAAATTTGAAGAAATCGTTGTTTCGAATGTTTAGAATTTTGAGTAGAAATAAATAAAATTGAATTCTAACAATTTAATTTTTATCTTTCTTTTCCTTGAAGCCACTTATTTGATTAAAATTTTCAAATTATCCGCAGTCAATAACACTCCGGTCTTTTTATATTTTATTCTGCTAGTAGCTAGATGTCTTCAAATATATATATATTTTATTATGTAAATTATATATTATTAAAAGGAAAACATACCCTCACGTTTCTTTAAACAACATACAATAATTTAATTTATTCCACGTAAAAAGATGTTTTTTTTCAAGATCATTAATTATTTATTCCAAAAATATATTATTATGATAATTTTTAATTAAAATAAATAGATTAAAAATTGTTACTTAACAGAAAAAATATAAAAAAAAATTTGAATTAATTGATCACTCTAAAGCCTATTTCATCTCTTGTCCCTTTCCTTTTCTCTTCTAATTTTATATGCCAAAAAATACTATAAATTATAACAATTATCGAATGATACGAATTATATTAGAAATTCAATTTTATATAATATAAAAGTAATTAAGTATGATGATGTCATATAATTACGCAATGCATCTTAATTCTTTTCAGCTTTTATGCTTCTACGGCATAAACTGTTCCCTCGAGATTTTCTATGAGGCTGCGGCATCACCATCCTGACGTCATCAACACATACGTCATCTGATGATGTCACCAACATCTTGGTCTTACATCAACTCCACGTTTTCCCAGCACGGTGCATTCTTTAAATCAACGAATTAAATCGTACGTTTGCTTCATTCAATCCTTAATCAAATATATCACAAAATCAAAACAAACAAAAACTTCTCTATATAGTGTTTAAAAAAAAACTAGCTTTTTCTATGGAAGTTGAGAAAAGAAAGCGGGCGGAGGAGGACGGAGAAAATCAGGAGAAGAAAGGTAAAGCAATGGTAGAAGAGGTCGGAGGGGTCAAGGTGGCGGAGCCGGCGGATGAGGAAGTGGAGGAGTTCTTCGCAATATTGAGGAGAATACATGTGGCCGTCAAGTATTTCAAGGAGCGTGGGAGCCGTGAGTGGGCGGCGGCGCCTTGGAGTCCGTCCTTCGAACAGGAGGACTTCGCCGGAGTTAAGAAGGAACCGAAGCAAAAAAAGAATACGGGTTTGGATCTTAATTCCCACCCTGTTAGTGAGCAGTATGATGAAACCTAGCTAGTTCATGCAATCATGCTTGCTTTAAACGTTTCACGCAAAATATGACTTTAATTTGGATCAAAATACACATTCACTTAATTCTCTGGTAATTTCGATCAAATTTGGTTTCCAAAAAAAAAAATTTAATCAGCTAAAAATGAACCAGAGTCTTATACCATAGACTCGGTTGAAAAAGTTTTGATAGTAAGAATTAAACACAGAATTTTTTGTCAACACTCATATATTACACAAACTCGGATAAACATTGTGGATGTCATTATTTTAACTCAATATGATATTTGTTTTGAAGGTAAAATTCCAAATGGGATTATGATCTTTAATATGTAAAGAGATTTTTGGCAAAATAAAGAAGAATGATAGGAGAATATAACTATATAAGAGTTGTTCGAATTTATTTTTTAGGTTTTCGAGTATCTGTAACAAGCCCTCGTTAAAAAATTTATTTACAAGTTAAATTTAAAAAGATTGTTGAATTTTAAATTTTATATGAAATTATTACAAAAAAAATAATTATTGAAGGAATATGATTTTTTGAAAACTTTCCATTTTTTTATTATATATTGTTATAAATATTTTATATCGAATATTAAAATAAATAAATTATAAATATATTAGATTATAACATTGAATAAAAAAATAGATGTTGAGCTTATAACTTAACTAACATATACCCTCTTATCCTTTTTTTCAACATTCACTTTCCATGATAAAAATGAATAAAAGTAAAAAAAAAAAAAAAATCAAGTTTCGAAATGCCGTTGAGCTAATTAAAACCTGTTGTCACCCAAAGCAACTTGGACTTTTGTTCATATCATTAACTCTCCGGGACTCTATCGTAATAATAATAATAATAATAATAATAATAATTAATATAAAAGTCTCGCGCAACACACAATCAAAAACCCTCGAAAAGACCAAAATAGCCCTATAAAACCCACAATTAATTTTCAAACCCTCTTTTCAAATACTGAGAATTTGTACTACTAATATTTGAGTTGTATTAGATTGTGTCATATAATTTAAAATTTTTTTAATAAAAGAATTTGAAATTAAATTAGATAGATGAATAAATTTCGAAATTGATGAACATGTATCAAGATGAGTGAATTACAAGATAATATTATAATCTTCATTTATCAAAATAAAATTCAAATCTCCATATATATAGTAAATTATTTCGTTTATTCTCAAAGTGAAGAAGGCCACAAAGAAAACTTTTGTCTCGCACTCCAAACATTAAGGAGCAAAATTGAACGACAAATTCAAGTAATTAGAATTTTGGTTAAAGAATGTTACCTTCTTGGGACTCATCATCTTAGCAGTAGGGGTGTCAATATATCACAAGAAATTATAGGCAATCACCGACTGGCCAAGACCGAGGACGATGACAAAAATTCGAAACTTCTTAGGATTAGTAGACTATTACGAAATTCATCGAAGGTTTTTTCTTCGATAGTGAAGCGGTTACAAAACTCAGACGAAAAAACTCTAAATTTAACTGGATCGAAGATTGTGAGAAAAGATTTGAAACCTTGAAGAAGAAAAGTACAACTCCACGAGTGATAATGCTGCCTCATGAATGCAAGGATTTTTCCACTTACAGCAATGAGCCAAAGGAAGGTCTGAGATGAGCGCTCATGCTAGAAGGAATGGTAATTGCTTGTGCATCAAGACAATTGAAACCGTACGAGCAAAACTACCCAACTTTCGATCTCGAGTTAGCCACATTGGTTTTTGCCTTAAAAATTTGTAGCCATTACCTTTTCCGGCGCTAAGTGTGAGATCTTCACGGAGCATCAGAGCCTATAGTACTGTTCACGCATAAATAATTGAACATGAGACATAGACGATTGATTGAATTATTGAAAGATTATGACTTAATGATAAGCGGCCATCCAGTAAAGAGAACAAGGTATCTGACCCTGTAATTCGGAAAAACATGGGTAAGAAGATTATAACTTCGTTATCATTGCAACCGTGCCTTCAAGAAAGTATTAAGCTAAGAAAGAATTGAGATCCCAATTTGACAAAACTTAAAGAACAAGTTAAAGAAGGAAAGTATTCATATCTTCGTATTGATGATAGTGGAGTTTTGTGGATAAACGGACGATTGTGCATACCAGATATTGATAACATTCGACAATAAGTGATGTTTGAAGCACATAAGTAGAAATTTTCAGTCGACCTTAATGGTACAAATATGTATAGAGATCTATAGAAAAATTCTTGTGGAGCAGAATGAAGAATGATGTAGCATAATTTATCTCTAAATGTCAAGTATATCAGCAAGTCGAAGCTGAACAACAACGGACCAGAGGAATACTCCAATCTCTGGAAATCTCATAATAAAAGTGAGAGCATATTTCCATTGATTTTATAATTAGCTTGCTCAATTCAAGAAAAATTCATGATGAAATACGGGTATTCGTAAATAGACTTACAAATATCTACACACTTTCCACTCGTTCGCATAAATGATAATCTGAATAAGCTAGATGCCATGTACATGGACAACATTGTGTGGCTACATAGAGTTCCGGCTAAAATCTTGTCGTATAGAGATCCGAGATTTGTATCTCGATTTTGGAAAAACTTCCAAAAAGTTAGGAGACTCTTAGTACAACTTATCACCCTCAAACTGATAGTCAAACAGAGATAACGATCCAAACCTTGGAGGGCTTGCACCCTAGACTTCAATATAATTTGGACTGAACATGTATATATTTAATAGAGTTTGCTTATAACGATAATGACTACAATAGTATTAGAATGATGCCATAAGAGGCTCTATTTGGGCAAATGTGTCAATTACCACTATAATGGGATGAGTTAGGGCAAAAGACTATCACTGGACCGAACTTATACAAGAGACAGTGGAAAAAATAGCTATCATTAACGAAAAATTCAAAACTGCTCAAGATCAACTGAAGAGTTAGGCCGATCTAAAAATGAGACCAGTGGAATTCGAAGTTGGCAAAAGGCCTATGTAAGAATCTCACAAATGAAAAGAGTTGTTCGATTCAGTAAGGATGGGAAACCGAACCTTCGATATGTAGGACCTTTTTCGAGATTCTTGAGAAATTGAGAACATTGGCATAAAGACTAAAACTACCACCAAACATGTCTAGGATTGACAATGTTTTCCACGTTTCACAGCTATGGAAATATATTTTGGACCCAAGTCATATTCTAAAAACCGAACTACTCTAGATCATAGGACATTCAAATGAGGAATTGAAGTACCAAGAAGTTCTTATTTAGATTGTGGATACAAAGGACCAAGTACTAAGGCAGATAACTATTCCATATATCAAGGTCCAATCATATTGAGAAAGAAGTCATCTAGGAAATGAATGAGAAAATGCGCAAGCAACATCCTCACCTTTTCGAAAACCAAGTCAACTCAAATTTGGAGAAGTAACTTCCAATAAAGAGAAATGATGTAAAGCCCCTCTAATTTTCAAATCTTCTATTTTAAATACTGAGAATTTGTACACGATAAAACCGTTATATGACACCAATATGGTAGGTATAAAATCATTATATGATCCCTACACAATGAGTATAAAACCGTTATATGACCTCTATGCGCTGGGTATAGAACTGGTAAGGGTATGAAACCGTTATATACCCACCTACATAATGAGTATAAAACCGTTACATGGCACATATACGTTAGGAAGAAAATCGTTGCCTTGCACCTTAGAGGACTAAGAATTGAAGACTGATCAGTAAACCATGAAATATCAGTGTTATACATTTGTGATCTGTTGTCATATGCCTTGTCTTGGTATTCTTGATATTCGAAAGTTATGTAATTGTATATATTGTGCACCGATCATCTCCGCTTGTTGAGTGTTTCCTCAAGCTCTCACCTTTACTCTATTTTCTCATATAAGAACGAAAAACAAGTAGAGGAGGATGAGAAATATATGTTATAGGCTAGTGATAAATAATAACTCGAGACTTTTGCACTTAGTTTAATTTTAGTATCGTTATCTGATTTTTCAAGTTGTAACACGCTTTCAAAATTTTATTTTAGTTTTGGGAATTTTTGTTGTGAAGACAATTTATTTATGAAATAGTCTGGTTTTGGTTTATATTGTACTACAAGACTTGTTATTTTACGATTTTTGTGATTGTTAAATGATGTTTGTATCACACGTATTGGTCTCGGGGCGTGACAATCCCCATCAATTTTAATTTTAATTTTTTTTGTTATAATTATACAATCTTTTGTAATGAAACTTTGATTGTTTTTGAATGGGTAAATTTGAAATGATATATTCTAATTTCTCAAATTCTGTAGATATAAAAAATTCAAATCTGCTTTAGATCAAGTTAAATATCTTCTAAATAAATTTTAAATACACCTACATATTTTTCATTTGAAATTCATTATTCAATTTTTTTTTTCAAATCAAATCTTTCCCTTCAACTTAAATCCTCCATCCAAATGTTACATTAGTTTCATATATAACCTCGTTTAAATATTTTTTAAAAAATTTATACATACCCTTTGCATTTTTTTATTCTTAACATTTTCATATACGAAAAATATATAATTCATGTTAGGATCAAGCACTTACCACTATGCTAACAGATATAGCTATTAACTAAGACATAATTTTATTTTCTTATACTCGTGGTAACGTGGAGTGCACCTACTTAGGTGCTAGTGATTCGGGCTGTTAGACCCCTGAGTTCGGGGAAGCGCGTGTCTATCTGTTGTTGTTGTCTCATATCTTTTAGAGATCATTCTGACCATTTCTTTAGCATTGGTCATGTCATAACAGAGACAATAGTATCCTATTAAGATCTGACGTAACTCTTTTACGGTTCATCTAGTCAACCACATCAAGCGGTGGAACGTCAGCAGTTTGACGCACGAGAATTTCTCAAGAGGTCATCTATGTCAGTACTGCTCTCGCTCATTCATGTTTAACCCAACAATCTCAGGTATCGAATAATGCACAAAAATGAGATGATCAAATAGAAAAATCGTTGCAAATGTTGGACTAATTAGGANTATAATCCCTCATGGGTTGGATTTTGTTATCTTGTCATCCAATACCATCGATACCCGAATCAAGTCCACTAAAACGATTATTGGATGATGGAACAGGTCTCCTCCCCCACAATATGAGAATACTCTAATTTCAATTTTTGTGGGGCTTGTAGATGTCTTGTTAAATGAGAAACTATTTGGTTGAATGATGTACTTAATTCAAATTCATAAATTTTTATTTTATTTTTAAACAATTTATTCATCATGAATAATGGTGATTGAATTCAAGGGGGTTTTTTTTAAAAAAAAAAGCATTTAAATCGAGTAATTATTAGTTTGAAATTCATATAAGATGGCAGTGTGTTAATATATCACTGTTTTCTTTGATTTTAAAAAATAATACTGTAAATATTTACTCGTTGATATGTCAATGAAGGGTATTTTCATGATTAAAAAATAAATAATAATATATAAAAGAAAGTAATAAAAGCAAATGATCCATATTCAATCCGGCCAGTTGGCCTTTACGAAAGCGAGTGTGAGAAGGCTTTAAATACGTGGGCTCGATCAATAGGCGTCGTTGCCTCACATTTCACACATGACTGCTCACTCTCAATCAATATTTATCTTTTTTTTTTTTTGACATTTCCAAGTATTTAATAAATATTACATATAAATTTTGAGGGATGCGTTGGCCCAAAAAATTCAATAATAATAATGAGTAAAGATAAGATATGGATGTATTAATTATTATATTGTCGATTAATTTGCCATAGACACGAACTGCCAAATGTCTTAAACCATTTCAAGAGAAAATAGTTATTTTAATTATATAAATTCCATTTTCTCTTTCGTTTGAGTGCCAACACAAACTGCAAAATGTCTTAAACTTCTTAGTCATAACAAAGAAATCGTCAATTAATATGATGGATTCTATTTTCCATAACAAAATTCATTTTTTAAAATCGAACAACTTAAATATTATATTATGTTTCGATTGCTCAATCAACATTAATTTTTTACATAATCACATAAAAATCTCTATACAATTAAGAAAGGAATAGAAAAACATTAAAAAAAAAAGGGCTATGCCAGTTTATTCAACTGTATTATGAACAAGATTCTACAACATTCTATAAAATTATTATTAAAAAAAACTTGAATGGTGTTCATGTGTCCACATAGGTATAGCAATCGCTATAAACCGTGGACTCTACCTGAAACGAACAGATAAGCTTCATTAAAATATAATTAACATCCACGTTAGCGTTGCCACGACGCTTCACCATACCATGATTTGCCTTGGAAATCGACTCGGGTATCGACTCAGTTGACGCTATCAGCTTCACCTTCTGTAAGACGAAAGGATTCACAACGAGTTGATTGAACAGTGCCGACTCGGTCTCCGAGTTTCTCCTCTTCTTTTGAATCGATGTCCTCACAATTTCCGTCAACATCAGGTCGGAGAGTCTCCGGACTCCTCTGTCTCCGCCGATGATGATTGTTGGAGTCACCAGTTTTTGGGCTTTGTTTAAATTCCTTCTCCCGTGCTTCTCGTTGCTTGATTGCGTGATTACCAGAACTGAATCCATAGCCGTGCCTCGAATTTTGTCGAATGGGTCGTCGAGCAACAGCACTTCTTTCATGTCCACTAATGTGACATGCTTGAAATTTCTTCTGACACGACCGAGTATCATCGGGTAGCAAGCCCATCTTCTTAAGCTCATAGGAATGTGATCCAAGAACCCGGATAACGAGTTCTCCGGATCAAGCTCCTCCACATCGAAGCCAACAACCGACCCGTAGCTCAGTCGCCTGGACTCAGCGCTGTCCACCTCGCTGAGATTGCTGCGGGTTCTTCGTCCCCAGATGGGCTCCCCTGTATGTTTCGATTTATCGATCTTTTTCACGAAATGGGTCGATTTAAAACTCGAAAAAGAAGAGCTGTAATTGTTTGATAGCGTGGTATTAGTATTGTACTGATCCACAAGTTTCATGAAGTAGTCGATTTCTTCTCGAATTGCGCGATCGAAAACGGATGATTTTGATGGGAAAACGAACAGTAGATCCGATTTGGAAGTCGTACCAGACCTTTGCAGCAACCTGAGGAACAATCGAAACTCATGCGAAGTGAGGGACTCAACTGCATGCGCGACAATGAGGTCGTTCATAGCTCGCGTGCCTCTTCTGTACAAAGTGCCCATCCCCTGCAATGCGTGCGTTGATGAATTCCGTCCCGAAGAAGAAACCACGTTCAACTGCCTTCTGGATTGGTGGTAGTCCCGTGTGGCGGTAGTTGTGGTGGTGGAAGGCAGGGTGGAAATGATGAAAAGGAGGAGGATTGTGAACATAAGCAGAGCGCAGATGGAGATTGCATACTGCGCTTTGTACAGTAGATTCGCTGACTTGGTGCTTTTAAGGGATGATGGGAGCGAAAAGGATGGAGGAAAGAGATTGAAATTGATGGCTTTTTTCTTGGAAATGGAATTATTATCGTTGGTGGATTGAATTTGTTGATGATGCTCATCGGGGAAGAGGATTAAGCAAATTCCCATCTCTCAGCTTTCGCTACTGATGGTGTTCTTGAGTTTCATAGTATTTTTCATTCCTTTTTTGGAACATAAAAGGTGAAATAACACTTCGAAACTTGGCTTATTTTTATATTATTATTTCTTAAGATTATATTCTCTTTTGTTGTAATTTAATGAATATATATTAAATTATATCAGCTGTATTCAATTCACAATTTTGATAACTTTTAATAATTTTTTCAAAATTTTTTATTATATTAAAATAAAAAATTATTAAATTAACAATCAGTCAAAAATGAAAATTTTGAAAAGAAAATATGAAAATATATATAGAGATATATTTCGAAAATTTGAGAGAGTGATAGCGATAGATAAGAGGAGAGAAGATAAGAAGAGATGTGATGTGAAGCGACAGAGAGAGAAATAAATAGTTTGTATATGGGTTAGAAGTTTTAAAAATCTATCCAAAATTTTGGGTTGAACCAAATACAATTTTTGATACTATATAATTGTATCTTAGGCATTAATGTTTGTATGTTAATGAATTTCATGAAGTAATTAAAAGTCTATTGAAAATTTGAATACCTATAGAGTTTTTATAAGTCAATGTAGAATACCACTTGACTTTTTAAAACTCTACGAAACTCTATTTTGAATATCACTAGACTTCTATAGAGTAAGTGAAAGTTTTAATTGAATACCTCTAGACTTTTAAAAACTACCAAAGTTATTAAAAGTTAATAAATCTGCTCCATTGAATACTCTCCTATGTCTTCCTGAAAAGTATAATTGACCGATTTAACCTATACAAACAAATTTTCATCTAAAGATTTTTCGAAAAAGGAAAAACATATGTAAATATTACCTTCATAATTCTTTGGAGATTCACGAAAAGTAAGATCTATGTTTAAGGTTAAGAGAAGAAGTTTAACTATATTAGTGTTAAGAAAGTGGATTGCTTTCTTGAGCCTTTAATTATTTCACTTTTTGAATGAAATATTAACTAGGGAGAACTTTTTTCTTTTTGATTTTGGAATTAGAATTCGATTTGGATGAATCCGAGTTAAAATAATATTTTTTAACGTAAAAAAAATATTATATATCGTTTATTTTTTACATATATTTCTTATTAATAATATTACGTAAATATTTATATATTTTTTTAATAATTCTTGAAAAATAACAAGAAAAAACCATATTGTTATTAAATAATTTTTAAGAATTAATAAAAAAAAAAGTTCAACATGAGGTTTGGACTAAAAAAAATTAAATTCTTAAAATTAAAATAAAGTTTTCAATAACTTATAGAAATTTTAAGTATAAAAATATTTTATATGAATTTTACATAAATTTGCAATAATAATAATAAAAATAAATAATGTGAATTTAATGTACATAGTTTCAGGAACATCATATTTTAATAAATTTGAAAAAAGAATATAAATTTTTTTAGCTAAATATACCAAAATAACATTAAATTATTTTTTTTAATTCTATGCCTCAAATCCCAAAAAATCTCGTGAAATATCTTCAATTTTTAAGAATTTCATTTAGTGAAGACAAATCTAATCGAATTCCATCAAATATCAATTCAATTTCGAAGTCACATCATTCCAAACACTAAAAATGCTATCTTCAAATCCAAAATCCCACAAAACTTCATTTTTCCTTCATTCCAAAAATTAAGGTTTGGCCAAAATGTAAATTAAATTGATTTTCCTTCTTGATTAAAGAATGTGTTATTTATGTGAAATAAAAAATGCAAATAGAAATTAACAAGCAAAACACGATGAGTTTGTTATAATCGAATCTCGTACCCGATATCTCATCCCAAGCTTTTTTATGCCAGCCAAATTGCATTTTCGTTATAGAGAACTCCTACCCTATGCGATTTAAATATCGAAAATGAGAAAGATGGTAATTTATGGACCAAAAAAAAACTTAGACATTGTGATTCTCATCTTAAGAGAGACAATTAATCAACTACTTCATTTTGTCAAGCTTTGTTATATTAAGACATGAAAGAAAAAATTTTGTGAAACTGTCGTACGACTTAATTTTGTGAGATAGTAGCCGACTCAACCCAACTTATAAAAAAATATCAATTTTTATAGAAATAGAAAAACTATTTTGTTATTATTATTTTGATATTATTATCAGATTTAGTATATATAAAGTTGGTATTCAACTAAAATTCCTTTGTGGTCCAACAGGCATATAATGCGCTATAGTGTGCCCCGGCTGACGAGAAATTTCCCAGCTCTTGCAATCAAATTGAATTCTGCGGTCATCACACGCACAAGGGTTGATCTTTAGAACCTAGAATCACTCCCATTTTGTAGTTTATATCACATCGACAAACACATATTTACTTATTGCATATAATTATCAATCTGAAGGCTAAAATTCTTATCCACTTACAGACCATTATTGGTTCTACTTTCTTGCCTGCCTAGCAATAATTTTGATTGATCCCATCAATTATATATGTATTCTTCAAACTCAAGCGAGCACCAGAAATTCTCGGACGGCGCCGTATCAGCGGATATCACGGCGAAAGGGAGTCCAATAAGTTCGTTTTACTCCGAAACGGACAGCCAGCCCCGGCCTCCTAAACCTCAAGTCCCCTGGTCTACTGGCCTGTTCGATTGCTTCTCAGATGTTGAAAACTGTAAGTAATTTGGTTCATTTCATATATACCTACCAATTAATTAGCTAGGATTCTCCTAATTCTTTTGTTTTTTTTTTTAAAAAAAATAATTTGTTGGTTTTGATTTAATTTAATGATCAAAATCAGGTTGTGTTACGTGCTGGTGCCCATGTATTACTTTCGGGCGAATTGCTGAGATTGTTGACCAAGGATCAAGTTGTAAGTTCCGCATCTGATTTGTCTTTTTTTTTTAAAAAAAAATAATAATTGGATGTCAATTATTTGTTAATCGTTGATCGAATGGATTTCTAAATTGAATTGGATAGATTTGTAATTTGATACAAACTGTAATATGTCAATTTTGTAAAACGAATCTACATCTCGATTTGACTTATAAAAAAAATTAATTTTATCTCGTGTCGATCCGTCTAATAAGAAACTACTCATAACTTAAAGTTTTGGTGCAGCGTGTGGGCAGAGTGGAGCTTTATACACAGTGATAGCGTGTGTGACGGGATGCCCTTGCTTCTATTCATGTTTCTATCGGTCAAAACTGAGACAAAATTACTCGTTGCATGGATCTCTATGTGGGAATTGTCTGGTTCACTGCTTCTGTGAAAATTGTGCTCTGTGCCAAGAGTATCGAGAGCTCAAGTCTCGTGGATTCAATATGACCATTGGTAACTCTTTTATTTTATTCCCTCTAAATATTATTTATAGTCTCTTTAAACCCATTATAATTACAGACAGAAATATAGCTGATTTGGTCGGGTTGGTGAATTTGAGACAGTGTCTTTAAGTTTGAAAATTACATAAACCTTGCAGGTTTAATGATGTGTGTGGTGGTTTGTAGACTACTTTGGATATATAAATTTTTTTGAATAATTGTTTTACTTATATTGGTTTCAGGATGGCATGGAAACGTGGAGAGAGACAACCGTGAGGTAGACATGGCTCCGGTGGTTGAAGCAAGAATGACTCGATGATAAAATATTAAATTAAAATATGATGAAATTATTTAGAGTTTTCTACATGCACGGGTTTGGTGATCAATTAAAATTAACTCGACCCAAATATGTTGTATGTATTTTTAATTTTTTGGACTGTGCAAATCTGTATCGTGTTGTCTTGAAAATAAATAGTTGCAAGTCCAGACAATTTTTGTCCCGACACAGCTCACTACATAGTGATAGAAAGGGGAGCCCTTCATAACACTCAAATTATAGACTGGCTATAAATATAACAGATAAAACGCTAACAAAAATTTAAATATAATGAATAGCTAATGAAATTCTAAAATCTAGTCCTAAATATAATGGCCAGCAGAGGAAGGCAAGCCAATTAGATATGGACCCGAACCCATTTTTTTGGATATGGGCTCATGTTAGGCTTAAGTTTGTAATTGGATCACTGCGGACATCAATGTCATATAAATATATTTAATTAATTTCTTTAAAAAAATGTATATTTTCATAATTTCTTCAAATTGGAACCGAGGGATTTGAATTTGTAATATGATTCAAATCTTTCATCGATTTAAAATGACTAGGTTGGAGTGTTGATTTGAATTGAAATAAAAAGTTATACTTGATCAATAAAAAGATATCAAACTCTTTTACTTCAAATATGAATCAACTGTCATACCGAATCGAATCGTCTCAAATCCATTCGTCCAAATATAACAAAATTATGGTTTGTTATGCTCTTTGTCTCAACCTCACTCTTCTGTTTAGGCTTTGGACGAAAGAATTAAGGCAAAAACTAGTGTGAAACGGTCTCATAGGTCGTATGTTGTGAGATAGATCTCTTATTTGAGTCATCCATGAAAAATTATTATTTTTATGCTAAGAGTATTAATTTTTATTGTGAATATCGATAGGATTGGTCCGTCTCACAGATAAAGATTCGTGGACCTTCTCACAAGAGACCTACTCAAGAATTAATTAGTTTACCCAAAGAAGCAAAATTATTTATGTTAGAGAGGAAGGCAAAAATTATGAGGTGCAAATTTTTTTTTTTATAGTGAAAACTCTTGTAATTTACTGAAAAAGAGAAATGTCCTTGATTACAAGATTAATCAGCCAAAAAGAAAAAATTTTCACACTCCCAAACAAAAGGAGAATGAGACGAACAAGCAAAAGAGACAATGGCATGAGCAACACAATTCACAGAATGCCGAACATAACTTTAAATTATGCGGCGCATATTATATAAGTAGAAAAATGTACAATTGATTTAATATAGTTTTTAAAAATTACAGTTTAATTCCAAGCTCATAAAAAGGGATTTTATGGAAAATTCGGTGCTATCCCGTTACATAATATTTCGTTTCACTTTTTATGCTATTTAAGAATAATAACAATATATCATTTAGAATTTATACTTTATATTATTAATTTATTTATACTATATTTTGATTGTTATTTTAATATTTAAGAAAAAAAATTGAAATCTGTAAATGGTGTGGAACTTTGATTTGAAGTGGGAAAAAAAAACAATTATAGAGAGACCAATAAGAGAAAATGAGTGCATATTGATCCATCACTGCCAAATTGCTCGACTCCATATAATTTCAGGTAGTCTATAACATCAAGTTGTGGTGGGAATCCATTCTTGACTTCATATCATAAACAACTTTGAAACAAACAAATCAAAATAAATAAGGAAATAAATGATTCATATATATACAAGGAAGACCTACGAATTGATCCAAATACTACACCTTCTAGGAGTGTAAAACAATCCGATCCGAAAATCTCAATATCCGGTTCGGATTAGCGGAATTGGATTCGATCTAAACCAATCCAAAAAAAAAACCGCAATATATATATATTTTTTGTTAATTTGGGTAATCGGTCCAACCTATCTCTAATGATAAATTTCAAGATAATATTTCATTTATTCTCAATATTTTTTGTATAACTTATATATTTGAAAAATAAATGACTGTTTATTCATATAACTTTCGTTGGGTTTTTATTTTGATCTCATCATTTCATGATAATCTTTATCTAAAAATTAATTATAAAAATAGAAGTTTGATCATGAACCCTCCACTTTTTTTAAATAAATAAAAAAAAGAAATTAAATCCATTTGAAATAAAAGTGGTTGCCATGTGTGTGTGCGTCTATTATATATAATGTGAATATGTCAACCTTCATATGCCCCCCTACGCAACGTGTTTTTGTATGGAAAGGAGTCATTATCAAATTCTACTAGTCCAAATACATTACACATTTGCATGATTGATGAGTTAATGGTTTCACTGGAAATTTAATAAATTTATATCTTTGTATCTAAATTTTTTACACAAAAAATTCTACGACAATGTCTCATATATTAATTTTGTGAGATAGACTCGACTCATCAAAAAATATTATATTTTATGTCAAAATTATTACTTTTTACTTTAAATACAGACATTGTTTAACTTTAGTTTCACATATATAAATAAGTGAGACCGTCTTACAAAAAACCTATTTATTTTTCTAAAAGAAAAATAACAATAATTGCAATAAGTATTAAATTATAAAATATCAAATGGTGCATTTGGATCGAGCCGTTTGAATATCATTACTTTCAAAGAGTACAACATAATCGTGTGGATAAACTAAATCGAGAGGACTTTAAGATCCATGCCGCTTGCAATTTAATAAAAATCATACTGGATTTCAAATATATTTAATTTAATAGACTCTTGGTTGATGATTTGTCGTAAATATCACGTTTCTCGTATGTGGAATTACGAAACGGATAGGTGGAAGCAAACCGTACGCATTTGACGGTAATGGAAATATTTGGGGGTTAAAAAGTAAAGCAGATAATGGGATCAAGGAAATAGATTCAATATTTAGATTATTCAAAAGTATTTAATACTAGTCACTGTTTACTATTTTGCTCATGTGTGCATCATATTTGGAGAGAGACAAACTTTTGGCAAATCTTGGGTAAACTTCGGTTGGCTCCTTTTGTAGATTGTGGTTTGGTTTTGTCGAAAGAGTTGTTGAAAGAAGATTTTGAATTATTTGTGATGATGTCATGGGCCATGTGGTATGAGGTATGTAAGATTAATAACTCCATTACTGGACTACAAAAAGAGTTGAGAATTGATTGGGCAGTTGCATTGTTGGATGTATATCGACGCTCGAGTACATTGGATAGGTATTCACAGTTGGATGGATCTTTGGCTACAGACCATGTGTGGCATCCACCGTTACCAAATCAATTGCGATTGGATGTTGATGCTGGTTGTTGTGAACTCAGGATAAATTCAGTGTTGGGGTGGTTTTACGGAATTCGATTGGGGGAGTAGTGGGAACAAAGGCTTGCTTTATTAGACCTTCGAGTTCAGTGAAGGGGGCGGAATTGATGGCTATTCGAGAAGGAATGGACTTTTGTCGACGTAATAGTTTCAAGAATGTTTGCATTTTTTCAGATTCAATCCAGGCGATTCAGGTAGTAACCAAACCTGGTGAAGATCGTGGCCCAGATGGGTGGATCATTACGGAAATCAGATCTTGCTTGGAATCTTCGGATTTCATATCACTTCGACATGCGAGAAGAGCGTCGAACAAAGCAGCTCATCATCTAGCAACGGAAGCTATTAAGAATGATGCTATTGGGGAATGGTTTAATTGTCTGTTTTCATCATTTTTATGAATATTGTATTGACTTACTCTTTGGAGATGATTTAATGGATATGTGTGATTTATTTCAAAAAAAAAAAAAAAAACACTCCAATACTGCAGCAATAACACACATATTAAGATATGTACAATATTATTATTAAACTATAACTACTAGGAAATATATAAATGAACATACATATTTTGTTAAATTTTTTTTTTATCATTGTAACGAGATCCTGCAGCTGCTCTCAATTAATGGACACAACATAAATAATCGAGCTAAATGTAATAATCTACAAACTGCATCAACTAGATAAACCACAATAGACAAGTATTGTGTAACAAAGGTGTCCAAAAAGGTGTTGTAAAAGAGTTGAACGTGCGACCACTTGGTTTTAAATAAACGTACCCCGGCCCATCAATTTAGACGCCTCCGGGGCTGAGCATACATATTGAACATTGTTGGTTTTCAAAGTTTGAAAACATGGAATAGTAGGGGTTTAGATATAAACTTCCTGGTTTTATATAAACTATAGAACCTTGTGACAAATGCACCTTTTCAACCCTTAAAATATTTTTACAGAATAGTTGTTGATGAGCACAAAATTTGTTGTCGTTTTGCATTACATGATTTCAGGTCTTTTTTGTGTTTTATATGGTATGTGGGCATCCCACTTTTAAGATTATTCATTTGAATTATATTTGTCAGGTAGTGTCGACGAAAGTTCGAAAAGATGAAGAGAAACGATGAAAATGTCAACAAATGGATACCACATAAGCAAAGACCTCGAGAAATGCTGAAAAATATGGATAAATAATGGTCAAAGTTGAGTTAAAGAACATGAAAGAACCCACATATATGTGCTTTAATAATGGATTAAAAATTTATGAAGTTGAGAAATTTTGTCACTACCACTTGCACACCCACTCTTGCGTGCCTTCGAGCTTCGGCCATCAAGAAACTAAAGAACAAAGTTTTGCCCTTACCACGCACACCCACGCTCGTGTGCCTTCGAGCTTGTGTCACTAGGAAACTGAAGAAAAAAGTCTGCTGCTAGCGTACACGCACCCACGCTTGCGTCCCTTAAAGCGTGGTTTGCCCTGCACATGCACAAAAATAAAGGAAAAATCATATTTTTGTAACCTTACTTACTGAAACTTGATTTTCTTTCATTCAAATATATTAGGACTCTATTTTAATATTGAAAGGAACAATTGCATCATAAACGTACATGAAATAAATATATTGTGTGTATCAGAAGTTAATGTTTTGCTCTGGTGTTGTCAACACGAGCGCACAACATGCAGCGGAAATTTATTTTTAAACACACACGTAAACTTTAATGAATAAACACTGGATTTAAATTATGTACAAGTACAAATACTTGTGCAATGCCTCAGGGCAAAAATTCACTAGAAAATATGTAAATTGTTTACACAAGACAATACTAGTTAAAGATAACAAACCTAAATTCTTTGACACTCCAATGAATTAAAACACATCAAAATAAACCAATACTAAAACTAGATGTATAAACATGTATTGCTTAAAACAAACGAGAAACACTCTTCGACCAACACTTTGCGTAAGTGTTGTTCTTTTGAGTGTTGGCAACATCAATCAGCAACNTATATCTTCTTGACCCAAATTTCCATATATCATCTCCACCTATAAACAAGGAAAACAAGAGTTTAAATGGTATGAAACTCTATTCAAAGCTAGCATATTATCTTATTGATAAGTTCTCAAATTATATTGAATAATTCTCATCTTAATAAGATTATTTATATCTAGGGAAACAAATCTTGATCATTCTTATTTATATCTAGGGAAACAAATCTTATCGAATGATCAAGTTAATTCAAAATTACTCTAAAAATGCAAAATAAAATATTTAATTGATTACGAATAAGATATTCCTTTCAAATATATTTTAGGGTTTTTTGAGAGAATATAAATACAAAGGCTCGAGAACTGAAGAATCACTTTTGACACTTCATATTGGCGACTAGGTTTGGAAGAGAGGAAGGAAAACATCTTTTTTCAAGCGAGATTCACACCATTCACTGAGTATTTTATTTTTGGCTAAGATCACAATAGGACCGAGAAGAGATTGCGTTTAATATTTATTTTTGATTCATTGAACTTATTCATTTCTTTTATCTAATTATTGATTGATATCTGTTTATTATTTCTTGTCAGTAATATAGTCGATTATTTGTATTTTTTTGTTTATCTTGAAAAAGGCTAGGGATTAAAATTATCATCACAATATCAATCAACACATGATTAAACCGACTAGAATTAGTATTCAGTATCAGTTTGTGGTGTTATGTAAAAACTAATATTCCATAAATCTCAATGTGTTTTTTATGTAATTAAATGCAAATAGAAAATTTTGGACATCTAAATAAAAATAGATTTATTAATTCTAGAAATATGTTAATAAATAGTTTAGGAAATTTAACCGTAATTATGCAAGACTTTGAATAGACGATTAAGTTAGAACACATCTCATATAGTCGAGTTTGGTACTATTGTGTATTGTGTTTGTTTTCTTGAATTTGATTTAATTATCAATTAATCTCTGTCGTCCAAGTTGATTTGTTAAATTTCAATACCATTTTAGATCAATTAGAAATTATTCAATAAATACACTCAACCAATTAATTTGATTTGTCTATATTAAGTTTAATAATAAATATCAATTAATTTGATTTGCCTAAATTATGTTTAATAAATACCCTAGTAATTAAAAACAAGTATATACGGAAATGATTCGTACTCTGAATCCGATTTATTACAATTTGGGCTAGTGCCAACCTATTTAATTATTTGATTGTCAAAACATATAATTTCTTGATTAATCAACATGAATACCTTCTCATATATAAGCTATTGGGTGTAACCATTGTTTTTTAACCGGATCGGACCGACGAATTCAACCGGTTTACCGAGAACCGACCATTGTTCCGGTCCGGACCTACTCTAAAATTGTTTTTACGATCAAACTACTCAAAAACAGTAAAAACCGGTCAAGAACCAGTGAACAGTTTAAAAATAGTTCTGACTGATTCATCATTTTTAATTTTTTTTTTAGATTTTGATTATTTTCTTAAATTTCACTTTTCAAAAATTATTTCTTATANTATCTAAGATTTTTAAAATTTAACATATCCTTTGTACTATATTATATAATTATTTTATATAGTATAATAGTTTTTCGGTTGGATCTCCGGTTGAAGGGTCCGACTGTTTAAATCATTTTACAAGATAGACCGGTTGGATCAACAAAAACATTAGGTCTAATAATAAAATTCTTCTTTAAAATTAATTAGTCTAAAATTTTTTGCGATTTTTTAATTAAAAAGGTGTTTGATGGAACTTATAAGCTCTAAAAAAATAAGTAATTTGTTTGGTAAGAAAAAGTTTCAAATATTTTATAAGCGGTCAAAATAAGTTGTTTGACAGCTTATATGCTGTTTTAAAAAAAGTTGGGTTACCCCATCTTTTTTTAAAAATTTTTTTTTTTATATTTGACTTCTCTAAAATATCTTATATATCTTTTTAATTCTTCATTTTATCATCACTTCTTAAATCTCCACTTTATCATTTTGTTTTTTTAGTCAAATTTAAAATACATTTTTGTTCTATTTTTTGTGAATATATAAAAAACAAAAATGTTAATATTTTATCTAGTAAATTATTAACTACAATTTTTAATCAATATTTTATTTACACACATTAAAAAATATAAAATATTATTTTCTCCAAAGAATGTAATTTTTTTGTAAATATAAAATTATAAAATATGAAAATTATAAACTTATTTTCATATAAATATGACTATTTAAATTAACTTGTAGTATTATTTTTTTAGTAATTTTGACAATAAAAAGATCTTATAATACCAGACGTATTAACATTTTTAAGTTGTATAAAATAAGTTCATCAAATCACTTTAACAACTTATTGTTAAAATAAGACCCCGGATGTTATAAATTGCTAAAACAATTGGAAATATGAAAGATATTTTAAACCGTTTTAAATAAATTTGATCAAATACCCTCTAACTTATGTGTGCCAGTTATAGATATATGGTTATAAAATCAAATTTCAAACCTATTCGATGTCATCTTTAATTTTGCAATTTATATGGGATATGGATGTCAGTGGTAGGGATGGCCAAAAAATAAGCTAGCGGGGAGAAAATAATTTTTTTTTTTGAAAATAATTAATTACCAAAAAAATCTTTTGAATGAAAATATAGTAATTGATACAAATGTACAAAATAATAATCATTATTATATTTACATATATATTCTCAAAATGAAAACAAAAGACACTGATAAAAGATCATCTTAGTTACATTTCTAGTACACATAATTTTCGACTTCATATATCTACTCAGACGGTCTTCTCGCCGTGCAAGCAGTCTGGGGGTAGAAGAGAACCTTAGTTATGTCAGAACTCTAGCACTGGATATCAAACGAATTCTGGCTCCTCAAGAAAGCCCCGTTCTGAAAATTGTGTTGCTCACGTCATTGTCTCTTTTGCTTGTTAGTCTCATTCCCATTTTGTTTGGGAGTGTGTAAATTTTCTTTTTTAGCTGATTAATCTTGTAATCAAGGACATTTCTCTTTTTTAATAAATTAGAAGTGTTTTCACCGTCAAAAAAAAAAAAAGATAATCTTAGTTCAATATGATAAAGTTTTTTTAAAAAATTGTGGTTTAACAATCGACTACCTAAAAACAGGAATAACAAAAAAAAATTGCAAATTTAATCTACAACATGTTTCACTATAACTCTACAAGTAAACAAAATCTAGTGAAAAAATAGATATTTTACTACTTTTAAAATGTGCTTGAAGTTTCAAAAGAAAATATTAGTGATCAGATATTTTTCATGGCATTGATCTCAATAATAGATGAATTATAGCATTAAAAAAATAAAACATATATAAGCACCTTAAAATCAGAAATTAGAGGTCGAAAGTTGTGGGGGATGATGGCTTTTATATAATCAATATAAACAGGTGGGGATTGCGAAGATTCCGTGTACTGGTTAGGTATTATGAAATAAGAATAATGCTAACAGTATAACAAATATATAGTTATAACTATATTTAAAATCATTTTAATATTATATCACGAGATTTTTTATTCAATGTATAGTGAGATTTTGAAAAATTGAATTTTTTGTATTATATAAATTGATATACAAATATCGATGTACATCTAACATCACTCATAAAATAATAAATAGAAAAGGTTTAAGCAATCAATTGTATTTTGATTTGGAAATCGTGAAAAACAACATTCCTTTGAGCGTATTCAAATACGATTGAGATTCTTAGTTTTTTTTTTTTTAAAAAAATATCGATCAAGTTATTTTTCAAGCTATTATCGAAATTTTGCTCGAGACGAACATAATCCATTTTTTCTAAAAAAAAAAAACCTAAATAATCCAAATAACAAGACCACAAATTATACATAAATTTTGTATAAAATATATACACAAATAAACTCTATCTACCAAGCAATTTGATTGATTTGCAAGGCATTTAGTATGTAGTTGATGATATGGACGCTATATGGGGTTTTCTTGCCGGCTGCCAATCAATTTTCCAACTCTCCACAAAAGAAAAAGATTGAAAGTCACATTCTACACCGGAGACACCCGCTGCCAATATCAGTTATTATAAATTATTTTAATTAAATATTCTCAAATACAATATAAAATATTAATATTAATTTCGTTGATCAAATAAAATGACAATGGATCCTTGGGTAGATGTTTAACATGACTTGACTACGTTTTATTATGATTTGAATGTTAAAAAAATTATAGGGAAATAAAAATAATGTGATACAAAATTTAGAGATCATATTAAAATTTAAGGTGTTTTACAATAAATTTTTTTAATGGAACTAATATGATTATTATGATTGGAGAGTGTTGTTTACACACCATAATTTGTTAATCACACTCCAATTTACAATTTTGTCTAATTAATTAAGCAAAAACTTGTGTGAGACGGTATCACGGATCGTATTTTGTGAGACAGATATTTTATTTTGATTATACATAAAAAAATATTACTTTTTATTCTGAATATCATAAAAATTCTAAAACCGTCTTACAAGATACGTACTCAATTAATTATCAATATTACTCTCCCCCAATGTTAAATTAGAATGTTTTTGGAACCCACTCGATTAATCTACACACACAGTCATACCTTATCCGAAGGGTACCGTATGACTCACATATTCTTAATTATTTATTTTTTTTTTTTTTAAACCAAAAGACGTGAAGAAAAGGGTTAATAAGTTAAGCGGTGCAGACGGCAGATGTGAAATTAATGTCCACGCACCTAAACTCCAAACCCAACAAACAAACAACGGGGAAGGAAAATTCGATCCAATGTGGACCCCACCACACCCGGACTCCAACTCGAAATTCAAATCCAATTAATCACGCTGCACAATATTCCAGAAGGGACGTATATATTTATTTATTTATTATTATTATTATTATTAGTAATAAAGAAATAATATGAAACACAAAGAATATGAGCAGCCACGTCAATGAAAAACACAGCAGCCACCGTCTACATTTGCCCGCCGCTTTGGCCCCATCGAATCGACTCAAATACGTCAACATCACTTTTTTCCCCATTTTATATTTCATTTGTTTATTATTATATCATTTAATTTAAATGAATATCGATTAATATATTCCACCAGAAAAAAGGGCGGTTAAGGCATGCAATCTTTTTCTTCAATTTAATTTAATTTATATATATATAATAATCGATCTTGTCAATTTTCGAATACTTTAATTTAAATTAATATTTGATAACTTTAATTGGCAAAAAGCACGATAATTTGACTTGGCATGATTTAATTAATTTACTTTGGAAAAAAATTGAATATTTGAAAAGTATCATTACTGTTTTTGTGTGTTCCCTCCTATAAATTTCACCTCATTTCTATTCGTCGGAGCACACCAATCTTCTCTCTAGAAATTATATTGCCATATGTTGCAATTTCTTGTCCTTTGAGAAGCATATCTTACCTGTTAATGGAGGATTTGAAGGGTAAGAAGAGATCTCGGGATGAGTCGGTGGATCCCGGGTCTGTTGTCGACTCACCGGAGGTGAAGAGGCTGAGGGAGAATCTTCTGGATAGTTTGGATGAAGACGATGACGAGGCTGAGTTTAGTACCGCGAGTTCGGATCTGGACTTGTTCATGAAGAGCTTCGAGAAGGAGATTGCTTCCGACGGCGGAGACGAGGTGGGGGTGGAGGTGGTGGATCTGGTTTCCGGTTCCGACGAGTCTCGGCCGGAGCTCGGGTATTTGTTGGAGGCTTCTGACGACGATCTAGGCCTTCCGCCGACCACAACTTCGTCTCCGGATACGGCGCAGAAATCTGAGCTGGGAGCCGATTTCTGGGGGTTCGAATCGGAGATCCCGGGTTATGATTCGGACGGATATGGGTTCGTTCAAACGGAAAAATTCAACTTCGGTGATATTGGATTTGTAGCCATTGACGGGTTGTTTGACTATTCCGATATGGGCTTCGGGTCGGGTGACTTTTTGTGGAGACCCGAAACGTTACCGGCCCAATAGATTGGAAATATGTAGGCAAAGAATATTTGTTGATATAAATTTTTTACTTAATTTTCATTTCAAGTTATGTTATGGGAGAAAAAAAGAGTTGTGTTTTTTTTCACTCTTTATTATTTCAGAGAGCCAGTGACAAAGAAACATTTGTTTCTACTTTTTGTATTAATTTACTTAGAAACAGTTATAATTCCAAAAAACAAAGATGTTTGATTAAATTTATTTAATATAGTTTATACTTTTTTACTATCTTATAGTTTTATTTTATAGCTTATTTTTATATATTATAAATTATTTTAAAAATTTATAAGTNTATTCAATAAAATTTAATGATTTTGATTTTCATAATTGATAAAAATATATATAACAAAAGTAATTTTAAATTCGATAGAAAAAAGTGATAAAGTGGAAATTTACAAAGTAAGGATAAAGTTGAATTTTTAGAAGATATTTTAGAAAAATGAAATATTAAAATAAGATTTTTTTAAAAAAATAGTGTAATTCAATTTTATTCAAAATATCTTATATGTGTGAAATAATTTATTTTAACAATTTATAAGTTTGTAATTTTTATTTTTATTGTTTATAAGTTTTGTCAAACATATTTTTAGTATTTTAATAAAAAAATAATTGTGGATCAAAAAAAGAATGTGTTTGAATTTTAAAGTGTTTTGCTTAAAAGTAAAATTTTTTAAAAAATTTACTTTATAATTTGATATGATTTTGGATGATCTTTTTAGTGTTTCTAAAATCACTTAATTAAACTGAAATTAGAACTTTTCCAAAAAACTGTAATTTGGAACTTTTCTAAAAAGTTTTAAAAAAATCTTATTTAATCCAAACACAAAAATAACAAAACTTTTATTTAAAATAAATATTTTAAAGCCAACTTAAAAATCATTTTTTAAAAGAAATTATTATTATTTTTAAATCCAAACGGAAGCTAAAGGAAACTGACCCGGTGTAAGTCCTAATCAGATGAAAATATCCCCAAATCAAGTATATTGTCTTTAAATCAATTTTCTCCCGTTCTACTGTATTTACACACGTGTGAGATGTTTCTCCATTCCATTTTAAATGTGTTAATTTGTTGCTCCATACTGAGTTTTTAGTTCTATATTTCTTGTGAAATACAACATATTATTGGCTAATGACGTTCTTGTTAGAGTTCGGACAGTTGGTTTAGCTTAGAAACTGGGCGGGCGGATAATAAAATTTTGGTGACGATTATACGTTTACCAAATCAGTCTCGATCATTTTTACCGAAAAAGAGTTTACAAATACTAGTTGATTTTTATTGAAGTCGAAGAAATTTACCAATTTCAAGTTATACCTTCAAGCAAATTGAACTTAAGTCGCAATCCCAAAAAATGTGCACGTTTTCCATTACAAATTACTTTAGTTTTCATTAATCATTTTGAATTCAATTATATTTTATTATTATTAATAATAATAAAAATCTTAAATTTATAAATTATTTATTTACATATTAGACATGTAAAATTTAATGAATTTTAAACATATATGTTATTAGATGAACTTGAAATCTATATTCATTAACATAAAATATTATATAAATATTTAAATGATGAATTTAAAATGTATGTTATTATTTTTTTTTATAAAAAAATACAAAAATATATTGGAAATTCATGAACTTGAAATCTATCTATTCAAATACAAACTTATTCAATTTTGCGTCACTTTCACTTTAAATTAACTTTATCAAAAGTTGGAAATGTGTCTGTTAAAAAATAAAAAGTTAACGAATTTCGAATAAAACACGTGGAAACATATTTTGCAATAAAATAAAATCAGATTCAATGATTTTTTTAAAAAAGCAATTTGATATGATTTAGTTGATCTTTTAAATAAGAATGAGAATGTTATTTTATTTACTTATTTGGTGGAACTATTATCTTGTCTAATTCAAACATCCTATTTGAAAATATGAAGTAAGATAATATTATTTTCAGAGTTAAATTCATCACAAATATTTATGCAGAAGGAAGCGGATAATTTGGTGCAGACTATGTTCTAAAAATACATCCAAAGATAAATATTTATTTAACGAATCATCCAATAATAAAAAATTATTCTTATCTTATTGATGGACCCATCACTATACGTCAAATTGTTATTTATAAACAACTTTTAATTTAAATAAATAAGTCTTTTCATAATAATAATTTGGACATAAAATTACTTAATTTTTTTAGCAGAGATTTTTTATGTGTTTTTTTTTTTTTTTTTTTTATAGACAAACACTTGTGTGAGACGGTCTCACGGGTCGTATTTGTGAGACGGATCTCTTATTTGGGTCATCTTTGAAAAAGTATTACTTTTTATGCTAAGAGTATTATGTTTTATTGTGAATATGGGTAAGGTTGACCCGTTTCACAGATTAAGATCCGTGAGACGGTCTCACATGAGATCCACTCTTTTTTATATATAAAAAAAATAGAAACTGCAATATAAGAATGAAAAAATATATTTTATTTTAATATTAAAAAGAGAAGTAAAGTAAAAGCATAAAATCCAAGTTTTGAACTTACTTGGTTCTGGATTGCATTGAAAAATATTCAAGTACTTTTTCAAAAGAAAAGCACAGTCGAACACATTATTTTTTTACAGGAAGCATTCTAAAGCCAAGCTCAGCCTTATTCTAGCAGAATTTGGATTTGAGGTGCGTGTGAGAATAAAGATAAAAGTCACATACAATGTTAATGCCCTGAATTGTATTCGAAATGAGAATAATTCAACAAAAGTTATATATGCTTTGTTTCAAAATTCGTTATTGCTCCACAGTATAAAATCTAAAAGAAAGAACACAATGAAATAGAAAAAATAAAAATAAAAAATCAGTGTTGAGCTCTAAATAGCCGCATCTGGTTCATTAAAATACCTCTTTGACACGTCTCTACAAATTAAACCGTGTTCTACATCGTTAAGCTTTCTGGGTTCTCAACGATCTTTGAGAATAATTGAAGGAAAGCAGCCAAGTCAGCACCATAGATGATTCTGTGATCAGCAGTCACATTCACCTGAAAAAGGTACGAATCATTTAACATTGTATACCAGAAAAAATATTACATACCACCACTTCTATTGGAAAGCTGATATTTTCAAATGGTAAATAATACAGAGATGTCTTACAGCTTGACAAGGTGGTTCTTTCGAGTTAGGCAGAAGTTCTTTTATTCAATTTCCAACATAAAAACCTACTAGAACGGCAGATTTCTCTACAATCATTACCCATTTCTTGTCTATGATAAAGGCTGAGGTACCAAATTTCTATATCTAATGAGGTCCTGGGTGCAGGAATAGAGGTCATTGTCTTACTTAATATAGGCAATTTATGTTCTACAGATCGAACGTGCTTAAAATTTTCACAACAGTTTTTACAGCATCACAGAATTGGTGATCTACCTCCTCAAAAACTAATTTCCCAGTTAATATTTGGGTAAGTCGGTATCTAACAAACATGTCCCAGGAAAGGGTAAAGCCGCACAAGTGATTTCCCAGGTCAAACATCACTGGCAAGTAATATATTTGAAATGAATGGTCGTAAATGTGGGAAAAGAAAATAGCAATGTCACTCAGAGAAAAGCAGCAGGCTGCAGCATAAAAATAAGATATGCTGAATTATATACAACACATAGCACATCTTTTGATACCAAATTTTAAACTTACCAGCATCTTGTTTTTAACACTAAAGAATCCATCTTTGTCGGCAGTGACCGTGGGTTTTGATGCGCCAACAGCCATAATAGCCCCCTGATTACCATCCGAAGTACTTTTAACAATGCAATAAATATCATATGGAGAAAATTATCTCTGTATACACTCTCATTTCTCACCTGGCCTGGAGGGAGAATAGCATCAAATCTATCCACTCCAAACATACCCAAATTTGATAATGTGAATGTCCCTACAGGTCAAAAACCATTCATAACTCAGTAATTCTACAACCATGAATCTCAAAATCGTACATCACCTTATTACTCTATACAATAACGACTCTTATTGTTTAAGTACCTGAATTGTACTCCTGGGGCTGAAGTTGCTTTGCACGAGCCTTTTCCACAAGCTCCTTCCATTTTTGAGACAACAGATAAAGATCCAACTGCATGAAGCAAAGACAAATCAAGATCATAAAAAACTTCAATGTCTCTTAAGCTACGGCTAACAAGGACAGGGGTAATCAAATTTCACTCCTATGTTACCTTATCCGCGTCCTGAAGAACAGGGGTGATCAATCCACCATTGATCGCCACAGCTACTGCAATATTTATATTGGTATTGTATGTAAAACTTTTTCCATCTTTGCATGTTGCATTCACCACAGGATGCTGAACCAACGCCATTGCTGCAGCTTTTGCTAACAAGGCTGTCATGGTCACACCCTTCGGCTTCACCTATCAGGGTGGATAAAAGTGCAATATTTAACTCATATTTCCACTTACATAAGTTTTCTATCCAACTTAGCATAAATATGAAACTCTTTCCCAATTCACAACAATTCATACCATAATCCAATAAATAAACTGCCATTTCAGTATGTCTATTGTTGACATCACTTCTTATGAGAAGTTATATGACATCCATACAGAATGCAATAAATCCATGCGACAACACCATTGCTCAGTTAAATTTACTCTAATTTTTGTAACACATTCCCTACGATGATAAATTTAAATCAAATGCTTCAACAACTGGGGATCCAGCTCATTCCAAATAATCAATGTTAATCATGCTAATTCCAACAGGATGACTTCTTATAAAAATATGTACCTTCTCATAGAGAGCGTCGAGGGCATCAGTACCAACAGGATATCCAACCCTGAAAGTGGGCACACTCAAACTCTCCACCATATTCTTCGACACTGCTGCTTGCATTGTAGTGAATGGCACCACACTCGATCCAGGAATCTCCGGAAAACTAGCTGCAGCCTTTGGCGGAGATGAAGGAGCAGCCGCAGCAGGCACGGCCACATTACTCTTCGGGGTGGTAGTAATTCCTGCAGCCTTCTCCACATCCTCCGGCTTTATCCTACCAAACGGACCCGTGCCCACAATCTTATTAATATCAACCTTATATTGTTTGGCCAATTTCTTCGCATAGGGTGTTGCCACCACCTTCCCCGGAGTAGTGGGGTAGGTAGCCACTGTCTGAGCCGGAGCTGACGCAGAAGCAGGAACTGGAACGGGAGCAGAATCCTCGACTTTTGGAGCTGAACTGGCGGGAGGTCCAGTCGACTGCGACGCGGCTTTAGCCTTGGCTTCGGCGATTTCATCCTCTGTTTCAGCCAAGAGCCCAATCGGCGAGCCAACCGGAGCCGTCTCACCTTCATTAACAACAATTGCAGCCAAAATACCATCGTAGAACGTCTCCACATCCATATCGGCTTTATCAGATTCCACCACGACGACGGATTCCCCCTTGGAGAGCGTATCGCCTTCGGATTTAATCCAGCTGACGATCTTACCCTCGGTCATTGTAGAGCTGAGAGCAGGCATGAAAATCTCACGGATCTTGGCGCGCACGGTGGGGAGGCGAGAGGAGGAGGATTTAGGTCGGAGGAAGAAAATGGAGGGGCGTAGTAACGGAGCGGTGGAGGAGAGTGAGGACGAGGAGGAGAGCGATGGAGTTTTGGGGTAGACAAGCGAAGCCATGGCGGCGGAGGAGGAGGATGTGGCAGAGGAGTAATTGGTGATCGGGAGTGGAGTGTGGGGGATTGTATTGTATAGATGTTGGGGTGGAGAAGACGAGGGACACTTCGTTCGGACTTGGCATTGAGTACTCCGCCTGCGAGGACCAATGGCCCACTGGATAAAAATGTCCAAATACTTTCTATTTCCATGTTCTAGTTTTTGGGTGTGAGACGGTTTCACGGATCGTATTTTGTAAGACGGATCTCTTATTTAGGTCATTCATTAAAAATTATTACTTTTTATGCTAAAAATATTACTTTTGATTGTGAATATCAGTAAAATTGACCTGTCTCACACATAAAGATTCGTGGTACCCTCTCACAAGAGACCTACTCTTGTTTTATTTATTTATTTATTATTTTTTTAAATGATTATTGGTAGATTCATGTTAATTAATAATCTACTAATTACATAAATAACATATTTCGAGACAGTGTTCACAAAGATAATCGAATTTCTAACCTGCAAATTCAATATTTCAATAGAAGAGAATTAATGATTTTTAATCACTTTCATAAATTTAAAAAAATAGAGTGTGTTTGGATGAATAAATTTGATATGACACATAATAGTGTCTACAAATGACATAAATCGCATGCTACATATAGTCCGATAGAGTATTGACAAAGATAATCGAATTTCTAGCCAACAATTTCAAATTTTCATTAGAGAAGAATCAATGATTTTTAATCTTTCTTAAATTTTAAAAATAAAATGTGTTTAGATTAATAAATCTGAATGACGAATTTCGAATCCGCTTTTTAATTAGTTAATAAATTTCAATAGTAATTATAACGAAATTCAAATCACATTCATATCTCCTTCAAATCAAATCTCTTCGTCCAAATAAAAATCATCAAAAAATATAAATTGTATCGATTTGATTTCTAAATAAATGTTTCTGATGTAAAATTATATATTTATTAAAAAAAAACTTGTAGAGAATCTCGTTAATGTCGTACGCCTATATATGGACCCGAATTACGGCAGCCCATCGTCGACTGACTGAGCTTGAAGGCCCGGATGCCTTATTTGGGCCTCATCAATCCTCAACAACTTGACTTTTAAAAAGTTTGTAGGCTCATAATTAAAATAGTTTTCAATTATATCAATTTTGTTTATGAGCATAAATTATATTTTTTGAAGAAAGAAAATTGATTTGAATTAAAATATATATAATTGGATCCATTTATATTAGAATGAATATTGGATATATTTACCTTAATATTTTGTAAATCTTACAAGATTTCTTGATTCATACGCGAAGGAAATGTGATTGTCGTTTTGTAAAATGTATAAAATAAAATATTTATTTATCATGTAATCACTTTCCAATAGAGATTTTGGTATAATCCATCTAGAAGATTTTCTTTAAGATAAAATGGACAGAAATCCATCTAGCCGCGAGACAACGACGTTATCTATAAAAGAAATTGTGTACAATCAAGTTCATATTTATATTCCTTATTGTATTCACTTTCGTTAAAATCAAATCAATGGGCCGTTTGATTATTTGGTTAACGTAGTTGGTATATTATTGATTAGTCCGTTTATCTAGAAAAATACTGGTTGTTGTTCGCCTACTTAATTAAAAAAAAATTAGATAAAAAACTTAAAGTACACATTTTCATCGTGTTAACTCGCTGGTCGCTATGCTTAGTTAAAATTTATATAATTGAATGAAATTATTCGTGCATGAAATGAAAAACATTGTCTTGTAGGTGAACCCATATTGGTGCATCTGTCTATATTTTACTCTGATTTAGAGAGTTCAAAAAACATTAAAAAAGTTGTTTTTTTATGATTTGGGGTGCTGCTATCATAATAAAGAAATATATGTATCTTAAGAGACGATTGTCACACATCATGTGAGGGCTCATGCTTCTAATTAATATTTAATTATCAAACAACATGGATTAATTAGTGTAAACGGTGAAAACGAGTTAAAAAATGTTCATTTGGGCTTGCAGAAATTTTGACATGACTTTCCCGTAAATAGATCATCCCAAAAATTTCAAAAACACAAAACAACAATATACACTCGAAAATAGCATCAAGTTCACAGTCAACCAAACCAATATCTTACCGCCGCACTGGTTAGGAATAGACACAACATACCCACAAACAAATAAAAAAAACATACAAACTTCACAATATAGCTGAACATGGCATCACTCTGGAAAAAGTATCAAATCAGTATAATATATATAGATATCTGGGGACTTTAATACAAACCGACGTAAGTAATGGGTATCATTCGCTGACGCTCCACCAGACGTATCAAATCCCCTTTAATAACCTGTTATGACATAAAAAACAATCACAACATAAAAAAAAAACAGGGGTCAGACACAAGTACAACAAACCAATAAAATTATGATATAAACAATGACATGTAATAACACGAAGTAACATGCAATGTTATGCGATGCATGAATAGTAACAATGAAATAACGGATACCAAACAGAGTCCAAACAAATAGCATCGACAACAGTAACAATGGTTTCTCGTGTCAAGAATGCAGCATCAAATCGTCGCTCGTCTATGCACATAGGATCGGGAATGCGATTAGGCTAATCCTATATCACTTGTCCTTCTGATTACTCAATATATCTTAATAGAATCAACATAAATCGTTGTCAAAAGAGTCAAGGCTCGATATACTATATCAAAATAATTAATGCATGAATGCATCAGATAAAATATTCAAGGCACATAATAACAAACAACATCTACTGGATATTTTTACACGCCGATATAGACGTCATAATAATATAGGTTTGAGCGTACCTCAAATAAAACTTACAATACCACGATAATTTTTAAGGACTTTCTAATGACTCAAAACCTTAAACTCGTCTAACAATAGAATCTACAACATAAATTTGTTATATACTTCAATATAATGCATTTCCAATTACTAAAACAAATTAAACTGGAGCGGTTAAAAATTGAATTCTCAACAACCTATAAACCGATTCAAAATCTGAAATTTCAAGCTTAATACCACAAGAATCAAAGATTAAATGCGCAATGGTGGTCTCACGGAGGTGGCTTTCCAAAAAATTCACCGAAAATACTGTTCACGACGAGAAAACAAGCTGGACAACAGGAGAAAACTTAAGGCTTCACTTATATAAAATAATCCACCAAGAACAAGTAAGAATCGAAGCCAAAATCTTACCTAAAATCGGATCAAATGTCACGCGCACGGGTGCTGGAAACAGGACCGATCGAGCTCGAAATTTTCCGATTCATTGCACGAAAGAGACTCTAAGTCTGGAAGAAGAAGGTTGATGGTCTGTTGCTCTACTTCTCCAACTGCTGGTTACGCTGCGCGAGGGCTGCAAAAATAGGATGGAGGGGCGACAAGTAGCAGGGATGGGTAGAGATTTATCTCTTTGGTGTATGCAATTCATTAAATGAGTTGGATTTAAAATAGATTGAAATGACCACTTTCTGGTTTTCCTTAAGACAATTTTCTTGTTTCCATTTCATGATCCAAAGTAAGGGTTTTTCAGGGGGGAAAAAAAGATAGGTCAATTATGTTTTCCAAATTAAAATAGTTTTCAATTTTATCTTTTTACATATGAACATGTCTAAGTCTAAATCTGCTAATAGTTTGTCAAGATCTCAACATTAGCTTTGATTTAATATGTTCAACTATAGGAAAGGTCACATATTATTGGGCAAATTGTAATTCTTTATATAAAATAAATTATATTTTCATTTTTTTATAAATCAGATTTAAAATGATAAGTTTATTTTGTTTTTTTAAAAAATATATGGTTTTAAAGAATATTTTATTTTTGTTGAAATTTAATATTTTAATATTGAATATTTGAATATTGAATGTTGAATATTTGAATGTTGAAAATTAGGTAAAATTAGNTTTTTATCGTAAATTTTTACTTTTTCATAACACGTTATCAGCACGAAGTTCTAAAAGTCCTCCAAATTTTTCCAAGCTCCAAAACAGAAGAAAAAGTACCACCATGTCAAACTTGACAAAGCTCGAATTTGTTGCACTCGACATTACGGGGAAAAATTATATGCCATGGACTCTCGATGTAGAAATGCATCTTGAGTCATTGGGTCTAAGCGAAACTATTAAAGAAAATGGTATATCTTCATCACAAGAAAAAGCAAAAGCTATAATATTTTTGCGCCGACATCTTAATGAAGGTTTGAAATGTGAATATCTCATCTAAAAAGATCTCATGGCTCTGTGGAAAAAGATTAAAAGAAAGATTTGAACATATAAGGGAAGTTATACTTCCGACTGCCCGTGATGAATGAAATATGTTGAGATTCCAAGATTTTAAGAAAGTAAGTGATTACAATTCGGTGATGTATCGAATAATCTCGCAATTAAAATTTTGTGGACATGAGGTTACAGAATCAGAAATGCTTGAAAAAACATTTTTCACGTTTCACGCATCAAATATAACTTTACAACAACAATATAGAGTGCGTGGATTTGCGAGATATTCTGGACTCATCGTCTGTCTTCTTGTGGCGGAAAAGAACAACGAGCTATTAATGAGAAATCATCAGTCCCGACCCACTGGATCAACAGCATTTCCAGAAGTAAATGCTGTAAGCAAAAATGAATTTAAACTTGGAAACCAAAATCAAAGTTATAGACAAGATTTTGGTCGAGGACAAAATCGAGGTCGTGGACGTGGACGTGGACGTGGTCGTGGACGGGGACGGGGACGGGGACGTGGAAGTGGTCGTGGTCGTGGACGCGGCCGTGGTTTTGAAAATAATCGAGATAGTTATTTCTATAACTCATCTCAAAAGAGCGTCCCAAACCATCCACCAAAAAGACATCAAGAGAATATGAGTGTTAATGAGAATCACTCAAAAAGATTTGAAAGTTCTTGTTTCAGATGTGGTACTCCAGGATATTGGTCTCGTATTTGTCGAGCCCCTGAGCGCCTTTGCAAACTTTATAAAGAATCAATCAAGGGGAAAGAAAAGTAAACCAAGTTTACTGAACACAGTGAACTTTTGAGTGATTCAACTCATTTTGATGCTGGAGATTTTCTGATTGATTTCTCAGATAATGATCAATTTGCTGGTGGAATAAATATGTAAAATATTTTATTTTTCCATGTACTCGTATGATAATATTTTATAGTGTGTTATATTTTTAAATATATATTGTATTGTATTTTATTGTCAGTAATTTTATTTCATTGCATATTTTTTTGAAGTTCAAATATGGAAAATGCTATGAACCAAGCTGAAGTTTGCATACCTGATAGTGGTACAACGCATACTATCCTCCGAGATAAAAGATATTTCTTGGAACTAAAACCAACAAAAACAATGGTGAATATAATATCAGGTCCTGTAGACTTGATTAAAGGATGTGGTAAAGCACAATTTTTGTTACCTAATGGTACAAAATTTTTGATCAATGATGCTTTGTATTCACCACAATCGAAAAGAAATTTGTTGAGTTTTAATGATATATATTCCCATGGGTATGATACTCAAACAATAAATGAAGGGAATGAGAAATATATATGTCTTATCACATATAAATCAGGAAAGAAATATGTGATTGAAAAACTATCAATGCTCCCTACTGGATTGCATTATACACATATAAGTCACATTGAATCAAACATGGTAGTTGATAATTCTTCAATATTAACCAATTGGTGAATTTACTTCCCAGACTTTCAATAATTAATGTATGTCTATGAGAATCATTGTTGAGCATCATGTTGCTCATGTACATACACAGAATAGATTGGCTGAATCATTGATTAAACGTCTGCAAATGATTGCTAGACCAATGATTATGAAAACAAAGCTCCCTATTTCTATATGGAGACGTGCAATTTTACATGTTGCTTCATTAATTCGCATCAGACCAAGTGCATATCATAAATACTCACCATTGCAGCTTGCATTTGGTAAAGAACCAGACATTTCTCATTTGAGAATTTTTGGATGTGTGGTGTATGTGCCTATTGCACCACCTCAACGAAAGAAAATGAGACCTCAAAGAAAGATTGGAATTTATATCGGTTATGATAGTCCATCAATCATTCGATATCTTGAACCTCAGACAGGCGACGTGTTCACAGCACGTTTTGCTGATTGTCATTTTAATGAGGAAATCTTCCCAATGTTAGGGAGAGACAATAAACATACCGAAAAGAAAATTACATGATATGTATTATCATTGTTACATCTGGATCCAAGAACACAACAATGTGAAAAAGATGTACAGCAAATTGTGCACTTGCAAAAAATAGCAAATCAAATACCAGATGCATTTACAGATGCAAAAAGGGTAACTAAATCATATATACATGTTGTAAATGCTCCTGCTCGAATTGAAATTCCAAAGAAACAAATTGAATAAAGTCATGATGTCGTAAAACGCCTGAAGCGTGGAAGGCCAGTCGGTTCCAAGGATAAAAATCCTCAAAAAAGAAAATTCATAGAGAAACACAATGATCACAAAATATAGAATGATGTTCCTGAAGAAACACATGATGATCACAAAATAGAGAATGTTGTTCCTGAAGAAACACATGATGATGAAAATATTCTGTCAGAACCACAAACTGACGAGAATCATGAAATCTCTATCAATTATAATATTACTTGAAAAATATGGAACCGAAAAGAAATAGAAGAAATTGATGATATATTTTCTTATAATGTGGCAATCGACATCATTAATGATAATGAAGATCATGAGCCAAAATCTTTTGGTGAGTGTAAAAATCGACAGGATTGGATAAAATGGAAAGATGACATCCAGGTTGAATTGGATTCGCTAAATAAACGTAATGTTTTTTGACCTATAGTCCTTACACCTGAACGTGTAAAATCTGTTGGATACAAATGGGTTTTTATTCGAAAGCGAAATGAAAAAAAATGAAATTGTAAGATATAAAGCTCGACTTGTTGCACAAGGTTTTTCTCAAAGGCCTGGAATTGATTATGAAGAAACGTATTCTCCCGTGATGGATGCAATTACGATTCGGTATTTGATTAGCTTGGCGGTATCTGAAAATTTAGAAATGCGTCTTATGGATCTTGTTACAGCTTGCTTATATGGATCACTTGATAGTAATATATATATATGAAAATCCCTGAAAGATTTAAGATGCCTGAAGCACAAAGTTCAAAACCCAGAGAATGTTATTCTGTGAAATTACAAAGATCATTATATGGGTTAAAACAATCGGGCTGAATGTGGTATAATCGGCTAAATGATCACTTGATGAAAAAGGGATATGTAAATAATTCAATATGTCCTTGTGTTTTCATTAAGAAAACAACATCCGGATGCGTAATTATTGCTGTATATGTTGATGATTTAAATATCATTGGAACGAATAATGAAATTCATGAAGCTGTGTCATACTTGAAGGAAGAATTTGAATTGAAGGATCTTGGAAAAACCAAGTATTGTCTGGGTTTACAAATTGAACAAAAAGAATGTGGAATATTTGTTCACCAGAAAAATTATATAGAAAATATCCTTAAACGTTCTAATATGGATAAATCAAATCCTTTAAGTACTCCAATGGTTGTTAGATCATTAAACATAGAAAAAGATCCATTCCGTCCATGTGAAGATGATGAAGATATTATTGGTTCAGAAATACCATATTTAAGTTCTATCTGTGCCCTTATGTATCTTACAAATTGTACAAGGCCTGATATATCTTTCACCGTAAATTTATTGGCAAGATTTAGCACATATCCAACAAAGAGACACTGGAACGGAATTAAACATATATTCCGTTATCTACGATGAACGACATACTTGGAACTTTTGTATTCAAAAGATGCTAATCCAAGTATAATTGGTTATGCCGATGCTGGATACTTATCTGATCCACACAAAGCACGTTCTCAAACTGGATATGTATTTACTCGTGGAGGCACAACAATTTCTTGGCGTTCACAGAAACAAACACTCGTAACAACTTCATCAAATCATGCCGAGATTATTGCACTACATGAAGCAAGCCGTGAATGTGTGTGGTTAAAATCAATGACCCAACATATCCAAATCTCATGCGGATTATCATTCGACGAAAAGCTTGTGATACTATATGAAGATAATGCTGCATGTGTTGCTCAAATGAAAGAATGATACATAAAAAGCGACAGAACTAAACATATTCCTCCTAAATTCTTCGCATTCACCAAGGAGCTTGAGAAGAATAAATATATTGANATGCGCAATCTACGAAATTTGTGAAGAATTGTTCGTGTCAACATGAGGGGGAGTTTACGTGACTGCACTCTTTTTCCCTTACTATGGTTTTTATCCCAATGGGTTTTTCCTAGTAAGGTTTTTAACGAGGCAGTATAAAAACACGTAATGAAGACAATCATTATGATCATCATCACAAGGGGGAGTGTTGAAATTTAATATTTTAATATTTAATATTTGAATATTGAATGTTGAAAATTTGAATGTTGAAAATTAGGTAAAATTAGGTGTTGAATATTGAAATTTGTGTGTGATGATGAAGGTAATGATGTAATTTATTTTTGGATTATTTGTAAAGATTTTCTATAAATAGATCTCTCATTTGTGAAGAAAATCACAATTGAGTCGAGAGAAAAATATTATAAAGTGTGTAGTGTGATAATTTTGAGAGCTTGAGATTTTTAATTTTTACCGTAAATTTTTGCTTTTTCACAACAATTTTATATTATTTTTCCTAAATTTTCTAAATGGTAATGCTCGGTGATGATTGAACTTTTTAATATTTAAAAATTTAATCCATCATTTTGTTGGATGACTTTTTTAAATATATATATTTTTTAAAAAAATTATTTTTATCTGCTTAGTAGTCTTTGTCTTGTCGATTAAATTAGAATCATGGTCGAGGAATCAAATTTTATGATAATATTTTTACTCAAATAATATTAAAATATCGAATATTTTTAAGTCAAATCATAAGACTTTTCTATTTATAAAGAGAGCATTATTATTATTATTATAATTAATATTATTATTATATTAACTCAAAGTGCTTAACAAGTGTCAGCGCCTAAAAATAGCCACGCCTAACACATAACAATGTAGTCAAGCTCTGAGCCAAGTGCGTGCTTCCACGCGCAATCAAAGGGTGTAGAGTGGGAGGCCCACCCACGTGGGCTAACCCCCCCCTCCCCCCCCCAATTTTTCTTTATTTTTCTAAAAGTTTTCTATAAAACGGAAATTATAATAAAAAAATAATAATAATCGGAAATTATAAAGAAACAGAAATAATCTAACGGTTATTTCAATATTTTGATAAAAAATAAAAATTTCACCGACAAATACTCATCAATCTTCACAAATTATTTTATTAAACTTAGGGCTGATTCGGTACAGTATACCGATTTTTTCAAATAAAATCGTATATAATATCGAAAATTTTAGTACCGAGAAAATAGATATCGTACCAAAATTTCGGTATGGTATATATTTCATTCCGTTCTTACCAACACATCCGATATATCGGTTTTTTGGTAAGGTATCAGTAAATACCGTCTATACCGAATTCATATAAAAAAAACTGTTAAGTTCTATTTTCAACTAATCTTGGGAAAATACGGAAGTTAGATGGACCAATATTTCACAAATGTCAAGAAGTGATCATTTTTTAGCGTATTTGGATAATTCCAATCCAGTTATTTAAAAGAGGGTTATCAACATTCAACATGAGTTAACAAGACTGTCTTTAACCACATATTGGGAAAAACACAAGAACAAAAACAACCAATCGACAAAATCTACTAAAACGCCATAAAGGAATACAATTGAAATGTTTACTTCTTAAAATACTGCTAGATTTTTTTTTTATAAAAAAACTAAAACTCGAAAGTACATTTAAATACATGCATGCGATAACAATTATCAATAACACATTTAAAATGAAAGTAGTCATCTATTAGTAAAAATACTGCAGCTAAAAATAAGAGTAATCGTGAAACCTTAGAATGTCGTGTAAAATAAAACAAATGTTAAGCATGCAAAAATCATGACAAACCATCGACATGTAAAAACGAAAATGTATAAAAATATTCATGTTCACTCCTAACTGATAAATATAATGTGCGAAAAATATGGTTCTCGAGGTTAGCGTGCGCACATCCAGTCCTGTCTACTCGATCTTCGGCGCCTCCAGTCTCCTCATCAATATGCTCACCTGTATCAATCGCGCTTAGTGAGTCTAAATGTTCAACATACCTGAATCGTTATAACAAGCACATATACATAACATGCAACAGTGAAAAATACTGTAATTAACATACATTTCATGATCTTAAAAGCAGAAACTTAAACATATCGATATATGCAGTATACTTCGGTATGATAAATACGATATACTGAAATTTTGATATTTTTTCTCAGACTTAATTAAACAAACACATTATTCTAATCTAAAAATCTTTTCTCTATGATCTTATTTTGCCGCATCAAAATGTGATTTTTATCTTACGTTATACTATTTCATTTTAAATTTATAATAAAAAAAGTAATTTTAAATAAATCATATTCGTAAAATAATATGAAATAATTTTAAGTAATAAAAAATTAACAATAATATTATTATTTATTTAACCGGAGTAAATAATGAAAAATAAAATAAATATGAGCAAATGAATAAATAATAAGTGTTAATTAATGTAAGATACTGAAGATATTACTATAATACGTGTAACATATGAATACCATGCTTTTTGAGAAAGGGACGTGTTATGACATCCCCACTCTAAAAAGTTAAAACATTGGCTCCACTATTTAACAATTCTATTTTTATTTCCTACAAAAAATTTATATATATTTTTTCTCAATATAAATAAATAAAAATTATTTTTTTGCTAATTTTTTCAGAAAATATATATTTACCACATTTTATTTAAACTTCGTATTACTTTCAAAGTTACTCAATTATTGTAAATATGTAATAAATTCCAAAATATATCAATTTTAATAATCATTAAAAAATATATAATAATATCAACATAGAAAATTCTATATGATGTCTCACAACCTCCTACAAATTTTCGAGTATTATTTCGACATGAAGCTATGCAAACTTAGAGAACCGAGCGGTAAAATTTAGTAAAATCGTTTCAATAATCAATTTTGTGAAATAAATATATGACTAATCATATTTATTAAAAAATAATAATTTATTCACAATTATAAGTAGAACCGACCATCTCATACAAACTTACTATTACTTAAATGGCTGTGCTGTATCGTCCAGCTCACCCCATTCCCACGCGCTGGCCAACCCAGACTCACACACGTGGCTCCTTCGTAAAACTGGACCACAAACATCACTCTCAGGCTACAGTCGCGTGTCTCACAACCTTCTACAAATGGTTAATTAAAATCTCATTTCAGAGTGAGCTCCGACCCCCAAATCCAATCCCCCATGAAATTTCAACCCCATCTTTTTGAGCTCCACGTTACCACTTATTCCACTGTGTAATGGCACCAATCCCACCTCCCCTTCTCCCCATCGAGATTTAGCCCAATGTTGTTTTTTGTTTGACTCTGTTTCTGGAAAAGGTTCCTTTTTATTTGTGGGATTGGATTGAAGGGAAAGATTTCTGCGTGGGATGGAGGGGGTTGGTGGTAGTGGCGGTTGTGTGACCGCGCCGTTTGTGATGAGGACTTATCAAATGTTGAATGATGCGTCGACGAATACTTTGATCACTTGGGGTAGTGGGAACAACAGCTTTATCGTTTTGGAGCCATTGGAATTCTCGCGGAGGATTTTACCCGTGTATTTCAAGCACAGCAATTTCGCTAGTTTCGTGCGTCAGCTCAATACATATGTGAGTGATTCGTGAGCTTCTGATTTGATTGCTTCTGAGTTAGAGGTGGATTTTGTGGGATTTTCAATTGTTAATCTGTGATTGTTTTGTGGGATTTTTTTGCTTGGTTTTGTTTTTTGTTTTTCCACATGTTCTGAATTCGGGTACTCGAGAGACTAGTCGATTTTTCAGCTCGGCCAATGGATAACGGCATGGATGAACAGTAGGAGAGCATCTCTGTTGTCTCTCAAAGCAGAAAATTTTTAAGTCTTATATTTATATCTAAAATTATTACTGTGGATCAGTTTATTTTCTTGCAAACAATCTTTGACCGAGAAACATGATTTAGCTGCGATTCCTTTTTCGAGTTTTCATGAAGCTTTTTCTTTCTTCTTTTTGGTATGCCGCCACACCTATTTGCATCCCATTACCATTTGCACTATTGGAATACTAGCAGCTGAACAGAATTTGGTTCATTGACTAGTTGTCTACTTGAAGGAGTTACTTGAGAATGATTTGGTATTTTTTGACATCTTTATTTACTTGGAAGATTAACGTTGTTATACGCATGTTAGTAGGGAAATTAAGTTTGACTTGCCTTGTGGGATAAAAATTGATTAACAGCAATCCAGTAAATCTATATTTCTAGAGCTTCTGAGAAACACCACACTTTTGTTGTATCACACAAAGCAATTATGCCGAATCATATATGGCCACACTTCTTGTGGCTATGCCTGTTCGGATTATTTACCATTACTTCAAGCTCTCTTATTTTTGGCGATTTTTTTCTTGTGAACTTACTAAAAATTGTGGTGGAAAAGTTTCGTTTTGCACTTTGCTCACTTATATACAACTCAAATCTGATATGCATGTGATTCAAAGATATAATTTCTACGTGAATGATATGATATACAGAGGCCCCCTTCCATTGTATTGATTTATGACTTATCCTAGTGAGGTGTTTCATTTTTTTTTTTTGGCTTTTATTCATTATGTGTATTGATGACTTTCCCTTTGATGTGGAGTTCATCCTAGTATTTTCTGTAAGTTGTGGCTTAAAGTTTGGTCCTTGAATACTGAATTTTCTAGTGAATTTTATCCCAGAGCTCGGTAGGACTCTGTTTGTATTGTTTGGATCGAAAAACAATTTCCCTTTAATTTAACCTTTAATTTCCATCAGGGATTCAAAAAGGTCGATCCAGATCGCTGGGAGTTTGCAAATGAATGGTTCTTACGTGGTCAAACACAGATATTGAGCAACATTGTTCGGAAAAAGCATAGTACTAAAACTTACACTTCTCATCGCAAAATCGAAGATGGTGAATTTTGTGATGAGAAGGAGCTAGTGTTGGAGATTGCAAAGCTGAGGCAAGAGCAAAAGAGTCTAGAACAAGAGCTAGAGAGCTTGACTCGTAGGCTTGAGGCAACAGAGAAACGACCTCAACAAATGATGACTTTCTTGTACAAAATTGTAGACGACCCTGATATTTTACCCCGGATGATGCTTGATAAAGAAAAGACAAGGCATCTATTGTTTAGTGACAGCAAAAAGAAGCGAAAGCTAATGATGTCTTCTACAACTTCATCAAATTCTTCATCGGGAATGGCTATGTCGAGCTCATCAATCGAGAGTGAAGAAGATCGAGAAGGTAACACTTTTAAGGAAACAATGACAATTTCCTCCCCGGATGGAAATTCGAATGCCAAGATTTGCTGCCAATCGTCGACAGAATTCAAGTTATCATCACCCAAGTTGTTACATCAGAGACAAAGCATAGGCGTGCCTGCAATTAGTCAAGAACGTCCCAATCCTTCCAGTTTCACGAGCTCATCGATGCTAAGCTCGTACAATGAAAATGGTGTCTTTGGGGCCGTTTCACTTCCTATAGATAACCACATGGACTATAGTAACTTTGAAGGATTTAATGGTGGTTATTTTGGAGAACTGTTAACTTGGGAGAATGATAATGACACACTACCTCATCCATTCTCATCCTGGGAGAGTGGCCTTTAGCAAGTATTAGACTTTCATTGGGATTTAGACATTTTTAGGCAATTAAGTTCTCATCTATTCCTTCTGTAGCCAGAGTAAGTTCGTTGTACGATAAATTATGCTATATATTTGCGTGTCTTTCGGATATTTTCACACATGTAAGTAATTATATGTGATAAACTGGAAGTGTAATTCGTTGTAACATCTGTTGGTTTTACAGGTTGCAAATTTGTAGCATAGACATGTCATGGTGTGGGTGATGTATATTTTCTGTCCCATTTCTTTGAGCCATCTATTTTTGCTTTGCACCGTAGCAAAGTAAAATAATCCACACAATTTAGCCTCTAGGATATCAAATTCATGTGAATCCCAATAAGTCAACTAGATAAATAAAACTCTTCCGAACAACCCGGAAGACGAGGGTTGGTTTGTGTTGTTTTTTATCTTTCCCTCTCCTGCAAATAGTGTCAGTACACCCCATGGATGATGACTCCCAACTAAAAAATGTTTCTTATTTTAGCATTAGATTGCGATGATAGTGTATAACACAAATTGTGCATCAATAGATAATTAGAGATAAATTTTCCACACTATTTTATAATGTGGTTGATGTAGCCAAAAATTGTGATTATCCGAAGTACTCTGCAGGTTCGTAAATCTGAATTACTCCGCAAGTTCGTAAACGAATTCAAGTAATCGTAAAAGGATATTCTAGCTAGCTCGTAAACGGGTCCAAGTAGCTGGTGGAGAGAAATCTTTGTGGGTTATCACATGCGTCACAAACAAACGTCAGAGGCGCCGGGGTTTGCCCGGCGTAAACACTCCGACGCTCAAATCAAAAAACAATTTAAAGATGCTAATTGAGAGTTAAAAAGTTTAAGCATAAAATCTTCTCCTCTTGGATAATGAGAATCTATCTCCTATTTATAGATTGTTTTTGGAGTGTCTATCGGGCTTGGGCCTTTATAATTAATTTGAGCCTCAATAATGAATTGAATAATTTAATTGGGGGCTTGGGTTTTTATAATTAATTTGGACCTCAATAATGGATTGAATAATTAAATTGGGTCATTTTTGGGCCTTGAATTGAATAATTAAATTGAGTCATTAACCCATCAGTGGTAAATTTCTTCAAGTAAAAGTTGTCCTCCAGAATCTTTTCTAGAAAAGTTTCAATTTTACCATGACCAATTAAGAAGCTTGAAAACAATGTTTTCGATTTGTTTTATTTTTTAAAGTAAAAATATAAATGGAGTCCAGATCATTTTCATTTCTTGACAGTTGTCGGTACCTCGTGTTTTTATCTAATTGTAGTTCTTGATGGTGCAATGCTAATGGATTTAATCCAGAGTTTAAATGTGAGCACATTAATCATCAATAAATACGGACAGAATCGGGGTGACAGAGGTAAAATTATTATAATAGTGGCACTTAATTCATGGCAAAATTTTGCATAACTAGGATGTCAGATCTAGCAAATGTATAGTAGTTAATTAAAATGTAAATTTTGTTTTAAAATATTAAAATGTTAAAATTAAATCAAATCAATGTGACAAATAAAAATTTAATGAGAAAAAATTAATATAAATCCATCTGGTTTTAAAATATAAGTTGATTTGTTATATTTTCTAATGTCCTATAAGACGTTAATGGTCTACTTTAAATCTTTGGGATTATTTCAACTTATCCTCTTCACATTGAACCTAAACGATTCAGGTTTATTGGGATTCAATTTTTTTTTTTTTTTAAATGTGAACGAATTGGATGTATATTCACTTAAGATATCATTCGAGATCAATGATTAGACATTAGCTGAATTAGACATTCTTATTTGATTCAATACTTGATTCAAATTTTACGAAATATCATAGTTATTTGTACTACTTTATTAAGTTTGAGACACTTAGAGTAACTAACTTTGGTGTCATGGTCTGTTTTAATAATTATATATATTAATAAAATGTTAAAATTTTAATGTAAGTTATGTGTAGTTCAGCGGATAAAGTCATTGTTGGTTGGAGTTTAGGTTATAGGTTCAATTCTTATTGAAATCATTTTTTATTTTTTTATTTTTCAATTTATTTTTTAATTTATATATCAAAATCACAGTGTAATTCCTCACTATTTCTTATAATGATACTTTGATCTTCATTTAAATATAAATCAAATGAATTACAAAAAAAATATTATAACACTAATAAATTATTATGTTTGTAACGAGTAAGTGGGTGGGTTTTATGTTAATGGTAAAATTCATATATTTAAGAATTAATTAATGTTAGTGTCTTTGAGCATACTACATTTTTCTTTGATAGTAGCCAAAACAACTAAATTATCCATACTAAGTCTGAAGAGTTTAGACTATAACTTTATTTACATACTGATAAACGAATTGTTATTATTATTTTCATAATAATAAATGTATCGTCATACTATTGTTATTAAGATCTCTCAAATAGAGACAAAAAATATACAGTTTTTGGTTTTTCAAATTAAAAATAACTAAGAAAGTATTTGGATACATTTTTATATTCTAAAAATCTCAAAAAACGTTTGTCAATTGTTATTTGAAATTTAAATTTGTAGAACATTTTTTTTAAAAATATTTTATAAAAATATTATCTAAATACATACTTTAATTTTTTTATATTATAAAACACTTAAAAAAACTTTAAGGTACATGTCTAAACGAAATTATATTTTTTAAAAATAATGAAATGGAAGAACCAAAACGTACTCAATAATTGCTATAGCTTTATTTTATTCAGTAGGAAAACGGGAGATTTTAGTAAATAAACTATACTCCAGGGACCTTCGGTGAGGGATTATAATTCCCGCAACTTCCTGCGAATTTCCTCAATATCGAGAAGACAATCTCTGCTCAAGGTATTCATCACTAGGTTTCGGTTCGATTTTCAATTTTTTATTTCGATTTTTTGATTTTCGGTTTTACGAATGTATAATCTAATATCCGTTTTCTACCGAATTGTTCGGTTATTTCGATTTTGATACCATTATTTAAATTAATAAAAAAAATATATTTTAAAATATAATATATTATCTTTTTACATGATTTCATATTAAAACATTTAAATATAAAGTCTAAATGAATTATATAAACAACAATCAACTAAATATTATTCAAAATAATTTATCATTTATTAATATCATCTAAAAAAATATATAATAAAAATAAAATTATTAATTAAATGAAATTTCGTTTTCTCGGTCAGTTCAGTTTTGACATATATAATTCGAAATCGAATCAAATAAATTTTGGTTTTAATATTTATATCTGAATTATAAAATTAGATTTTTGTTTCGAATTAATGTTCAATTTTTTGGATTTAAATTTTTAATTTTTTCGATTTATTCAATGTTTGAACAACCCCCGTGTCCACCGTTCCTTCCCAATCGTGAAAACCTAGGCCGCCCACTATAAATTTCACTTTCAAAATCAGATGATACGTTAGAAATTAGAAAAGAAAAAGAAATCAATCAAAGAACGGAAATTCCTCTCTAAACTGCATCCCTCCCTGTTTCCAAATCTCCGGCTGTTTCTACTCCTGAATTGATGGGGGCGATGGCGAATGATTCAACGGATTCATATGTCGATTGGGAGGAGGTGGTGGTGTCGAGCGAGAAGGGGCGGCGGGAGGTCCATTACTACCTCAAGCGCAACGGTGGAGGGGCGGATCTGGTGGTGGTAGGAAAAGAGAAGAGCGTCAGGCATATGTCCTATTTTTATGCGATGAAAGATAACAAGGCCTTGCTTTCGAATTTTAAGCGTTTCTCCATCTTGAAGCTGAGGTCGAGAAGAGAAGTTATTGATTGGCTAAAGTCGATTCTTACAGGTAGTTATCAAACTTTATGCCTTTGTTTTAGGATTAACGGGGAGAGCAGTTTTTCTTGTTTTCACGGTTCTTTCTGCGTTTCCTCTAGTTATTTGTGAAATTTGAATTTATTAATTGGGGTGGTAAATTTTTTAATCTTTTTTTTTTCCAAGATTTGATTTTTCGGTGATTTTGGGTTTCTCTTATTAGATGTGTGCTGAAACCGTGCACGTGTGGGAGTTTTTAAAAATGAAATCCCTTTGACGGGATGGGTTTCGTTTTGGATTCGTATTGATCTACAAATGAAATTCAGTAAAAGTAGAAGCGATATTCTTGTTTTAAGTCCGTTTTAAGCGTTATTATTGTTCTGTGCGTGAACTATATTTTGAGGATAAATATGTTCTTTTAGCACGGGAGACTCACTTTTAAGATGAGAAAAGAAACATACGGGAGATTCGTTAAGGATTCGTTAAGTTTTTTTACAGAGGTTTTCATTTTTTTTCCTCAAAACTTTAGCGCGTGTAATTTCTTGAATCCAGCAAGTACTCGACGGATGATACGGTTTTTATGTATTTTTTGGAATTTTTTATGGGTACTCAATCATCTCGTTCCGCGTAAAATTCTTTTGCTCGAGCTCTCAACTCGCTTTTGCATGTTTTGGTTGATGTAATTTTCTGAATTTTTTTAACGTTAAACGGTCTATGAGATTGTGTTCGAATTTTAAATTTGCCATCTTTCACTCCTGGAAATGAAACTTTTTTCTTAAATTGTCTCTTTTTATATGGAGCTTAGCTTCTCTTGGTTGTTTCCTGACCCGGGGCAAAAAANAAAAAAAAAAAAAAAAAAAAAAAAAGCACTCCTGGAAATGTTTTTTTTTTCTCTTTTTCAACGGATCTTAGCTTCTCTTAGTTGTTTCCTAACCCGGATTTTTTTCTTTTGGGAGGCCGAATGTTGGCCAAAAAAAAAAATCATTTTCTTGTTTTAGAGGACACTTTTAGCTTGCTTAGAAGACAATTCAAGATCAGTATCGCCCTGTTTCACGAAATGTTTTGTTTCCAAATAGGTTATTGTTAATCTGCAGTCAAATGTACTTTCACCTGGAATTAATTTGTTAATCGTTCTCGATTATTTGTTCATTGCATTTTTGCGAGGGTTCTTCAATTTTAGTCTTATATTTGGATTTTTTCGTACTTCTGCTAGGGACGTTTGGCTTTTCTCAACTCTTTTGTTTTATCTGGCTCGAGGAATAGTGGAATACTTATTCGACTTATAGCAACTACAAGGTTCTTTTTCTTTTTAGGAAAACCTTAGTGCATCGGATGTATTATAACGTTCGATGGAGGTTTTTTATGAGTTATATGAAACTTTTGCAACCTTGGTCACTTTTCTCCTCTATCTCAGGACTTGTACTATTTTTTGATATCTATGATTTGTTTTTGCTATTTCATATACCACTCTTTGCTTTTCTTATGAGGTTGTCAAATAGTGTTAATCATGCTTCCATACCTTAGTGTTGATGTGGATGGNTTTTTTTTTTTTTTTTTTTTTTTTTTTTTTTTTTTTTTTTTTTCCCGTGAATCCGGTTTCAGGTGAGCGAGCTGATGGTTACTTTGGGCGGTTTGGAGATGACCTGGAATGCAAATTGGACCTTGACAATATTAAGGTTAGAGAATATGTTCTTTTCTTTATTTTCTTCAGATCCAGTCACTTTCTCCTGTAATATACCCGGATGAACAATACATTTTATATTACCTTTCTTATACAATACATTTTATATAACCATTCTTATTCTGAAAAATTTGTAGGATGCCCAAACACTGTGTTTGAGTCAGTATATGACTGAGTTCATGTGGATAGGTTCCCCATGGACTTGCCGAAAAAGACGGAGGCACTATGAATCATTCTGTCGCAATGGTGTTGTAATATCCGTGAGTTTCTATCAGCGCTAATCATCTCAATTGTTTTATTTGTAGTTTTTGGCTTAAAACTATTTTAGTTGTGCTTTCTTTTTAACTGGTTTCATGTTTCTGTGACTTGCAGGTTCAAAACTTTGTATATGTATTGGCAGAAGAAGGCAAACAACTTGTTGCTTACTTGGATGATATGTTTGAAGACCCTCGAGGCAACAAGATGGTTGTGGTACGATGGTTTCACCGAATTGATGAGGTTGGTTTTATTTTGCCTCATAATTATAATGACAGAGAGATTTTCTTTTCTCTTTGTCTTCAAGATCTCAGTGTTGAATGCGTAGATGGACAAGCAACGGTCCTCAGTCCAGAGCATTATGAGAAATTTATGAGCAAATATTCGAGCATGGGGTTGGAGCCTTTTGTGTGTTATAGACAGTTCGATAATGATGATGTAAAGCCATTTGATGTAACAATCATAAAGGGCTACTGGAAACAGGAACTGTTGAAGGAAATGTCTTCTCCTTCAGTACTCGAACCAATTGATGAGGACTGGGAAGTAAAGTTCTCTCTTGGCGATGACACTGTTGGTTGTAGACCCAACAAGAGAATTCACTTGTCTAAAGAGAGTGAAATATTCTCAAACCCTTCTAACAAAAGAGAGCAAGGCGGAAATCTAAAAGTTTGCTCTGGAGATTCTGTTGATCAAAAAGGAAATTTGAAAATTGACAGTTGGAAAGAAGGTTGCTCCCATGCATCTTTTTCTAAGCTAGATGATGCTATGCTATCAAATTGTTGGCAGCACTTGACTGTTGGCTCTCGAGTCGAATTGCTCTCAGAGGATAGCGGGGTCAGGGGTTGTTGGTTCAGGGCATTGATCATCAAGAAGCACAAAGATAAGGTGAAAGTGCAATATCAAGATGTCAAGGATGCAATCGACGACTCAAAAAATCTTGAGGTGGGTATAACGTTATTTCTTCTCCTTTTATTGTAAAAGCCTAGCTGCATTTTTTTTCTCATGTTTTGTTTTTTCATTCTGTAGGAGTGGATCTTGGCATCTCGACTAGCTACACCTGACATTTTAGGTATCCGGATCTCTGGAAGGGCCATTGTTCGGCCGACCCCGTTATCTGATGAGGGAAGTGGTTCCTCTGTAGTAAATGTTGGAAGCGTTGTTGATGCTTGGTGGCATGATGGATGGTGGGAAGGAATTGTCATCAAGAACAATTCCGTAAATAAGATCCATGTTTATTTCCCAGGTGCATATCTTTACTTTGGATTTCTTAAATTGTTCTGTCTCTCACGATTAATACCTCGGATTATTCTTCTTGGACTTAACTGTGAAATAAATCCTGATTAATTTGCAGGGGAAAAGAATGAGCAGATTTTTAGTGTTTTTGACTTGAGGAGGTCACACGAATGGATTGATAATGGGTGGAAAAATATCAAGGACAGGCCAGAGGTCATCTCAACATTGCTCGAGCGAGAAACACTGTTAAGTACAAACAACGACGCTGATGTTAAAATGGAGGCTGGTTCGTTTGGTAAAGGTGATTTTAGTCTTCCAGTGGATACCTATGATTTACCTAAAAAGGCTTCAGAAATTTGTGGCCCTATGGAGATCCATGATATCAAGATGCTGAATGATTTAGAAACCATACGAGATCTCTCAAAAGATCTTTTGCTTACTCAATTGAGATGGAAATCATCTGGTAAGAGAAGGCGTAGCCGGAGCCCAGTTAATAAGTTGCTGTATGTTGCAAATGGTGATTACTTAGGAATGCATTCGTTTGAGAAATTCTTGGTCAATCCATCCTTGAAGTTCGATCCAGACGACTGCAAATATTCCAGTGATTCTCACTTTAACTCATCAGTTGTCTCCTCCATGACAAGCTTGGTCATGTCTAGATGACTTTTTTGAAATCTTAGTCAATCCATCCTTCAATTCGTGTTTAGCTTAAAGTTTCTAGGATTGTATATAATCTCTTCTTAGAACATTCCTTTTTAACATCCATGTTTTTGTTTTTTTTTTACTGGTGAGTCAGTCACTCATGTATAGCTGAATTGATTTTTAGTACAGTACTGTAGTTTGTCAATAAGTATGTTCCTGTTGCTTGCGAAGCATGTCTGGTGATTTATTTATTATTTAATATACATAAAAGGACAGAGAAGTAAGTTGGCGTTATCTCACGAGCTGTACTTTTGATGCTTTCAATATAAATTTGACTGAATGTCGTAATATTGGGTGCCAAAAAAGAAAATTTGTGGACATGTTTTAAAAAAAGCCCTAAAATTCATATGTAACATTAAAGTTTTAATTACTCGCTAAAATAGATATGTTTAAACTGCACTGAGTTCATTTAGGTTCATACGAGCACATTGTGAAATGAAGATCAAGAAAAAGTACGTGTAAATTTGCGGTGGACATATATAATTTATCGACCTCACGTTAACATTTCGATAAAACAAATTTAAAATTAAATAAATGCAAAGTAACAGACTGAGACTGTATATTGAACGATGACAAGACAAAAATGAAAAACATACTGATGACATTAAGAAGATAGATTTTTTCGATAAAAAATAAGACGCGTGGTATTGTTTTGGCTTACTTTGTGAATGCCCATATATTTCAACATTTAGACGGCTGGTATTAGTTCAAACTAGCCTTATCATCTAGCACAACCTAAAGACGTGTTTGGAATAGTCAACCGAAGCAAATTTATCTCTTTGTTACATGTTTATTTATTTGATTTAAATTTATTCTTGATATATGTCACGGTGGCACTATCCATCCTTGTATATTTATGAACCACCTATAAAATTTATGTGACCCTATTTCAAATAACGATGACATGTTTAATTTTTAAACCTTATTATATAAATTTCACTAATTAAAATGAATACACTTTTTAAAAGCTACCATTTTGATTCGTTGGTGGGTTATTTATTTATTTATTTATTATTAAAATATGTGATAGGATAACTATTCTTCATAATTTAGTTTATAAAATGGAAGAAGACTAAAGAAACACTTGTGTGGGCTACTATCACACTAAGCCTGATTGGATCAATCCAACCAGTCAGTCTAGCAATCGAGAGTTTTAGTCTTAGAAGCAACTTTAATACAATAATTGTATGTTAAGCAAGCCAAACAGAGGGGCCTGCTTTCACAAATTGTAATCAACCCATCTTTGTCAACTTCGAAGTTTCCAATTCATTTACAACTTTTGCTCTTCCTAAATCTCCATTTTCTCCAACATACCAACCCCGGTGAGTGGTTTTCTACTGCCCATCTCTCTATACTACAAAGGTGGAACATAAAATAAAGTTACATATATATATATATATATGTATATATAGTCCCTTTTATCATTTTGGTGGGCGGATTGTGTGTCAAATCCTTTTCATACTGAACTGCCAAAAGTCTTGGATATTCGAGCATCACAAGATGAATATGAGCCTTTTGTTTTAAACGTTATAGTTTTGTGATATTTATGCTGAAGTTTGACAATGTTTGGATGGCGGAAGAATGAACTGGTTAACACCGCTGTGTTAGACGGTGCGCCTTCCCCACAAACTAACGCTACTAGCCTTGCAGCTATTGAATCATTAGCCATACCTCAAGTGAGTTCTTTCTCTTTCTCTTCATTTTCGTTCTTGAATATAAAAAATATGTTTCCCTCTTGATTAAATACATCAAAATATTATTGATTATGGCTTCAAAGTAGGTTCAAGAAGTGGTGTTCTTAGTTGATTTCCAGTGCGAAAGGTGCCAACAGAAGGTGGCTAAAATCATGTCCAAAATGAATGGCAAGCATTACTTTTTTAACATGTACATCGATAGTCCAAATTGAATATATAAAGATCAATTCTTTCGTATCAATCAAATGCATGTAATATTCTAATTTAATTTTCTCATTTTCAGCAGATATTCAATCTGTGGTTATTAATGTGTTGGAGAAGAAGGTGACACTGGTTTGTACTTACTCAACTACTGCTAAACATATAGCTAAATCAGCCCAACAAAGTTCATGGACGCGGCTGTTTCGTTATTCGTGTACTAGCTAGTTAATACAATAAATGAAAGGCCAGGAATGACCCTATCCGAGATGATCCGTGTATGCCTTATTCAGATGCTCAGGTAATTGACTCGTCCAGTTCGGAGCACATTTCAACAAATTATTTTGGGTTAATATTCGTTTTGGCTCTTCTTGTTTGTTGTTTTTCTCGAAATCGTCCCTCTTATTTCCGGGCCGTCAAATTAATCCCTTGTGTTTATTTAACCCATCATCTCCATGTTAAAAATGAACTGAGATTCCTCTTAGATCATCTGATACACTATCTTCTTCTTATTTCTCCCAACAGAAACAACATATGATTTACTTTTCATTAGAATATAGTTTGAAACAACATAGAAAACTATTCACATAAATTCGATCATTAAAAAAAGAAATTACCATCGCAGAAATTCGATCACTATACAATGGAAAAAGAATTTGCAAATAAGGATAAACTAATAGTTACAACACAAAATAAATCATTAAAAAATAAATAATAATTGTAGAAATTGTTACGGGTTGATGACGAAATAGCTCAAATGGTATCTGGAATAGTTAAAGGTAGGTTATAGCCTTCGATTTCAGCTTCACATTGTCTGCATTTTTTATTGTAGTTTGATTGTTCTTTCAACCTCACGATCAAGATTAAACGAAAATGACCGAAAATCACGAATAAAAGCTGAAAAACGAAGAAAATTGAGACGAAAGCAATTGACTTACCAACGACCTTATTCCGAAATCTTCGTGCTTCGATTTGGTGTCGTTTAACTTACTGTTCTTCAATTTGGGAAAAACAGGGGAAACATATCGTGTATCAGACGATTTCAGAGGATATGAGCCGAATCTTTAACAGGAAGATGACGGGATGTAATGTGTAATTTCGCAGTCTGAAAAGAAATGAACGATTTCGAGTAAAATGACGAACAATAAAATGTGTACTAACCCGTAGATTTTATTTACTTGTATGAAATTTTAAAATGGTTGATTAATATAATAATCCAATAATAATAATAAGTGGTTCAAATGTGATACACTTGCCAATAGCCGAGGATTTTTCACTACTTAATAAAAACGTGTGTGAGACGGTCTCACAGGTCGTATTTGTGAGACGAATCTCTTATTTGGGTCATCCATGAAAAAGTATTATTTTTTATGCTAAGAGTATTATTTTTCATTGTGAATATGTGTAGGGTTGACCCATCACATGAGACCCACTCTATTTATATTGTAGTTATATTAATCACAATATATTTGAAATAAATTATAATCAATGTTTCATTAATTTATTATTATCATTTTGAAAATTGGGTACAAATTGTTTCAAATTTGTATCGATATTATTTGTAAAACTAATGAAATTAGGTCTTGTTTTAAGTTAAATACATATAATTGAGTAATGAAAAACTAATTATATCATAAAATAAAAATAAAACAGGGTGTCAAGACAACTGCTAAGTAGCACTTTTCATGAGGGAGTCTTCTGATATATGTCAAACGAAAGGGGCTTAATCGAATAATCTAAAACTTGAGGGATCAATAAATGATTTCATCGTATCAAAATGACGTACCTGGTTGCAAGTGCCTGGAAATACCAAATCGACTTTGTGGAAACCCTAACTTTACCTTAAATCGATATCAACTATATTTGCTGTAATTTGTACCAAATGGCTACCGATTCCGAACCCACACGCCGCATGCACGACCTGTCTTCCTCCCTCGACAATACCGACGAGCACTCAAAGCGCCGCAAGCACCGCGATCATCGCCATCGCCACCACCGCCACAGGTGCAAGAAAGACAAGGAGGAAGTTCCGAGTGATGAACTGGAAGTAGGAAGAATTGAAAATAATGAGGTCGAAGATGGGAAACTGGGAAATAGTGAGGATGAGAGCGCTGCGGTCGGTGATGTCGTTGTATCGAACGGATTTCAATTTACTGGGGTAGATTACGAAATGGAGGAAGGGGAGATTGTTGAGGATGATGACTTAGGTTGTTATGTCGATGGTGAGTTTGAGAAGTCGAAGAAGAATTTGGATTCCGACTTGGAGTCGGGAGAAATAAAAAATCTTCATGACAATGATTCTTACCTGGTGTGTTTTAATTCTTCCCTTTTATAACAATAACCATTTCTTAAAAATTCTTTCATGAATTACGGGATTTTGGATTTTTTATTCTCTTCAATGAAATGTCTTAAAACCATGCATAAAGGTTATACTCTTCAAATGTCTACGCATATTGCTATTGCAGCTTCCTTGTGAATGAACTGTTGCACAACAAGTTAATCTAATTAAATACATGGAATGTGAAAACTTAATTTCTTAGAGGTCTTAGCTGAATCATTTTGTTGTTTGTGATAGCCACTTTCCCAAAAAAAAATCTGTAACTTTTTATTATTCTTAGGTCAAGTGAGATTTTATGTACCGTTTATCAGATAAAAAAATTATTTTGGAACTTTTTCAAAAAAATTCTGAAATTGGACTACTTACCTCTTAGTCTTTTAAGTTGCTCTGAGTGATCACTGCCTTGATTTTTTGGTGGCATCTTGAACTACAAGTGAATGATGAGCCTTCTTGCAAATGTTTTAGTTGCATTATCAGTAGGTAACTTGACACACTTTTTTTCTGCTGCAAGAAAAGTTGCCACAAATATTTCAAGGTTCTGATAGAGGGAACAGATGGTGGGTTTCAGTTGATTTGTTGGACTTTGTCCCTTGATTACAAGTTTCTGCATACATTGATGGATGCCGTTATGATTTTGATGGTGTTTTATAATTCTACTTTCAGGAAGTTAGCGAAGACAATGCGAAAAGTGCAGAAAAAAATTCAAGGAAAGATAATGATGGCGAGGATATCAAAGTGAATGGTGATCTGGATAAGGACAGAGCATCTAGTTTGGATGATCGAGCAAACAGGCATCATTCACACAAAATTCACGAAGATGTGCATATGGTTTTTAGTGTGGATTTTAAGAGGACTAGAAAATTGGATTATATGGTTTATCCAAATGATCAGTGGAAAAGTTCGTCATCTGAGAAAAGGCAAAGAGTTGTTTCGTCCTTTCACTCTCATGAAGAGTATCTGAATGGGAGTTCTTCTAGAAGCTTGTCGAAGTCGCCTGTAAGTACTGGGGAAAGGTCTCGGTCCCGAAGTATTTTGCGTGAGCCTTTAATTATGGAAGACTCTTATCTTGTAGAGGTAAATCGCAGGAGTAATCCTGGCGATGAAAGGGTGATTGCCCCTGACAGAAACAATAGTGATAGTAGCAGGGATGGGATGAGGTCAAAAGATATTAAACACCATTCTAGCAGATATTCGGAAGGAACAGAGAGGTATTATGAGAGAGATGAGCATGACAAACACAGGAAGGGAAGTAGGGAGAGGGACTCGGTTAAGGATTGGGATAGAACCCGAGAGAACGAACAAGAGAAGGAGAGAGAAAAGGAAAGGGCCAGAAATCGCGATAGAGTTAGGATGGACAAGGAGAGGGAGAGGGAGAGGGGCAGGAACAGGGAGGGAAAGGGGGATGGGAGGAACAAGGATATTGCTCGAGGTAGAACAACAGATAGAGATGGTGACAGGCCTAGAAGCAGAGATTTTGATAGGGATAACGGGAGTGATAGATTCAGAAGGCATCAGATGCATGATGATGAGGTTAGTTTCAGAAATAGGGACAATGAATCCAGGCATAGAAGGAATGTTGAAGATTATTCCAGAGAGAGATCAAGGGAAAGTGATTTGGAGAACATGGGCAGTAAGTCAGGGGAGAAGGACGGTGAGAATATTAAGAGGTACGTTTATCCTCGAGCAAAAATTAAAATTTGAGGAGTTCTTGTTCTTTGATTGTTTATTGTTGGTATCAGGGAGGAAGATATACAGGAGGATTATCAAGATAAGATTGTGATGCAACTTGCTGAACAAGAAGAAGATGACCTTGAGAGAATTGAGGAAAGTAGGAGGCGCAAGCAAGCTATCCTCGAAAAACATAAAAATAAATTCTCGCAAAAAAATGAACTGAATTCAGAAGAAACAGGTTAGAGTACAAAATAATTGTCATTTTTTATGTTACTCATTTACCTGTATGAATTCTGCAAAATCATCTCTGTCATTTTTTTTGTAGTACAAAATTTAGTGTTGATGTGTTCTCATGTGATAAAGTGCTCTGGGATTTCTTACTCTTTGATACAATGGTGTTGAAACTTATAGAGGTTGTTTGGCTTGTTTTGGAAGTTTTGGAGAAATATTTTGGGGAAATAAAATTTTAATGTAATCATTTTAGAATTGAACACAATTAATTTAAATTATTAGAATTAGTATATTATGGGTTAAAATGTACTCTGAGTACTCTGATAAAGCTTGTTTTTATTGTTGTTTATAATTTTGATGAATCATTTAAACTTCTCGTTGATATCGGTCCTGTTGGAGCATCATGAACTTGCTTGTGTTTATTTGTTTTTCCTGAAACAATAAGCAGGTACATATCCTTTGTGGAGCATCTGTGTTTGTAGAAATGGAAAAACAGAAGTACCACGCAAAATATTTATGGGCTTGTTTCTATTCATTCTCCAAAATAAAAAATTTCTTTGGTTCTTCAAATCTTACCATAGTCCACTCATTTTCCTTATTCTAGTAATTTCCCATTCTTTTTTTATATTATTTTATCAGGTTTATTATCCAAACTATTTTTTCTATGTTCATATAATTTATTAATTAAAATTTTTTTCTCAAACATGTTATTAATTTATTTGAGATATTATTGTTATTAAAATAAGGTAAGTAAAAAGTAAAGTACTACTTAATAAACTATTTTAGAAAGTATCTCCAAGTAGTATTTATTTTTGTTGGTAATAAAAATATTGACTTCTAAACAAACACCTGTATATTTTTTCTTATAAAAGCCGTATATTCAATAAGCAGAAACAAGTAATGGGAACAATCACCCAATCTCGCTCCTGAATGCACCTACTGAATATTTCATGTCTTATTTTGATTTTCCCCTCTTGGCTAATACTTGCCTCATGGCCAGTTAAGCAAGATGGACGGTCTTCTGAACAAGTGGTATCTTCAGAAGCTGCAGTGGATTGTGTTGACAATCAGGTGGAAGGCTCAGAAATTTTCGTCCCCGAGTCAAACTTTTCAGTTGGGAAATCACCATTGCAAAATGGTCTTTTAGCTATTCAGAGGCCGGCTGGAACTGGAACTGGAACTGGAACTGGAACTGGAACTGGAACTGGAACTGGAACTGGTGGACTAGGTGATGGTTCCCCCAAGGTAATCTAACCTCAATTGTCCTTGATGCACTACATTTCGATTCTCACACCACGCGATGGTGTACATTGTCTTTTTTTAGTACGACATAATTGGATAAATGACATATTTATGTACCTTTTTAAGTTGATATTTACCTTAAGATTTCTCCTAACTTCTTCTTTCTGTTCTGATTTGGCTTGCGGAGATGATTGAAATTATTTATAAAACTGTGCAGAGTGAAAGGTCGGCTGATATGTTCTGTGATGATATATTTGGAGAGTCACCTGCTGTTACTCGGAAAAAGGTAGGTATTAAATCTGATGCGATTATTTTTGACCTTTTAATTTCCTGTTAGAACAATCTGGATTCAACATCCTAGGAGTTCTTTGTTGCTTTATATATCATAGTTCTCTGCCTTTGAGATTTCTTTTTCTCCACCGCTTTCACATCTTCTCAACATCTACTGGGATGAGTTAACAACATTTTTTCATTTCTCTTTTGGCAAAACACAGCCTTCTCATTAGCTATGTCTACATTAGAACATGCAGGACATGTTCATGATTTGTTTTTAAAAATTAAGTTTTCATACTGGTTATTACGCTCACCTTAAGGTTAAGAAGTTAAGTTTTTGCCTACATGCCAGTTTGCACTTGACTTTAAGTGAGAGTAACAATTCTATTAATCAAATTTTGTTTGTGAACTAAACACTTAATCAGGAAAAAGCAGACAATGTGGCTGTTGAAAGAAGTGAGCTTCATGACAATTGGGATGATGCAGAAGGGTACTACGGTATGTGTCTAGCCATCAATATCATGATCTGTTTCTATGTGCATCCTTTCAGATATTGATAGCTCAAGTTCGACTTGAAGAGCCCATCTGTTCTTTTCTCTTTCTCGAAAGCATGTAGTATATACATAGGTGTCAATACAGTGTCTCTAGCTCTTTGAGGTTGCAACATAGCTTAATGGTGTGTCATCAACTGAAGAACGGAGAATGTTAAGTTTGATAAAAGTCTACATTTTTGTCAACATAGCTTAATGGTGTGTAATCAACTGAAGAACGGAGAATGTTAAGTTTGATAAAAGTCTACATTTTTGTCATTTTATTCCTATTTTCAAATTGTGTTTTTATGTTACTCACCTCCGTTTTCCCCAACATCCAGGCTACCGATTTGGAGAAATACTTGATGGTCGATATGAAATAATTGCTGCTCATGGGAGAGGAGTATTTTCTACTGTTGTTCGAGCAAAGGATCTCAAAGCTAACTCCAGTGACCCTGAAGAAGTAGCAATTAAGATCATCCGCAATAATGAAACAATGTGGGTAAAATATCAAGTATCTCTTTTAATGCAGTAAATGATAGTTAACTGTGATTAAGTCCAGGTGTTGCCATGTAGGTATAAGGCAGGTATGGAAGAGTTGGTCATTCTTAAGAAATTGGTCAAAGCAGACCCCGAGAACAAGCGCCACTGTGTTCGCTTTCTTTCCACCTTCAAGTATCGAAATCATCTATGTTTAGTTTTTGAATCTCTGAATATGAACTTACGTGAGGTTCTTAAGAAATTTGGTCGTAATATTGGTCTGAAGCTTACTGCTGTGAGGACGTATGCCAAGCAACTATTAATTGCGCTGAAACATCTGAAAAACTGCAGTGTTCTTCATTGTGATATCAAGCCAGATAACATGTTGGTATGATGCCAGTCATTCTTCAGTTCTCATAATTATTTCTGAGTTCATTCTCTGCCATACCTAATATTGTGCATTTTCTTCCTTAGGTGAATGAAGCTAAAAATATATTGAAGCTGTGTGACTTTGGAAATGCCATGTTTGCTGGTAAAAATGAAATCACCCCATACCTTGTCAGCCGTTTTTATCGCTCCCCTGAGATAAGTAGGTTTTACTTTTTCTTTCTTTCGAATTTGTTTTTGTACAGTATCAGAAAGTTATAGTGTAGCTTATCTCTTTCCTTTTCTGTAGTTTTGGGCCTGCCTTATGATCACCCCATGGACATCTGGTCAGTTGGTTGCTGTTTGTTTGAGCTCTACACTGGGAAAGTTTTATTTCCTGGTCCTACCAATAATGACATGCTCCGTCTTCACATGGAACTGAAAGGTTCATTTCCCAAAAGGATGCTTCGAAAGGTAAGAAACCTGTTTGGGTGATTTGGCCTTGTTGTACCACTTTTTTCTTCTAAGTCTGCATCTCTTCTATTTTTCAGCTATGATATTAGTGGTTATGATTTCAGCTATATTGTGCAGGGAGCATTTGCTGACCAACACTTTGACCAGGATTTAAATTTTCTTGCTACAGAGGAGGACCCTGTCACAAAGAAGGTAGGTAGGAAGTTAATATTACTTTAATTTCGATAGATGTAGAAAGTTAAAATTCCTGTCTCAAGGTGATTACTATGAATTCCTACGGTTTGGTTGAGCTTTTACTCTGTTGTTGTAGGGGATTAGGAGACTAATAGTAAACGTGAAGCCAAAAGATTTTGGCACGCTACTTCTGGGATCTCCTGGTGAGGATCCAAAAATGTTAGCTAATTTTAAAGACCTCATGGAAAAAATTTTTGTGTTGGATCCAGACAAGAGGTTGAGTGTATCTCAAGCCCTGAGCCATCCTTTCATCACGGGCAAGTGAAACACTGATGCTGCTTCTGACTACGGAACTGCTGTTGCATTCAATACTTGTACATTTTCATGAGATCTCACTTAAATCAATTATCTAATGGTTGGACATTATTTGTCTTTGTTCTCTCTGCGGGAGCAAGAACTCAGGAGACTCACTGCTCACGGTAGAAGTTCTTAGAGATGATCTTGGGAAATGCATTTAACATGGAGTTCTTTCGTTGGATTATTTACAGTGTCTGTTGTAAGATAACCCGCCAAAGGTTTTTTTCTCAGCCTGTTTGTACTAATTATTATTGGGGACAATTAAGAAAGTTTATAATGATATCATATTTTTACTTATATCACTTTCCTATTGGTTAATTATTCTCAGCCTGTTTTTTTCGTTTTTTATTTTATGTCTGTAACCTGCTGTAGATTATTTTGGTTCCTAGAGATTCTGATGTAATCTTTCATTCAGGAAATCTACCTGTGCTATGAGGAACCCATTCAGTGATTTTAGATGCTAAAAAGACACTCTGGAGAAGGTACCTTGGTTTGTTAATTAGGAGTTTGTGTGTGGAACCTTTTACAATACATCAGTTGGTTCCAGAAGCTGCTTCATTGACCATCGTTTGGTTTCTCAATTCATCAGTCATGATTTTATGTATTCTGTATTTGGATGTTTGGTCCAGAGTTTTGTTCTTCTTTGAGTCACAGTTGTTAGCTTACATGATATATCATCGAGAATAATCTCTCTTGGTGTTTTTCGTTGTCAATTCTTTTAACCGTGTCCCCGAATATCTAAAGAAGGCCATTTTTTGGTCCTTAGTTCTTATATAATGACTATAGGCTACACTTTCAACATGACTTGTTATATTTTTCTTTCCTTCTTTGTTTTCTCCTTGGATAGTAGATGCATGGTTTTTGGTGCTGGGTTTTAGGACTATGACTATTTATGTACGTATGTTTCTATTGAGTTGCTATGCATCTGATCCATGGTTTGGTTGTTCTGGAGGATTCTATGCCCTGGACTAGGAGGTGTTCATATGCTGGTTCAAAGTGTGAAACTCTTTGGTGGGTAAACTATGTGACTTTGTTGACTTTATTTTCTCGAGCATTCATTGTCAAATGATATTGCAACAATTGTTTGTGACATGCATTTCTTTGTTGATAGAATTTGAGCTCACATGTGCGTCCACAACTCTGGTAAGTACCTTCTGTATCTTGAATATTGTCCTGCGTTGAATGATGATCTTATAAATTGACGTGGTTAGACTAAGGTGCTCATGTTTGTGCGAGTCTTTTGATGTTTGTCTTTCAAATCCTTGAGTAATATCCAAAGTCGCTACCATTTGATTTGTCGGAACTTAGTTTTTGTGATTTCTGCTATCTTTTGGCCATGTATATCGTGCCACAGAAGCACTTATCACTTATCAGTACGTTAATCTTTTTGGTTTATCCATGGTTTATAGACTATTGGAACTCGTAGACACCGTTTGATTCGTGATATATGATGATTAAATGTTATTGATGTTTAATGAATGATAAAAGAAGTTTATTTTTGTAGTCACTTATTATATGGTGTTTGGTGTATGCGATGGTTGTTGGTTAAACAATTTATAATTATCTTATCAACCACACCATATAATACCTTAATATATAATCAAACTTTGTTTACGAGCATCATACAATGAATGAGGTTACTCTCTGAACTGCAGAACTGGTTCAATTGTAGGGTGGGTCTTCTCAAATGAGTGGCCATCATTTAGTGATACCAAAGCAACAAATTTTTGAATTTGAAAAAGCGATAAAGGTCGCCATTCCTGATTTAATCTAGTTGCATACTAAACAGTGCAATTTAGTTCTTCAAGTCATCATATAATTTAAACTTGTGACAGGTGGAATTCAAAATTCCAATTTTCCTAAATAAATAAAAAAAATATTCCAATTTTCCTCATTACACTTATTGGCAAGTTTTTAAAAATGAACTTGCTTATTTTATTAATAAAGTGCTATCATTTGTAAGACGTAAAAAAGATTTACTAGTATTTTATAGCCATGTTGATTTCCCCCTTGAAAATTCCCACTTTCATATCTGTAGTTTTTATTTTATAATACTGCGCATACATTTTTGTTGCTCCCTTCTCTTGTATCAATATTTTTCATTTGGATGTTAGACACGTAAGAATTTGCTTATCGTTTCTGTGGTATTCATTTGCTGAAGATAAGCAATTAGTGATGTAGACAAAAATTAATGTGGCACCACCGCCAAATTTTGAAATCAATGAAGTCGAATGCATCGAATAGTTTTTGTATGTAATTTTTCATGTGCATAGGAAGTCAAATGATGAAACACGTAATGTTGTGTGGATATTTGTAGCTTTCGGTGACTGAATTTGTTGTCATGTAGTGCTTTGGAGGTTGAAGGAAAGGCTTGTCCTCTCTAACTTTCGAAGTGTAGATTATTTTCTTCCAGGACCAGATATAAAAACAAATCTGCTAGGTTTGCAAACTGTTGTTACTTGAACTGGATGCAGGGTTATTTTGGTCGTGCACAGGTATATTGGTGTGTCTCATTTCATGAGAATAGCTGTTACTTGTAAATGATGCTTATTAGAAAAGGCATGTGGAATTATCGTCATGTTAAACAGATGTGTGTCATTTCACGAGACTTGTACTCCGAAGGGACAAATGTGGTTATGAATGAAATCTTGACTTCAATCAGGTTTTACCTACTGTTTGGGGAAGAACTGCGTGCTTTGATGGGTCTTCTAGAAAGGTGGTGTGATGTACTGTAATAAGGATTGATTTTTAAAATCATGTTGTTACTTGTAGAGTAGAAGCTGATTGTCATTCAGGAAAACAAATTGCATATAATGTAAAAACATTTAAAACAAAGGAAGACCAAAAGTCATACAACCTTTTCCCTAAATAACCTTTCCGGTTTATCGGTCCCTGTACCAATCTAGTGGGCGGGCTTTGATTGATTTTCATGCCAAGTTAAGCCACAAGGATCAATGAAGACGGTTTTCACAGCCAGTTTTTTGTGTTGAAATATAACGAGTACTTTGATGTTTGATAACATTAATTTGACCTAATTTTATCGTCTATCGTTGCAACGATTGTTTGGCTTTGATTAATTAATGTCTGTCCGTCCTACTTTCGTGTCTGTAGTTTTTTGTTGCCCGTAAAAATCGTAAAAAAATTTTTTGTGATCGTGCGATTTCAATTCTAATAACAGAATTTACTTACTTGGATTTTACTAAATATTAAATGCTTCTAGTTTGTTTATTATTTATTTTAAGTTTATAAGGAAGAATTTGATTTGCTCATACTACGTGACCAATGAAGGGTTGATATGGGTTCTTGGTGTGGTAGTTGCATGCTAAAACATTACACTAATCACATTTCCTTGTTATGGCCCTTTGCAAAAAAGAGATTGTATATGTGACATGCAAGAGAGTGCCTTGTTAGCGTTTTACTTATCGATTCCCACGTAGGAGCAATTCTTGGTGGTTCATGACATCTTTTAGCATACCTGCCTGCCTCTATGTTGATTACGCGAGGAGTGCTAGTGTTTTGGAAATGCGAGGGTTCTGCAGGTTGGAAGATTTTCATCGATGGCTCTGATATACTGGTTTATTATCTTCCTTGTGGAGTGCTTTCACCTCATTGTTTGTGAGGTTGGCATGAATTTTTGAGAAGTCCATAGATTTGTTGTGTGTGTGTGTGTTCGATCAGTGTTGGATAAAACCATTATTCTATTCTTGAAGTTGAATAATCCTTTCACGAGGTTCTACGCCTATGGCTTTGTTAGGAACTGCAATTTGAAATCAGAGATTTTGACTCACTTTCTTTCCTTTTATGACTACAGACATTCTCTATTATTTTATATTCACCCTCTCGAGTAAATAATGGCAATTAATATGAATGTTATATATAATTTTTCTTATTAGCATGATGGTTTAGTAGTAGTTGGTGGCGGACTAAAGAAATTGGGGGTGGAGTGAAACGAGTAGGGTCTAGTTAATTTTCTCACTGGTGACTCAAATTGAGAAACAGTCCTTTCAGTAACCCTTGAAAATCTTGATCAAAATAAATAAGAAATGGTAAACGATGAGATGATCGATTCTCTTGTCCTCGTATAATTTTAATTTCAAACAATCTTGTCGACAAACTACTCCGGCTATAAACCTCATCCTAAATGCCGGGGTTGTCATAAATTTTCCAAAGTTCTACGGTTAATGGGAATGAACTCATTCAAGTATGCGATAAAGCAGATATGGTAAGACCACTGTGATTAATTCTGTAAAAAAAAAAATTTATTTTGTTACCAAATTTTGCGCAATCATCAAAGTTGAAAATTCAATCTGTTTTTAAATGTTTTGATAGTCGGACTGTTGTTACTATCTGCTGTACGTCCGAGTGAGTCAACATGTGGGCTAAAATCTAATATGAATATCGTAGTTTGAAAAGTGTTGAAAGATATGTCGAGCTGTATGTTATTACATTTATTAGCGCATTCAATGATGGAGGCGCAAAAAACAAAAAAGATATGTTTTCATAAAATTCTTTGATTATGCTTTCTTGTTAGAATGCTTCTTCTTATCTGCTCGAAGATGTTCAAATTTGTCCATCTCAGAGTGGACTAGTTGTAAATATTTTAAGATTGTTTGTAAAACTTGAATTTTTGCATGGAATTGCTCGGAAACTTCGCGTCTAACGGAAGGAGATTTCTGTTGCATTCGCACTCTAATTATAGGGCCTTTCCATTATGAATTTGTTCTCCATTTCAAAATTAGTTTTGAGGGACCGTAGATAGTATAAAAAAACTTGATAAATATAGATGAAGGTTATTAAATCTGTAATGCAGTGTAGGTTTTCAAAAAACTGGCCTCAAAATCTATCGATGTAAAAATTTTGACATTTTCGTGAGAAAAAGTATGAAACTTCTCGTTTGTATTTGTTTGTGTTTTTATGCTAATGTTGCTGTTATCCATCAATTTTAAACAAATTTTGTGTTATACTCCATTCATTTTGTTTGTTTGTTTTTTTTTTTTTTTACTTAGAAGCATAATTTTTTTAATGACGTGAAAGTAAGTGACTGTTAATCTTTGATATACATTAAATATCTTTCTGGATTAATAGCCTATAAACCGCACTAGTCAGGTAAAATACACTGAGAAAGTTCTATTTGACAAATTCGTTCGATAAGATATTGATAGGAAGAATCGAATTCTTGACTACTGATCAAACATTTACTTACTTTATCAACTTTAATAATTTATTTGGAGCTGAATACCCACAACTTTGGGTATGTTCATTTTATTTTGATAAATTAACTTAGAGCGTTTCTGACGAAATGTTGAATTTAATGATTTAAAAATTATTATTATTAATTATTTAATTAATTAATATAATAAAAGATCTCGAGGGTTTATATGTACGCACAAATAGTTCACTGATCAATAAGTTAAACTAATTAATAACTGATATAGTAACCGATACTCTATCCGTATCAATGACCTAATCCATTTTGTTTTTTTTTTTTTAACACAAACTAAAAATATTATTGGGAAAACAATGTGTAATGCAAATTTTATTATACACCTTATTCAATGATGTTGAGAAAAACAAATTGAATGTAATTAAACACGATAAATAAGAGTTTATCAATAAAATAGTTTACTGAATGTGAAAAGTGAATTATATATTTGGGACGGACGAAAAAAAACCTGAACTGGACGAAAAAAGAAGCTCGAACTATACAATTGAGATGAAGTGAGTATTTTGATCGATTCGTGATCTGAATTTCAATCAAGAAAATAACAATTTTATCCTTACTTACACCAATTAAAGATTCTTTATGACTTTAGAAATTTTATGCAAACATCTCAAGTTATTTGCTACTTTTGTATCACTTACATTCCTACACAATTACTTGCAACTTGAAAATCTAATTTTTATTCTTATATAATATTTATATTGATATTAGCAGCTCAACAAACTCTCTGACTTTTGTGGGAATCCCAATTTCCTTTCTTTTAGGTTATCATCTATATTATACACACACTAGCATTTATACAAGTGTGTGAAATATGAGATCTTAAGGTAGTGTTTGAAAATGTTTAAAAAATGATTATGAATTTTATTTACAAATTTTGCAGATTTTTTAAAGAAAAAATCAGTAATCATTTTTTTAAATATTTGCAAACATTATTTAAATTGAAGATTGTGAATGATACAAGTATGCACTATTAGGAATAAATTTTTTTTTATAAAAATAAAATAAAATAAAATTGACTAGTAGTGGACCTATGCGCTAGCTTGACTGCTCGAGTTTCTCCCAAAAATTTCCGGTTAATCTTTGTTTTGCCCCAACCAGTGTGAGTTTATAAGCTATATTTCACTCGGGTTTGCCCAAATAGGTCTTCAAAGCATATTTTTTTTTTTTTTAAAAAAAAACCCAACTACCCCTGATTATATTTTATTAAGGAATTATTACATTGTGCTAATTGTTGTTGAAGAAATCTATTCCAGGAACCATTTGTTCTGAGTGTGTGGTTAGGCTGTAGGAGCAATTTGTAAAACTCGTATGGATACGATCCGACGTAACTCCGGTTAAAGAAGTAAAATGTTTAATTTATTATACAGAAGCATGATGTGTCATAAAACGTTCTATGATATATAGGTTGAAAACTTGCATAGCTTAATGGCTTCGGACATGCTCAATAGATGTAACAACGTGACGTACTCAGATCTAAAAAAAAGGTAAGGAAAATTAAATAAAAATAGAAAGTAAAGGTAAACTAGGAATAAGGATAGAATAGGAAAAAAAAATTTAAACAAAAGAGACTAAATTAGGACACTCAAAAGAAAAAAAGACTAAATTGAGAATTGTCTAAATATCAAGGACCAAATCGGGAATTACCCCTGATTTGCTAGTAGATCACGATTTTGGTCATTTGTGAGACACATATTGGGTATTTATTCCCAATTTATTTCAATTCATATGCAACATGTGAATGCCAGAAGTAACGTGATTAAAACAATGAGATACTAATATAGAATAAAAACGACCGAAACTAAATCGGGTAAAAAATGGCAATATGAAACTATTTTGGTAAAAAACAAAAAACAAACAATAGTAACTGAATGAGTGAGTCTCACGTGAGATCGTCTCACGGATCTTAATATGTGAGACGGGTCAACTCTACCCATATTTACAATAAAAAGTAATACTCTTAGCATAAAAAGTAATACTTTTTCATGGATGACCCAAATAAGAGATCCGTCTCACAAATACGACCCGTGAGACCGTCTCACACAAGTTTTTGTCTAACTGAATCGGGAAAACCCCAAAACTATAGGGATTAAGTTGAATATTATTCTTTCCTCCTATTGATCTACTGAAAAATACTTTATATTGGAATTTGTTTTCCTATAGAAATTATTCCTCTTATTTTAGATTCTATTATGTGATATTTCAATTCATTAACCATTTTTCGCCTCCGCAATATGTATCTATTTGGACTCAAAAAATACCACGAAACTGAAATGATAATAACATGTGGGGCCAAGAAGCTCAAACTGAGTTTTTTGACACGAAAACTGATTCTAAATTATATTTGATGTCTTAGACTTAATCTAAAGATCTCTTCTATTATTTTGTATTTTTTTGCTACTATGATACAATTCTAAAATAAATAAATAAATAAATTCGTTCATAAGTAATTAAATAACCCCACCCCACACGTCCTTTGGCAGTTCTTATATAAAATCTCCAAATTTTGTTTACGGCTTCTTCCCTTCGTCACCAGCAAAAAGGTGCAAATCGGCAACCGCTTGTTTGTACTCTAAGACCCTACTGTTCAACAGCTAGCTAGATACTCTCAAGTACTTGGAAAGAAAATAAGAAAAGATATTACTTATGGGCATAAGAAGAAAACTGTATTCTTTAATGAGAAAAGGCTTCAACACTTCGAAATTCAAGGGGACTCTGAATTTGGCGATTTCTAGATTGGCAGTGTTAAAGAACCCGCGCCAAGCTCGGGGCAACGTCGCATGTTCCGACGTCGTTGAATTCCTTAACCTCCGCTACCATGAGAGAGCTCTTCTAAGGGTAATATATTTGTTTGTTTTGCGACTGTGTAGTGTGTTGCTAATGCTTGAAAATGACATTAGTTTTCAGTGTCTTCCTATACTCTTGATACACCCTTTTGATGCGAATGAAAAGACATTTATAGCTTATATTTTCTTCTTTCATCGGACGTATGATCCATTATCTCAATTCTCTTTCACCGGACGTATGATCCATTATCTCATGGAAGAATTGAGCTTGTTGCTGGACTCAAATTCTACAATGATTAGATTTTTGTATCATTCTATTATTTATCTATCGTCTATCTCTGTGTGT